>NW_022147170.1:343440-943440 GCF_002938485.1 Sitophilus oryzae
TGCCTCAAATGGAACGAAGGTTATTAGCATGTTTGGTAAAAGGCGTAAATTATTTGGTACCACACTTCGAGTCATTAATTCTCGGTATTACATACTCTGAGTTTCATAATTTCGAGTCAAATGTCGCTACATTTATGCAATATCGGACTCTAGATTGAAATTTAAATTCATAGCTATTTAATAAAACATTTAGTATATTAGCAGCTTAGCTTAGAACGCCAAATCTCTTACCCTTTGTGTACAATTATGTATTATAATGCATTTTTACGCAGTAAATCATTTTATTTATTTACTCATTTAATTGAAAAATAATGTGAAAATTTGACATTTTGAACTTTAGTCATTTATTATACTAACATACTAAAAGTAATTTTTTATATAAAAAAATTAAAGTTATTCTATTGGGCCACTTTTAAAAACACCTGGTACACTCTGGCTCTCTCTTTTCTTCGGTAAGTTCAAGGCGATGATATTCAATGGATAGCAAAGATACTCCGCCCAAGTAAGTAGTATGCCAGGGTTGTTCACCACATGACACGGAGTATTGTAGCTAAACGATTAGAATTTTTACAAATTGTAAGTTTTGGGTTCGTTGAAGGACTATTAAAGCTACAATTTAAACTTATTTTTACAAGATACAGAGTGTCCCAAATATGTAAACAATATTATAGTTGATTTTTTTTAAATGGAACACCCTGTATATTATTCTCTTTTTAGATTCTACGATTAAAACAAAGGAAAATTTGATTAAGGTTTATCACACTTAAACCTTACCGTTTTTGAAATATTTTCAGTTTTATGAAATTGCAGTAAAAATTTTAAGGCTTCATTTCTCCAAGGGTATCAATGATTTTAATACTACATATTTACTGAAGATTATTTATTGATCAGATATTGTGTTGCAATAATATAATAATTACACTTCCTAATACAGAGTGTCCAAAAATTTATATTAAATAATTACTAGCTTTAAACGGTAATAACTTGTTTAATTTAAATGGAACACTCTGTATATCTTACGTGATTCAGAGGCACAATTTAATTGTCTATCAAATTGTATTATACCATTTTTTACCTATCTCTACAAGTTTTCGTAGAAAATGCATTTTCTTATAATTTAGACCTCATTTATCACTATACCCATGGAATATTGACATTTTAGATTATTTTTAAAGATGTAACAAATTTTCAAAGAGTACAGATACTAACAATGTCGATATAGTTTGTTTATTTCATAAAAAAATATAAAAAAACTGTGTAAATATTATTTGTTAAAAAGGACCAATTAATATGATCCTAGTATTCAAACTACATTAATTGACTGTTTACATTGATTAATAATAATTACTCCAAATACTAAAAAACTGAATTTTGTATGTGTATTAGACAGTGTGGTAAAAAGTAACACCTTAGTTATGTATCCTGCGAATCAATCAATTCTTAATTCCTTATAAATTTTGTTTAATTTTTTGACAAATGCTTATTTATAACAACAGAGACGTTAATTTTTATAACTTATTATTATATTGATTTCTGAGTGAAATCCACATTTATTTAGAATAATTTATTAATTAAAGAAGTATGTAATTAACGAATTTTTGGTCGGAAATAATGGTGGTATTCATTTCTCCAAGTCAATTGGTATACTGTTTTACAAAGATTTAAATAGTTGTCTTTTTGTAAACAAATGGGCTTGCAATATTATTAGTTTTACCACCTGTACATTTTGTACATATGTTGCTTTAAAAAAATCTAAAATGTCAATATTCCATGGGCATAGTGATAAATTAGGTCTAAGTTATAAGAAAATGCATTTTCTACGAAAACTTGAAGAGATGGGTAAAAAATGGCATAGTATAATTAGACAGACAATTAAATTGTGCAACTGAATCACGTAAAATATACAGAATGTTCCATTTAAATTAAACAAGTTATTGCCGTTTTAAGCTAGTAATTATTTAATATAAATTTTTGGACACTCTGTATAAGAAAGTATAATTTTTATTATTGCAACACAATATCTTATCAATAAACAATCTTCAGTAAATATGTAGTATTAAAAACTTTGACACCCTTGGAGAAATGAAGCCTTAAATTTTTTACTGCAATTTCACAAAATTGAAAATATTTCAAAAATGGTAAGGTTTAAATGTGATATACCTTAATCAAATTTACCTTTATTTCAATCGTAGAATCTAAAAATAGAATAATTTACAAGGTGTTACATTTAAAAAAATACAACTATAATATTTTTTACTTATTTGGGACACTCTGTATCGTATAAAAATATTTTTAAATTGTAGCTTTAATAAACCTTCAACGAACCCAAGACTTACAATTTGTAAAAATCTAATCGTTTAGCTACAACACTCCGTGTCGTATGTGATGAAAAACCCTGTATACAAGGTGAGTTTCCTATGATGTTCTCTATGAGTATCTAGGAAACTACTGGATATAGAGAGTCGGTTAAAAGGGGAAAGACTTTCAATTTTGTGGGGTCATAAATATGCGCCTTTCAGATTTTTGAAAAAGTATATGGCTTACTAGATATTTTGAAAAAAAAATTTGCCTATTTTAAAAATTGTCCGTAATTCCATTATGATCTATTTTAGACAAAAAGATTTCAGATAAAAGTTGTAGATTATCACATCCCTAATGAGTTTGTGTTTTCCGATTGTTTCTAAAACATGTCATTTTTGACATGTGACACAAACATATGTTTTTTTTTAAATGGAAACCATATAGTTAGACATATCTAATATGTTATTTTCGAAAAGTTACTCAGTTATAGCCAATAATTGTTATATCATATAATAGAGAACATCGTAGGAAATTCACAAACATAAGAACTTAGGGTGTGTGTTTTTAGAAAATTGAGCCACTCTGTACAATCTTACTAAACGAACATTATACGTTCCTTGAGCAAGAAAAATGTACGACGAGTCCCAAACGAGAACTATTTCTACAAAGCTTAAATATTTCGATTGGTTATTCGACGCGTATCGTCGTGAGCTGTTTTCCAATAGTCCAGCTCAAAAGTAGAGCGTAATAAATAATCTTACCGGCATCTTGTTTAGGTAAATGGTGAGATTGGGTTCGGGATCGCCGAAATCCGAGCTGCAGGTCGCTTCCAGCGTGTCGCCCAAGGCGTAGAACTTGTTCACGCCCCTCAGCACGGGAGGCTTCTCGGGTAGAGCTGGAAAAACAGACAAAGCGAAATTAAACGATGATTCGAAATATACAGAGTTATTCTCCTCATTCGATAAGGGGTATTTTAGCCAAACGATTAGATCTTTACAAGTTGTAAGTTTTGGGTTCGTGGTAGGACTCAACGGCCGTATTAGATCGTGGACTATTAGGTCGTCTCCAACTTGAAGCGGAAGCGTAAGCGTTTCGAACTTGGAAGGAATAATCTTCCTCTACTCTACTACCTACGTAAATAATAGTAGGTCCACGTACGGGTCGTTTGGCGGTGGATGCGAAGTCGAGGTGATTGTTACTATTATTTACCTATACGAAGATAGAGTAGAGGGAGATTCGCTCGGAGTTCGAGACGCTTCCGCTTCGAAAGCCAGGCGACTCATGTGGTTTGGACGCTCTTAAAATCTTAGTTAGTTAGTTACAATTTAAAATGATTTGCAAAATGTACAGAGCGTCCCAAATAAATAAAAAATATCAAAGTTTTATTTTTTTTAATGGAACACCCTGTATATTACTACATTTTTAGTTTCTACGATGAAAATGAAGGTAAATTTGATTAAGGTTTACCGGACTTTGATCTTATCGTTTTTTAAATATTTACGATTTTGTGAAAATGCAGTACCAATTTTAATGCTTTATTTCTCTAGGCGTACTTAGGGTTTTCAAACCAAATATTGTACTGAAGATTTTCTATTTTCTATGTTTTGTGTTGCAATAATAAAAATAATACTACCTTATACAGAGCGTCTACAATTTCATTTTAAATAATTACTAGCTTTAAACAGCAATAACTTATTAAATTTAAATGGAATACTGTGTATATTTTACGTTAACCAGATGCACAATTTAATTGTCTATCAAATTGTATTATACCATTTTTTACCTATATCCTCAAGTTTTCGCAAAAAGTGTATTTTCTTATAATTTTGACCTCATTTATCTATATACCTATGGAATATTGACATTTTATATAATTTTTGTATATTATTTTTTTATATATAAAGATGTTAGCAATTTTCTAAAGATAAAGATACTAATATTGTCGATATAGTTTGCATATTTCCTTAAAAAATAAAAATTATTTAAATAGTTGTAAAAGAGGACCAAATAATATGATCCCAACATTCGAACTACATTAATTGACTATTTGCGGTGATTAATAATTGCTCCAAACACTAAAAAAATGAATTCTGTAAGTTTATTAGACGATATGGTAAATAGGAACACCTTCTAAATTTTATGTAATTTTTTGACGAATGCTTATTTATAACAACAGAGATGTTCAGATCCATAACTAATTAACATATTGATGTCTCATTCATATCCATAACTATTATTTAGAATAATTTATAACTAACGCAATTTAGTATGTAATTAATTAATATTTGGGCGGAAATAATGATGGAACATTTAATTAATGGTATACTCCTTTACAAAGATTTAAATAGTTTTCTTTTTGTAAAAACGGGCTAGCAATATTATCGTTTCTAGCATCTGTAGGTACATATTGTAAATTTGTCACTTTTAAGAAAAAATTCTCAAATGTCATTATTGCATGGGTATATTGATAAATGAGGTCTAAATTATAAGAAAATACATTCGAAGAGACAGTTAAAAATGGTATAATACAATTTGATAGACAATTAAATTGTACATCTGATTCACGTAAAATATGCAGGGTGTTCCATTTAAATTGAAGAAGTTATTGATGTTTAAAGCTAGTAGTTATTTAAAATATATTTTAGACACTCTGAATAAGGTAGTATTATTTTTATTATTGTAACACAAAAAAAATTTTTTTTAGAAAATAGAAAAACTTCACTACAATATTTGATTTTAAAAACTAAAATACGCCTAGTGAAATGAAGCATTAAAATTGTTACTGCATATTGACAACATAGTGAATATTTCAAAAATGGTAAGATTTAAGTGCGGTAAACCTTAATCAAATTTATCTTTATTTTAATCGTAAAAATTAAAAATATAATAATATCTATTTATAATTAATATCTAAGTAAACATGTAATAATCTATTTAAAAAAAATACAACTTTAATATTTTTTATTTATTTGGGATACTCTGTATCTTAAAAATATTTTTAAATTGTAGCTCTAATAGTCCTTCAAGGAAGCCAAAACTTACAATTTGTAAAAATTTAATTGTTTGGCTACAATACTTGGTGTCGAATGAGGTGAATAACCCAGTGTAATAAAAAAAAGAATTTAATGATTGATTCTTCGGTGTCACACAGTATATTTTTGATCAAATTTCTGCAAAATCCCAAATCGCGTGCTAAAACCTTTCTTCTTCCTCTAGTTCAATTAATTAAAATATTAGAAAAAATAATGTACCTAACATGGCAATTTTGTAGCCCTAAATATCCTTTATGAACACCCCTGTCAGATATTTGATCAATGACCCATCCCTTGCGGGTATTAGGTGGTAAATAACCCTAAATTTTACTCGCCGAATAGCCAGTTAATTTTATCTTTCGGAGCAAAATCCTCTTATCAGGTCGTGTGTATTTTAACGACTATTTCCAAAGCTCTATATAGAGGAGATATATAAGACAATGGGAAATAATAGGATATATTCTGGGCTGGAACTATGCTCTAGCTGATTGATATTTGCCTCACAATGACTCCCTCGAGTATTGTCTAAATGTTTAGTGCTGTGTGCTTCGTTAATATTCTAATGGCTATTGAACTAAACATGTCTATGGGAAAACTAATCTTGACTTTGCCATTTCTCCTTAAGAATGTATCTGTTTGAGTGGTCACAGTGTTTCAGTTTTAGTGCGTATTGTAGTTGATTTGTCACGGTCTTTGAAAAGAAGAACATATACGTATATAATAATAGCTCCCGTATATAGCGTTCAACGCTTTGGGAGTAGCAAGGTACAGCTTGCCATACTAGAGCCGTTCGGTATACAAGGAAGGTAATGTGGCTAGCACTACGCTTCAACCGCCTATTTAGAAGAACATACAGGGTGTAAATGAATAAGTATGAAAAATTGTAGGAATTGAATAAAAAGGTTAAGGAAGTGCGATGCGGACCAAAAAATGGCCGACTTAAATTCCGATTTATCAGTGCCGTTCTAATTTTATTCAAAACGTGTACAAATATTATGTAGGGTAAACTCAATAATTTGTTGTTTTATTTTACGTTGTCAATGTTGGTAGTTATTAAATTTGTTATTCATATACAGGGCGGTCCGAACTGTATTCCGGAAACTTCGGCAGCATATTCTGCAGAGAAAAATAACTAAAAAAGTTCGTATAAATGTATGTCCTAAAATGCTTAGTTTCGAAGATACAGGGTGTAGAAGTTTTATTTTTATTTTGATTTGTTCCAAATAATTTCTGAAGTAACGTCAATATTTCGATGAAAATTGGTGTTTGGAAGTTTTGTGATACGAGAAATTTGATTTTGATGTCAAAATGACTCCTATTTGTAGGGGGCGCCACCTACATGTATTTGAACCTTTGATTTGAACTGTTTTGAAGAGTAATAATTTTTCGTCCGTACCTGTATAAAACTACTGACTGCAAAAATATACATTTCCATGACTTTTTACGTAAAAAATGTCTCTTGGTAAAAATCGTTACGAGCAACCGTTCTCAAGATATGTAGAATGGAAATAGTCAATACATGTCATTATTGACAAAAATAAGCACACGTGTTGAGTATAGCTATTTGACTGAAATAATAAATTTATATTTTTTTAAATTAACGATAATTTTTTCTGCGAAAAAATGATGATTAAACAATTTCTGTTGAACTTTTGGCACAAAAAGATTTCAAATTCATGATTTCAGTTTAATAACTTTTAGTCAACGTGTTTAATTATGTCAGTGATGACAGGTATTGATAATTTCGATTCCAAATATCTCGAGAACCATTACTCTTAGCGAGTTTTACCAAGAGACCTTTTTTATGTAAAAAAAATCGAGAATGTACATTTTTTTACTCAGTAGTTTTATACAGGTATGGACGAAAAGTTATTACTCTTCAAACCAGTTAAAAAATATGTAGGTGGCGCCTTCTACAAGTAGGAGTCATATTGACATGAAAATCGAATTTCTCATGTCAAAAAACTCCCAGACACCAATTTTCATCCAAATATTGACGTTACTTCATAAATTATTTGGAAAAAATCGAAATAAAAATGAAAGTTCTACATCCTGTATCTACGAAACTAGGCATTTTAGGACATACATTTAAACGAACTTTTTTACTTATTTTTATATGCAGAATATGCTGCCGAAGTTTCCGAAATAGAGTTTGGACCACCCTGTATACAGGGTTGTTCACCACAGACGACACGGAGTATTGTAGCTAAACGATTAGACTTTTACAAATTGTAAATTTTAGGTTCGTTGAAGGGCTATTAGAGCTATAATTTAAAAATATTTTTAGAATTTAGTGTCCCAAATAAGTAAAAAATGTTATAGTTGTATTTTTTTAAATGGAACACCATGTATTTTATTTTATTTTTAGATTCTACGAGTGAAATAAAGGTAAATTTGATTAAGGCTTATCACACTTTTCCCATTTTTGAAATATTTTCAATTTTGTGAAATTGCAGTAACAAATTTAAGGCTTTATTTCTCCAAGGGTATTAAAGTTTTTAATACTAAATATTTACTGAAGATTACTTATTGATCAGATATTGTGGTGCAATAATAAAAATTATATCACCTTATACAGAGTGTCAAAAAATTTATTTTAAATAATTACTAGCTTTAAACGGCAATATCTTGTTTAATTTAAATAGAACGCCCTGTATATTTTACATGAATCAGATGCGCAATTTAATTTTCTATCAAATTGTTTTATACTATTTTTTACCTATCTCTTTAAGTTTTCCTAGAAAATGCATTTTCTTATAATTTAGACCTCATTTATCACTATACCCATGGAATATTGACATTTTAGATTTTTTTAAAGCAACATAATATGTAGAAAATGTACTGGTAGTAAAAATAATCTTTATAAGAGAGTATACCGATTATTACTAATTATTAATATACCATCATTATTTCCGCCAAAAAATTAGTTAATTACATACCTAATTGTTTAAATTAATAAATTATTATAAATAAATGTGGATTTGACTCAGAAATCAATACCATGATAAATTATGAAAATGAACGTCTCTGTTGTTATAAATAAGCATTCGTCAAAAAATAAAATAAAATTTATAAGGTGTTACATTTTACCACACTGTCTAATACACATACAAAATTCAGTTTTTTAGTATTTGGAGCAATTATTATTAATCAATGTAAACAGTCAATTAATGTAGTTTGAATACTGGGATCATATTAATTATTAGTCCTCTTTAACAACAAATATTTAAACTGCTTTTTATGTTTTAATGAAATAAGCGAACTATATCGACAATATTCGTATCTGTACTCTTTGAAAATTTGTTACATCATTAAAAAAAATCTAAAATTTCAATATTCCATGGGTATAGTGATAAATGAGGTCTAAATTATAAGAAAATACATTTTCTAGGAAAACTTGAAGAGATAGGTAAAGAAGGATATAATTCAATTTCATAGACAATTAAATTGTACATCTGATTCTCGTAAAATATACATGATGTTCAATTTAAAATTTATAATTAAAAGTTATTGCCGTTTAAAGCAAGTAATTATTTAAAATAAATTTTTAGACACTCTGTATAAGATAGTATTTTGTTTTGGTTAAACTTCAGTAAATATTTAGTATGATAAACTTCGATACCGTTGGAGAAATGAAGCCTTAAAATTTTTACTGCAATTTCATAAAATTGAAAATATTTGAAAAACGGTTAGGTTTAAATGTGATAAAACTTCAAATTTACCTTTATTTCAATCGTAGAATCCAAAAATAGAATAATATACAGGGTGTTCCATTTAAAAAAATACAACTATAACATTTTTTACTTATTTGGGACACTCTGTATCTAAAGTAAAAATAATTTTAAATTGTAGCTCTAATATAGCCCTTCAACGAACCTAAAATTTACAATTTGTAAAAATCTAATCGTTTAGCTACAATACTCCGTGTCTTATGTGGTGAACAACCCTGTATAATATAATTTTAATAAAAATATAAGTTATAACAATTATTTAATATCAATTCGTATCATAATCAAATTGATGTACCTATCTAAATTCTTTGACAAGTAGTAAATAAAAGTATACAGGATGTCAAAAACTAGTGTATCTGACTAGTGTGTTTGGTGGGTGCGTAGAATCACCCACTAAAAATCACCACCGATAAAAATAGAACAAAAAGTTCCTTAGAAAAATATATGCCCTAAAATGCTTCCCGAAGAAGTTACAGCTCTTGAAAGGTTAAATAAAACTAATATATTTTGTTTATTTTGAAGAACATTGGTAAACCGTTTTTCCTAAAGTTTGGTATTTTTACACACATTTTAATGCCAAAGCGAATGACAATTGTAAAAAATTCTGGAAGGGTACTCTCCATTAGGGTAGAGATTACTAAAGGTGGTACTTCTTTTATCATTATAGATACAGTAATTTCAATAAATGATATGAAAAGCTAGAACTCTTTTACGTAAAACAGGTGCTCTTCATTTAGTTCGAAAAGGTAAACGGTTTTCAAGATATTTGCGTTTAAAGATTACAATGCATCGATTTTAATATTAGGGAAATGATAAAATATAAAGAAATTTTAAATAAATTAATCTCCGGATTTCGTTAATGCTAAAATCGATGCATCGGAACATTTAAACGCGAATATCTTGGAAACCGTTCACTGTTTCGAACTAAACGAAGAGCGCCTTTTTTACATAAAAATTCCTAGCTTTCATTTTATATGTATAAATGAATATTATAGTCACTGACTAGTGAAAAGTTATTCCATTTTCCCCCGATTTTTGACCGAGATCTACCGCACATTATACAACCATCTATTTTACAGTCATTTTCGATAAATTGCAATAGTGTCACTGTTAATTTAAGTTCTGCCATAATTTTCTTCTAGATTTACTACCTCTCTTGTTAACTACAAGTTGTAGAATAAAAAATGATAAATAACATAAAATAAGCTCAGTAAAGACTGACAAATACACAAAATTTCAAATCAAATTCAAATGCGTCAAATAAAATCGTCAAACAGAGAAACTCAGAACTCCCTTCGCACTTATCTCACAACCAAACCAAATATATATTTTCAAAATTTAAAATTTCGGGAACTTTTGAAAACGTTACTTTCTTTCCATAAGTTGATGTTTCAGTATGTTTTTAAAATAATAAAGGATTTTAGAAAGACTGGAAATATTTCTTCCGTTATACACAAGTCAATTTCTGGAAAGTAAAATTCAGTAAAGTAATGTTTTCTAAAGTTCCAGAAATTTTAAATTTTGATAATATATGAGTTACTGAGAGAGTGAAAAAAAGAACGGTAGTGTATTGTCTTTATGGAAATGCATTTAGGGAATGTGACAAACGGACACATATATTTATATAAGACACATATATTATATTAGTTTAATCCTGAGGACGACGAAATATTTTTCGAAATGTCGTCGACCAATCACTAAAAAATAAACCTGAGATCTATTTTCATCCATATCAAATAAATAGAAACAATTTTAACCTATTTTGGGGGCATCAAAACAACGAACTATTAATCTAAATGAGGAGCAGCATTTTGTCCATGTTTTCGAAATTGAAAAAAAAACAGTTGACTGTCATTTAGACGTGAAATTTCTCTTTATTTTTCTACTACCATGGTCTGTATCCCCAACTACATGGTCCCCAGTCATAGTACCATTCATTATTTTAAGTAGGATTATTCAAAAAATAGAGATTTTAGTACATAAAAAAAATATTCATCTTGCAATGACAAATAAACAGCAGTATGTCCACAACACACAAGGACATACTTCTGTTTGTCTACCGCCAATGGACATATAGCACATAGAAAGTCTAAGGTACTTTCCCCATTTAATTCGAATGGGATAAAATGTATTTAACACGTCGTTTCTGGCATCGTATTGTAACTCTGTGTATGTAGTTTGCAATGCCAACTTTGGATCAAAATCTTAAAAAATGGATAAAATGCATTTAGTAAGTCTGCTCCTCAAATATATTTAGTTATTCTTACCAACTATTGTGACGTTGTGCGTTTTCGAAACCAAATTAAAAGTCGGTGCTTCGCTGCTGATTTCACATCGGTAAGCGCCAGAACTTTCAGGTCTTCTGAGCTTTGTCAACACCAAATTACAGATTTGTGCGTCGCAACTCGTATCGTCTGAATCTACATTGATGCCGCTCAGAGGAAACTGGACTATCTGGCGACCTGTTGGTGAGTACCTGTAGAACTCTTGGTCATCTTTGTACCTGAAATCAAGGAAAAGAGAATGTAACTATAGGTAGCATTGTAATGTCGGTATTTTTCGATATATAGAGGTAAAAAAAATAAGATATAGAGGAGATATAGAGATAAAAAAAATAAGCATGGAGATGCGTAGAAATCCTTATGATATTGGCTGATATTGGCTAGCTTAAGGAGGTGTCCATAAACTCCGTGAGGCGTTGAAGACCTCCTTTCACCCACTGGTCAGATTTCGTGGTATGTATCTTGACATCCTCCCCCTCACTAGAAACATGTTTTACTTGAAATTAATCTATTTTCCTCACATGTTTATACTATTTTTTTCTACAAAAAATTATATGTTATTGCCGAAAATGCCTCTCTGCCTCACACGAGATTTAGTGAGATTCGGCTTGACTCCCTTCCCCCTTTGGTTACCTCACGTAACTAATAGACTAAGTCTACAGGGGGAAGTCAAAAATTAATAGTAATTAAAGTTTTTATAAGCGATCTTGCGATCTTCTTTAGGAAATCTTGAAAATTTTGCATATTATTCATTACTCTGATACAGTAACATGATACAATCAGGGTTAGATAAGATCCTTAGCGGTCCCAAATCTGTTCTCCGCGCGCATGACGTCACTCGGGTAGTAATTTTCTGTTAAGCTCCGCCAACTACATGCGCAATATCTTCTCTCAGAAGATCCCTGGCGGCTCTGCTGGCGGCGACAAATCGGTTCTCCGCGCGCCATGACCTCACCCGGATAGTAATTTTCTGTTAAGCTCCGCCCACTACATGCGTAAAATCTTATCTAACCCTCCTTGTATCATGATACAGTAATATAACATACACAATATAAATTACAAATAACTGGTGATCTTTATTTAGTAAAATACCGTATGATCGAATAAAAACGGCGTCAGTGATGGCTATGAAATGACGATTCCCATATAATTTCTGACGTTTCCCATATAATTTTACATATAAAATGACAGCAATCCTCATTTCATAGCCATCGCTGACGCCGTTTTTATTCGATCATACGGTAGTAGTAAAGAAACTGTAGATGTTAGAAATGGACAATATAAAATGTGCAATATAAAAAAGTTTGAGTGAAACTATATTAAAAAATAATGTTTAATAATTGTATTTCGCTAGGAGTGTTATATGCTTGGTTGGACATACAAAATTATTAAAATTGTTTTTAATATTTTTATATCGATATATTTTTTAATTATTTTTAGCTCTAACGAGCTCATAACCTTTACTCTAAAGGTTATGAGCACAGCTTTGAAATAAAATTTAAAATATTTAATTACATACACCATTATTATTTGAAATAAAGTATTTAATTTTAGACCTTACTCTTTTAAATAATATAGCCCACATCTATACGAATCATCGATTATTAAATGTTGTATTTTCTGATATGTTTTGCAATTATTTTTTCTTCGATTTTGTATTTTATATAGTTTTAATTTGGATAATTAAATTATACCTACACAATTTGCAATAAAAACAAAATTGAATTGTTAAAAAAAGAAGATAATATAAAATAAAGACCTGAGACGAAATGGCTGACTAGCTGATACTAAATAATCTGTATTGATTTCGATCTGTACAAAAATATTTTGCTTACTGACAATATCTGGACGGTAAATTTTATAATTATTATCTTCATATTGTTGGGGACCCATGTGGACTCGGCCTAACCTAAGTAACTAATATGCCCCGCCCCCATATGACCTTAATATCGTATTAAAGAATAGACACCGTAATGATTCATTCGAACGTTCGAGAACAATCGAGTTCCACTGGAATGGAGGAGTACATACGAGAACATTCTAAACCTTCTCTATGCACCTAATGATCTAACGTCTAACGGACTATTCGAGAACTGTTTAGCTGTGGGTATATAAGCCGATGCCTGAGGCCTGAGGAGGACAGAAACAAATAAACGAGTACAGTTGCCGCGCTAAATTCAAAATAAATTCTTTCTAGATAAATAGTTATAAATAGTTTGTAAATAGTTCTTTAAAGTATTTTATCGTTATTTTTTTGTTGTTACTTTGTGTAGAATAAATTGTGTTTAAATAACTTGTGACTTTCTATCCACACGGAACCGACGAAAAACGTAACAATATATATTATTTCGAACGCCTGAGTACTACCAATCTAATAAAATATTTTAGCAGGCTTTATGAACAGTATCACATCACGTCTTGAGCTATTGGTAAACTGCCGATAGGCACATGCCATTAACTCAATTATCATAAAACGTCTTTGTTATAGCTTGATAAAACTATAAAAATATTTCCAGCGGCTGCTCACTTTTTCTAGGTAGATAGTAGATATTTCTAGATTTCCAGGTAGGTTTTTTATGGTTCTACTGTAAGTCTACTACCGTTTTAATCAATCATTCTACTAAAAAATCAGACGATGCGTCCGTCAATAAAAATTTGAAAAACTTGCAAACAGTCAATGTAATGAGGGGGCGTAGTGGGTTTTGTGGTATCATACTCGTCAAGTCCACGTTCTGCCGCATATGTAGGTACAGGTAGCGATCAATATAATATATTGCTGCTGAAACGTCGCGTCGCGGCGTCGCGCGTCGTCATAAAAAAAAATAATGAACAAAATCTAGTAACATCTTTGCAACCCCAACGACCTAAAGCCAAGAATTAAAAGAAAAAAAAATTGATAGTATATTGATAGAGGTACGACTTTATATTAGACCGTTGGATAATTCCTATTCCAGGTTACAGATGGAGTCTACCAGGTTCTTGAGTTCTGCTTTAAGTTGATTTCCCACCTTTTCTAGCTAGAGGTGGACTTTTTTTCTAGGTAAGTTTGTATGAGTGTAGTTCCTAGTATTTTTTAAATTATTAGGTAC
Organism: Sitophilus oryzae; assembly: GCF_002938485.1. NCBI lineage: Eukaryota > Metazoa > Arthropoda > Insecta > Coleoptera > Curculionidae > Sitophilus > Sitophilus oryzae. The sequence continues at coordinate 357,876 of NW_022147170.1, forward strand.
ATTAGTTAAAGAAAAACGCAAATTATAACGAAGTAACACCGAAAAATAATTTCAGTGCGCTACTGATCGACCTGACCCGACCTACGTCACAATTTGATTTCGCACTATTCTGATGCAAAATACATATTTTAAATGCATAACACATAGCCGGCACCCATTTAAATTTATTTCGCGGGTATCGGATTAACAATTCCGCAGAAATGTAGTCGGCCGGGGTAAATTACCTCTAAATACTGTAGCATTAGGAATACTCTTTGGTAGCGAAATTGAAATAATCTACGTGTAAAACGGTTCGGGCTCAAAACCTTTTCTCGGAAAGAGGTGTTTGGTAAATTTTCTCTTAATTAGTTCGAAATGAGAATGCTTAGTCAACTGGAAACCATTAATACTTGAAAATACCGGAGGAAATATTTTTGAGCTGGAAATCGGTAGTAAAGCATCTGTTAATACACAGAGAAATTTAATTAACAACTGTGTAGGTGTTGTAAGGTGTAATTAGTTTGGATTTCAGTAGGGTTTTTTTATATTATTTGCTTGGATTTCAGTAGTTTTATATTTCCTTAATTATACAAAGTGTTCCAATATTCCGTGGGCGTACGGAGCGATTAACAATGATTCAAATAGTTCGCAATACTGTGTACAGGGTGGTCGGAATTGGTCTGTTTTAACAGAGAAAACCTATTTCCTGACTAGATAGAGCAAAACCGACATAGATGTCACCGGCTCGATTTCTGAGACACGTTTGATGGCATAAACCGCCTGTTGATATTTTCACTGCCAACTGAGATACGGGGTCTTTTTGAATTTTTGACCATTTTGAAAATTGCCCATAACTTTTTTATTTCGCGGAATAATAAAATTCTGTAAAGACGTTCTTAAGGCACTTTTTTAAGCACAATCCAGTGGCATAGTGAGTTTTTTTCTATGCTTGCCCTTTTTATCAGAAATAATAAAATATATAATATTTTAAATGGAAATTATAGTTGGCTATGAACTTAAAAAAATACTGGCAATTAATCCTTTGCAACGATATAAAGTTATGGGTATTATTTCTAAGAATGAAAGAAATATTAGGTTTTTTTATCTTTATATCAAAGCGGGCCTTGATTTTATGTTGACCTATATGCCTAATTATTTTTTATCACAATTTAATATTCTATATTATTATTTATCTGCATAATTAAAGACTTTTGAAAAGGAAAATTAACATTCTATATTAGTATTAATAATTACAATTGAGATCGATACAATAAACCAAGAACAAAACTAAAACGAATAAAGTTTTTTAAAAAAAATCATCAAAGATGTTCAAACCTCCTTGTTGAATACACAATAAACATCTTTTGCGCACAGAGTTACTGTTAGTAGAGTTAGGCGAACTGGTGTAATAAGTCCAAAAGCTTGCCTAGTAGCCTTCTGAAATTCTTCTCTCGTCCTAATGGTTCTTCCCTTATATATAAGGTCTTTTAATTTCCCCCATCAAAAAGTCGAAAGGAATTACATCACAGGACCTAGCAGGCCAAGATGATGGGATCCCTTGTTTCAATCCAATTCTCTCTAAATTCTCCATTTAATAGTGCAGTTGTAGCTCTGGCTTTTTATTTGTAAATGGTACTACTAAAATAGAATGTTGATTTACCTTTTCAAAAGTCTTTAATTATGCAGATATATAATGATATAGAATATTAAATTGTGATAAAAAATAATTAGGAAACTAGGTCAACACAAAATCAAGGCCCGCTTCGATACAAAGATAAAAAACCTAATATTTCTCTCATTCTTAGAAATAAATACACATATCTTTATATCGTTGGAAAGGGTTAAACGCCAGCATTTTTTTAAGTTTACAGCCAACTATGATTTCCATTTAAAAAATTATATTTTTTAATATTTCTGATAAAAAGAGCAAGTATAGAAAAAAAAATGACTACGCCACTGGATTGTGCTTAAAAAAGTGCCTTAAGAACGTTTTTACAGAATTTTATTATTCCGCGAAATACAAAAGTGATGGGCAATTTTCCAAATGGTAAAAAATTCAAAAAGATCCCGTATCTCGGTTGACAGTGAAAATATCAACAGACGGTTTACGCCATTAAACGTTTCTCAGAAATCGAGCCCATGACATATCTGTCGGTTTTGCTCCATCTAGTCAGGAAATAGGTTTTCTCTGTTAAAACAGACCAATTTCGACCACCCTGTACAAACTCAGAACTTACCGACCCTGTCTACAATATGGACCTGTCAATACCATTAAGAGCCTGTTTTACATTTTTGTTTGTAATATACAGGGTCCGGTAATAGTGAGTCGGGCATCTGTAGCTCCTAGAATAAAAAACTGGGAATTTTGTTTAAGGGTGGCTAAAAAAAGTGTGAGTGGATCGGGATGATTTTTTTAAATGGAACACCCTGTATATTATTGCATTGTTCTCGATCGTAAGTCCTAAGAAATTTCTTCAAGTGTCTTAGGTTGGACAATTCTTATATCTCAAGTTGCGGATGGAGTCTCCCAGGTACTTGAGTTCTGTTTTAAGTTGGTTTCCACTTGAGCATCGAGTAGAGTGTTCGCTTCTTTTTTAGCTAGAGGAGAACTTTTTTCTAGGTAAGTTAGTATGAGTGTAGTAGTTCTTTGTCTTTGTTAAATTATTTGGCACATTAGTTAAACAAAAAACGTAAATTTTAACAAAGTTACACCAAACATAATTTCAGTGCGCTACTGACCGACCTGTCCCGACCTACGCCACAATTTGATTTCGCACTATTCTGATGCAAAATCCATATTTTAAATGCATAACACATAGCCGGCGCCCATTTAAATTTATTTCACGGGTATTGGATTAACAATTTCACAGAAATGTAGTCGGCCGGGGTAATTTACCTCTAAATACTGTAGCATTAGGAATACTCTTTGGCAGCGAAATTGAAATAATCTACGTGTAAAACGGTTCGGGCTCAAAACCTTTTCTCGGAAAGAGGTGTTTGGTAAATTTTCTCTTAATTAGTTCGAAATGAGAATGCTTAGTCAACTGGAAACCATTAATACTTGAAAATACCGGAGGAAATATTTTTGAGCTGGAAATCGGTAGTAAAGCGTCTGTTAATACACAGAGAAATTTAATTAACAGCAATGTAGGTGTTGTAAGGTGTAATTAGTTTGGATTTCAGTAGGGTTTTTTGTATTATTTGCTTGGATTTCAGTAGTTTTATATTTCCTTAATTATACAAAGTGTTCCAATATTTTGTGATCATACGAAGCGATTAAAAATGATTGAAATAGTTCCCAATACTATGTAAAAATCCAGAACTTGCTGATCCTGTATACAATATTGACCGGTCAATAAAATTAATAGCCTGTTTTACATTTTTGTTTGTAATATACAGGGTCCGGTAACAGTGGTCGGGCATCTGTAGCTCCTAGAATAAAAAACTTGGGAATTTTGTTTAAGTTTAAACCTAAAGTGTGTACTAGGATGTATTTCAGAAAATTATTTTAACTCCCATAGGGTGACTCAAAAAAGGTGTGAGTGGATCGGGATGATTTTTTTAAATGAAACAGCCTGTATATTATTGCAGAAATTTGTTCGAGTGTCTTAGACTGTTTTTCTAGGTAAGTTTGTACGAGTGTAGTTCTTTGTCTTTTTTAAATTATTAAGCACACTAGTTAAACAAAAAATGAAAATTATAATGAAGTTACACCGAAAAATAATTTTAATTGTTTGTAATAGACATTGTCCGGCAATAGTGAGTCGGGCATCTGTAGCCCCTAGAGTAAAACACTTTTTGTTTAATAATAATATTTTGTTTAATAATAATAAAGAATTTTGTTTGGTTTGGTGCAAACCTGATGTACTAGGATGTATTTCAGAAAAATAGTTTAAGTTCTATATGGTGGCTCAAGAAAGTGTGAGTGGATCGGGATGATTTTTTCAAAACCCTTGTATATTATTGAATTTTTGGCTTCCTCTCATATCACTTTAGATAATCCTAAAGGCGCATTCTCACGACACGTCTACTTGGCAAGTATTTTTATTGGCATACAGGGTCCGGCGAGAATGCGGCATAGTTCATATAATAAGTAACTTAGAAATTCTTTATAGATGCCCGACGCACCATGTATACCCTGTGAATTACCCAATTACAAATGTTTATCAAGTACACGTGTCGTGAGAATGCGCCATAAGGTACGAGTAAATATATTTCACTGGTTTCGGACATATTAACACAGATAACACTATCTGTGATATTAATAAATAAATAAAAATATATTTTTTTCAGTCTTGTCTTAAAAATAATATTAAAAAAACTGTTCTGAGATCAAAAGTATATTAGGTATTTACTTTAGATAGTCTATACTTTTGCTAGAAATATGGTAATCGTAAATCATACAGGATGTTTTACGCCAAAGTTTCTAAAATAGAAAATAATTTTTCTTCGTTGTGTTTTAAATGGAACACCGTGGATATTATTTTTTCAATAAGTAGATGGAGAATTAAAAAAATAACATTTTTTGTATCGAGAGTATTATCTCAACATTTTTATCGCAGATATTCGCGGTTTTATATTTGTCCACAGGAATTTTTTATCAAAGCCACCCAATAATTTTTCTCTCGTATTTTACCGTTGAAAGAACCATTATGAAATAATACTGCTTTTATCTGCGAAACCACTAAAAATTTTGTAATACTTTAAATACAAAAAATGTTCATTTTTTAACTCTGCATCTAATAAAAAATAATATACAGTGTGTTCCATTTAAAAAACAAGGAAAATTTATTTTATATTTTAGAAAGTTTGGCGTAGAATTTTGAACACCTTGTTTGATTTAAAATTACGATATTTATAGCAAAGTAAGTATAGACGATCTAAAGTAAATACCTAATATTGTATTGATTTCATGACAGTTCTTTAATTTGTAATATTTTTTTAAGAAAATTTGAAAAAACATATTTTTTATTTATATCTCTGGAATGAAAAAACATATTTTTTATTTATATCTCTGGAATATAGAAATATATTTACTCATATCTTAGGATTATGGTAAAATGATCTGGAAGGAAGCGAAAAATGCAATAATATACAGGATGTACAATTTTAAAAAAATCATCCCAATCCATTCCCACTTTTTTGAGCCACCCTATTGAAGTTAAAATATTTTCATGAAATACATCCTCGTACATATTTTAGGTTTGCACTTAAACAAAATTCTCAAGATTTTTATTCTAGGAGCTGCCCGATGCACTATTGCCGAACCCTTCCAAGTAGCATTTGGACGTCATCTAACGTCGGATATACGTCGCGTTCAATAAACCCGACGTCGGGTACGAATGTCGGTTCGACCGCCTGACGACCCTTATTTACACCTAAATGGGGAATACAGATTCGGGTCGCCTCGACATCGGTATCTGACCTAATAAGGAATCTAATTCTACCAATTACCAACGTCATATTACGTTGGATTTCTGTCACTTAAAATTCGTCGCTAAGCACTTACGTTTGGTTTCAAATTCGCTACCAAGAATACATAATGGATTCATAATCACTCCTCGAATATAACTATAAGTGCCTACCTAATTTCATATTATAATAATTCTGAATCATTAATCCAGACATCAGTTTTGTCAACGGAAGTCACTTTTTTGATATATCTGATTAAAATACTCCGGAAAACAAGAAGCGCCTTCAAAATTAGGTACATTTATGAAATAAAAATATCAATAAAAAAGTAATTCGCAAAATATTTTTTTTATTTTCTAGCTGGTTTAATCATAAAACTGTACTGTGGTTCCCCCCAAACTCAATCTTATCAATATTATTTTACTAGAAATCGGAATGTGAATATAAGTTTTAAATACAAAAAACGATTTTAAAATGGCTGACAATCGGATACTTGATAAGAATGGCGAATTTTGTGTCCGGCTTAATATGAACTACCAATATACCAATTCCAACCGGGTCTCCAACATTAGTCGTCCCACATAACCGAAGTCATCAAACCGGACGACCGGCAATCGTATTATGACGTATATAATTCCAACGTACGCCACGTAAAATTTGCGATCGGCCGGCATACGTAGGAGCATCCGTCGTCGGCCACAGAGCGTATAATTTTTCGTATTCCTGGTAAACGATTCCCGACGTTGTCTGTTATTGGTCTATGATAGGTCAATTGTTTGTTGTCAAAAAATGTTTGACGGTTGACGGTTCATAGGCGTAAACTTACTTTGTGTATCAGTGATTTAATTTTTGCAATTATATTTTAGTTTTTGTTTTCTCTTTAAAAAATGGATAGCCACTTTTTTAAGATACTATATATACAAAATTTAAAAGAATTGGAACCAATATCTCCCATGTTGGAGGAGGATGGGGTCTGCTGGTTTTTTCTAAGCTAAAAAAATAAATTAAGATGCACCAGTGCAATGCAGAATCTCTTCCGGATTATTACCCATTAAGTTTTTACCACTACTTGAACGAGGAGAATACTTTCTTAATAGCAATGTTCTGGCTGATGTGCAGTCTCCTTTGCATTCGTGGGTGGAGGCAAGACATCATTACTACTATTATTATTTTACAAAAGCCTCGACCTCTTTCTGTAAAATGTAGATGAATGTCTAAATGCCTATTTAGTGTTTTTTAGGCATAATAAAAAAAATTAAGTTTGTTTACAAAAACTTTTTATTAGGTTATGTTCATGATGATCATTAGGCCGCAAATGCTTCTTAATGGGTTGTATTTACGGACATAGAGATATGTAAATTAGGGTATAAATATGAACATAAAATAAAACAAAATATAAAAAATAAAATAATAAAATAAAACAAAATATAATTGGACGTTACTTTAGGGATTATCAGTTAGAATTTAGACGTATCCTATTCGGACAACGGGTAGACGTCGGGCTAGTTCAAGTATATGTACGTCGTGCAAGCCAACGTGGGAACGACGCGACGTTGGGAAATTAATAAAAATGGTACGTTGTTATTTTGTACGTCGAGAGATCGTTGGATTTGCCGACTCGGGTCCAACGACGTCGCTTTTAATAGGAAAGCGACGTCACCGGTCGTATCACCAGCACCCGACCTAAATTTGCACAAAATCTGACGTCGCTTCAGGTCAGATTTAGTTCGAAGTCAGATAGATGCTACTTGGGCTGTATAATCCTTAGTATTCAGATATCACTCATTGTATGATTGGAACCTAAGTGCTAAAATGACATTATCACTTCGGCAAAAAAACACTTCAAAAAATTTATTCTAAAAATGTCGTTAATCAAATTTTTCCTAGGAATTTTCCGATCCGGTAGATTGTTTTATTAGTAAAAGTTATGACATTATTTAAATTCAAATCAAACAGTCCTAGATTCTTCACTCAGGAATGTATTAATTAAGTTTTCAGAGTTAAAAATTTAATTAATGGATCGCCGCCCGTTCAAGAATATAAAAGGTTTAATTAAAATTAATATTAATTCTCCCTTTTTCTTTATCTTGTTTATTAAGGATTATTCAAAGTTTTTAGTTCCGCCTAGAGAACGAGCTCAAAAGTGGAACGAGTAAAAAGCTGGATTAATAAAACAATTATAATTTTCATAATTATAATTCATATGCGAAGCGTAATTTGAGATTTCGAGAAACGAATGTCAAATTAAAAAGAAAAGATTAAATGCAATAATTATATTCAGGCTTTTCTTCAAACAAACCCGCTTTTTAAATCTTTGAATAAAAAGAATAAGGAAAGAATATTAAATACTATCCATGTACAGTTCATACCCAATAAACTTTTAGTCACGTGGTTAATCTTGACCGGCACAGCGTTGCCCACTTTCATATTTTCTTTTACTCAAAATATTTTAGGAAACAAAATAAATTAATTATAAATATATAAACAGTTATTATGTACATCAACAAAACTCACCTTCTTAACAGCACTTAAGGGGCTTAAAGAACCATTACTATCGTTTTTCTGTTCAAAATATTCTAATAAAGTTGCGATGAGTTTTTTACGGCTATTAAGCTATCTTGTACACTTCACACTAAAAGAGGTTCCAAAAAGAACAATGTTCGACTGAAATATATTCATACATTAATAAGGGCTGTTTAGACTCTCAGATAATTTGGGCAAACCTATTTTTTCGTTTACACATTCAGTTAGTTGGTGCTATTTGTGTGACGGATTTTATTTAAATAAGGAGAAGAAGACATAAGCGCAACCTCATTTACTACGTAAACCATTACTTATGTTACCTCCTTACGTAAAAATTTCTCATTTGTTTTCGGCTTGATACTTAAACTATATAAATATTTCTGAAGCCAGTAGGTATTATACAGGGTGTCCCTGAAATACTTACAAGTATTTTCAGGGATGGTAGATCTCGATAAAAGAAACATATTTTCTCTTCATCGTTTTTCAAATAAGTCTAAAATATCGGAGTTATCTTACTTTGAATAATATTTCCAAAAAAAAAATGATTTTTTGCTAAAATTTTGCGAACCACTGGATCTTTTCTGGATTTTCTTTCTTGTAAATCTAATCTACTACCTATGTTGCCATATTATCAAGAAATTATTTTTTTTAAATAAAAACTAAAAAAAAAATCAAATTTGATTTTTTTTTAGTTTTTATTTAAAAAATTATAATTAAAGTTATTTTTTAAAAAATTTAGAATTTTCATTTTTTTTGTGAAAAAAAACTCATAGGCGTGTTTCTGGGGGTGAACTATACTACCAGTTAAAATACTTACTTATACTTATTTCTGGGACCCTGTATAAACAAAAATATAATATTAAACCATTTTAAAAAATCACATAACAATTAAATACACATTGGATAAAAAAATTGTGATGTTAAATGACAAAATAAAACACTAAAGGTACATTCAGGCTGAGAGCGTCGAGCGTCACGTCGCGTCCGCCCCATTGAACTCGAGCCCCGATGCTCAGAGGACGCTAGCGCAACATCAAAAGTTGTCGTTCAGGCGACGCTGTCTGCCTGAACGGTCTAATTTAAGTTAAGTTAATTGATTCCATTTCGACACGCGGACGCGACGCTCGACGCTATCAGCCTGAATGCACCTTAAATCACCACAATATACCAAAACACTTCTCCTTTTACACTGGACGCGCGCTTCGCTAACCATGTTAGCATCATCAGCAGATGATTAAAACTGGTTATCTTAACATGGTTAGCGAAATGCACGTCCAGTGTAAAAGTAAAAGTGTTTTGGTGTATTGTGGTGATTTAGTGTTTTATTTTGCTGTGTAACACCAAAAGTTCCAACCCCCAACTGTAATGTTAAATGAACCAACAAATGTCACAACTATAACTATACCCCTATAACTTTATTTTTTCTGTTAAAAATACGAGATTTGGGTTGTTAGTATATGGCATAACTTTTGATTTTTATTTAAAAGTCAAAAAATAGAAATAGCACTCTCGGTATATTTCTATTTTTTTTCTACTTTTTACGATAGAAAATGACACTCTGAGTAATATGTTAACTCTTTCACATTTGGCTTTAAAAAAATCGTATTTTAAATTTCAAAAAACACTAATTTTTAATCAAGAAACCTTGGAAAAATAGATTTGACCGTCTAATGTTTTTCGTTTCTTGTCCTGGCCAGTTAAAAGATGCCCAAATCGTATTATTAATCATACCTTAATATTTTCAAATGGAATAAGGGTGGCTCATTAGCATATTTAGAAAAATAATTTTTTACGAATAATTTGATACCACACACTTGGTATTTCGAGTCAAATTGTCGTTATGAACCGCACGTTACAATTTAAAATATGTCATTCTATTCAGAGTGCCATTTTCTATCGAAAAAAAATTAAAAATATACCGATGGTGCCATTTAAACAATAGTTTTAGCCATTTCCGGTCAAACAGCAAGCGACAAAAAACAATTTAATCCTAATTCAATCCTAATTTATCTAATATACCAAATCCCGTTTTTTTATCTGAAAAAATAAATAAAATATAGGGGGTAAGTCACTTTTCATATGCCACCCAGTATAGTAAATAAGGACGTTTTTAACTTGCAAAACAATTATGCTAGATTTTATGTAGGGGAGCGAATAGTTTTTACCTTTCTCGTTCATAATATATTTCCTTCTCATATAATATATGCAGAGAGAGTACAATATCTAAATATTTAACTTAAAAAGAAATAAATTACTGCGGCACCTAAAAAACTAATTAATTTGTTGATAAAATGTGCATTACAGCTGTTGACCGCCATTTAATTTATTTATAAGTGAAACTATTTGGAAATGTAATTAATTTTTCATTATGAAATTGGAAACAATTTCGTACGTTATTTTGGCCATAAATTAATTTTTAAACTAAACAATAGTTTGTTTTATAGGAAACGTTATTTACTTATTACAAAAAATGAACTGCAGCTTTTTTATATCAATACTGCTGTCATTTTGTGCAGATATCTAAAGAATACTGATTTTGAAAACAAAGAGAATTTATTATTTAAACATTTATACAACTTAAGTCTTTAATAAATGCAAATATTTTGAGGGTTGTACAGTATGTTCCCGGATTGTCTTTACTAGAATAAAAAAAAACTTTTTTATTATTGGCATTTTCAAAAAATGCATTTCTCATAAAAAAAATTTGCTTGTTCTGAAATGGTTAATCCCGTTTATGCTTTTCCAAATTTCCATAAACTTTTAGAGAAAATTAGAAAAAAACATGACAATATAGTCGAATTTATTCCAAGTCTTAAAAATAAAAAGGCGTTTCTATAGTAGTGGTAATATAATTTCGATTTCATTCTTTGATAGATGGTTATTATTAATTTTGATTAGCGTCATATTTTTTGCTGTTGTTAAAGTATCACATTTTCCGATAACGACTATTACCTTTCCGTAGCATTGAACTAAAAAATTTTGTGCTTTTTTAACATTTTAAAACACCAAAAAATATGACGTTAATTAAAATTCTATCATCAAAAATCCATCAAAAAATGAAAACGACATTATATTACCATAGAAACGCGTTTTGATTTTTAGGACTTTAGAAAAGTTAGGACTTTTTTTTAGGAAAAATTCGACTATATTTTCATGTTTTTTATTATTCTCTATAAAACGGTATACAAATTTGAAAAAGTATCAACGGGATAAACCAGTTTAGAACAAGCAAACATTTTTATAAAGAATGCTTTTTTCTCAAAATCTCAATAATAAAAAAGTTTTTCCTCTTTTAAGGACAATCCGGGGACATACTGTATATTTCCGTCCCAGGAACACGTCCATGACGGTCTTTTTTGGCCAAAAAAAATAAATTTCTCAAGAAATGAGAATTGACACAAAGTTATAGACATAATTTACTATATTTCATATCAATTAAACTTTTAGTTACGTAATCGAGGGCACGGTTTTTAAATTCATTGTTGCCAACCATGGACATATTCGGCGCCGGGCTGACTAACTCGAATTTAAATTTCGCGCTGGGGATTCAGGTGGTAGCTCTGTTGTAAAAAATACTGAAAGTGGGCAATACTGTGCCGGTCAAGCCTAATCGCGTGACTAAAAGTTTATTTGGTATGAAATGTATATGTTTTATTAATACTAAATTAAGAACTAATACTTACGTAGTAGAGAAAATCAAATAATTACGTTTATATAGGCACAGAATAAAATCACATTATTTCCGTTATCTCGCAATATAATATCCAGTGCCTACACACCTAATACCTAAAGTGATCCTCTTGCCTAAGCTTATATTTGTATAATAATTAGCATTTATATAAGTTACGTTAGCCTGTTAAAACTAACTTTGAAGATATCTATATACGAATATGTAGTGCTGTTACAGCAGCGGTCCCAATCTATTTAGAATTAACAATTAATACGTGAGATGGTGTACTAATTGATTAGTAATTAGTAAGACAGGGTGTTGAATTTTGCGGTAAATATACATAGCTATTGTGAACTTTTTGTTCCTGAGAATGATATTAAAAATATTTTTTGCTGGTTTCTCCAGTCTAGCAACGTTTGCTGAATTAAAGGATAATATTCATAAGAGGCTTGTGATCACTGAACAATTTAAAATTAAAAAATCTAAGATAGTCGATGTAAAAAAATATCTCAGCCCTAAAAATCGGAATCTTAAAATGCTTATCATGATCAGACAAATTATGCACGGTAAAATTAGCTATGATAGTTGAATATATTATCATATTATTAACTTTCATCTAGCTCACTCACTGATGATGATGAAACCTCTTCAGTTTGACTGTAAGTTACTCTAGCAAGTTAGAACACGTTTTCAGTGAAACTGATTAATAAATTCATACTTCTAGTGAAAGTGAAAGCTATTTTTACCTTTGGGTTAAGAATGGCCGCAAATCTCTAAAAAAGTGGAGAAATTCACCAGGGTAGAGACAACAAAAAATGTTTCATAGTAGAAAATTCGCCAAAATTTACGAGAGACCTGATAAGTTGAGACAGAGACAGCCAAAAGTGTAGTGGATCTACTAACAGGTCATCTAAAGGTGATGGGATTGACTGACGAAGCCATGTGCAGGTTTTGTCGATCTGAAGAAGAGACGGGAAGGGGGGGCAGAGCATACTACAATTTATATCTGCGCGACAACCTGGAAAATATGTGGTTATTCGTAATAGGCAACGATAGGTGATTGATAAAAAAATACATGGAGGGTTCAGTTTTCAAGTTTTCAAGATGATAGAACTGGAAAATGTAACCTAAGGATCAGAAGAGGACTACAGCAGATCTGAGAAGTGGCAGTGGAACAGGCCGATAGCTACCTCAAAGAATCTAATCTAATCTACCTCTGGTTATTTTTGATAGAAGAAACTGAAGCGTGATAACGTATGTTTTTTATTTTCCAAGCTTTGAAAAAATATTGACAGAATTGTCTTCCAAAACTAATCATTTCAATATTGTTTCACTAGCATCCCATTTATTTATACGTGATATCCTCTGCCTGATCGACCATCTATGGCAATTTCGTTGTTTTTGATACATCAGAATATTTCGTATGCTAAATATAAACATGTTTCTTGAACCTCGTTTCCTTCAGGTGCCTCTTCTCAACGAAGGTTGGCGATAACCACAGCGAATTCTCCTCGTTTTTCTGCTATTCCGACAAGTGATTGAACATTTATTCCTGTCCAATCTCTTATATTTTTCATTCACTATATCTGTATTCTGTCTGGACCTCACTTCCCTTCAATTTCACCTTTGATGATAATGTAGTAGTAGGGGTATCTGTCATTCTTAAGAATATATCCAATGTATGAGGATTTCCTTTATGTAATTTTACTTAAAAGCTTCCTCTCTCTTGGTTCATGAGATGAAATTATGAACAACATTTCAAAGGCTGCGATTTCCCTCCATATAGTAATCTCGAAATTAGTGTAATAAATTAGTGGTTTCAATTAGAGTAGAGGTTTGCTTCTCTTATTACAGTGTAAGGATTTAAAACGTCAAAATTAGTCGTAGTAATTTTCAATTAGTAAGCTTCATTCAGAACTTCGCAATTAATGGAATAAATTAGTGGTTTCAATTATACTTTATACTTTTTAATTTATGATTATTCACAATATTTAGAATTTAGAATGAGTGGGAGGGGGGCTGATCACTGCGACCTTACAGATCCATTGTGTCCCCCTTTCTTGAGTCATAACTCATCATACAGTCCCAGGGCTTTGACAAAAGCCAGTATCTGGTACGGTTTTATAGAGGGTAGTTCTCCATCTCCAATATCAGTTGTACCAAAATTCATGGCACGAATGGTTGTCGTCTCGGCGCACTCAGTGATGAGGTGTACTGGTGTTTCCCCATCTACCCCACAGAATCTGCATTCGCCGTTTCTTCTTAGTTTCAATCTACTGAGGTGTTCAATGAGGAGACAGTGTCCTGTTAAAGACCCCGTGACAATCCGAAGATTGTTCTTACTTAAACCCAGGAAGATCTGTGATTTTTCTTGATCATAAGCTCTTAGAAACTTCTTCGAGTGTCTTAAACCGTTGCAAGATTTCCATTCCAGGTTGCGGATGGAATCTTCCAAGTTCTTGAGTTCCGCCTTGAGTTGGTTACCACTTGGAAAGCAGAACGGTTCTGGTCCAGTTAGTGGAGTGTTCGCTCCTTTCCTAGCTAGATTATTTGCTTTTTCATTGCCTTCTATCCCTTGGTGAGCAGGCACCCAGAGTAGGAGGACTTTGTTTTCTTTGCCTAATTTATTCAGCTTCTCTATGCATTCTTTGACCAATTTTGAATTGATTGATACTGAGTTGATCGCTTTTAACGCTGCTTGACTATCAGACAAGATGGCTATTTCTTGTTTCCGATAGTTCCTATCTAAGATAAGTTGTACGCATCTTTCGATAGCGTAGATTTCTGCCTGTAGGATACTAGGGTAAGTGCCCATTGGTTCGGAGTATTTAGCTCTCGGCCCAAACACTCCGATCCCTGTTCCCGTATTGGTTTTGGAAGCATCAGTATACCAATTCACAATATTTAAAAAACACAATTAAAATTAATAGAATATCCTAGCAACAGCTTGCGTTAATCAGTTGTATCCATAGAAAAAGCCTAATTTATTATTATAGCTTATAAAACAATCAACTTGATTTCTAGCCACAATTTCTCTTGACGGAAGATAATCAAAAGCCAAAATGACATTTCTCGCAAATTTTGAAGTATAATTAGTGGGAAAGTTAAAAGTTTGATAACTTTTTCTATTAATTGAAAATGTTTACTACTAATTTTGACGTTCTGAATGCTTACATTGAAATTAAAGGAACAAACATCTACGCTAATTGAAACCATTAATTTATTTCACTAATTATTATATTCTGAAAGAAGCTGTAAGACAAACTTTTAACAGTTTTAACCTTTGTTTTAACTAATTATACTTCAAAATTTAGGAGTAATGTCATTTTGGCCTTTGATTATTATCCGTCAAGGAGAAATTATGTGGTTAGAAATCAAAAAGTTGATTGTCATATGCTAATTATAGTCTGTCCAACGAGAAGATCCTTGACAGTGATAGATGTGTCTGTCATTTTAATTTCAACGTAGTTTATTTTATTTTACAAAGAAATAAGTTGGTACAACTGGAACGCATAGCAGGAAATATTTAAAATTTGATTGACAAGATGACAAGTGATTACTTCAAAATATTGTGAAAAAAACTGTATAAAACTGAAAAATGTAATCGAGTTATTTTATTTAATAAAAACGGTATGTGTTAATACAAAACAAACAAGAACAAGACACTACATACCAAAAAATATAAAAAAGAACTATTATTTACTTTCAAGCTTTATATGAAACTACCCGCATTTATGATTATATTTATCAATATAACTTATGTACAAATTAAATTTGTAATATTCCACAGGAATAAATAAAACAACATAGGTAAATAAAACAAACTATTTTATTAATAATAACACCTACCAAATTTTATACATTAAAGGTTGATTAATTAACTTTAATCTTAATTTTTTAAACCAGTACCTTTTGACATTATTTTCTGCAGTACTAAAATCCATTATTTACCTATCGTGTGATGTCGATATTTTACAGCTACTCCAGTTTTTAGTATGTGTTTTGTTTGATCCTTCTACCATATACGAGATGCACTTATCTACGACGAAATGGTATACAAACTTTATCGATGGCAACTTCATTGGTGTATAAGACTTTCTGCCTGGGCAGCAAATATTAACCATAAACTGTGCTCTGGGTCTACAGTTAATTTTCACTCGATTTTTCCCCCACTTGACTTCAAAAGACACAAAACACACGTAATAATACGAATCAAAATGCATCATCTTCCAAAACGCAGGGTATTTAACAAAAGTTGACACAAAATTATAACCTATAATTTGGCAAGACTTTGACAAGCGTCAAAAATGACAAAAATCTAAAGGCGAGTTCATACGCATCGGAGTCCGTTTGTCGTTCATCGTTCCTTCAAACCAATAAAATTGAAATACGATCTGTCATTTTTTAAATAAACCAATAAAACTGGTTAAAAACAACACGACGTATGACGGATTTATATTTAAACCCATCCATAGATAACTTAAAAATTATTAGAAACTTTTTTTAGTAAAATAAATAGATTGGTTTGGTTTGGTTTGGTTTCGACAGACGATGACAGAAGAAAAGCAGATGACGTCCCATTCATCTGCTTTTCTTCTGTCATCGTCTGTCGAAATCTTACCTGAGAAAAAAAGAGAGTATATTAGACTTTCTCCATGGATACAGCTGACTACCGCATGCTGTAGCTAGGATATTCTATTAATTTTAATTGTATTTTTTATACACTGTGAATTATCGTAAATCTTTAGGTATAAAAATAGGTTCATATACACGCGAATTGTGAAATGTAAATTGCGAATTTCGTAAATTAAAACCGCCTTTTATTTACGTAGTTCATATAATTGCAAAATTCGCAATTAATTCCAGAGATATTTTTGTTTTTAAATACATGTTGAAAGTGTCACTTGAAGGAAGAATTTTATTTTTATCTCCATCCATTTGTCATTTTAGCGTATACATAGGTTTATTTTTATAAGAAAATCTAGGAACTAGTGGGGTTGCAGTCGGAAGGGTTTGAAATAGAATTAATACACTTTGTTAATTGTCAAGCTTTCGGAATTTATTCATTCCTTCCTCAGGACATCAACGTGGTAAAAGAGACCTTCATAAAAAACTACATTAAAAAATTGGCTTGAGAGATGCATTGAAAACTCCACCGTAATGCATCGCTGACCAGTCAACCACAAGAAAGGGGGCTCTCTCTAACCTTGTGGTTGACTGGTCAGCGATGCTTTACGGTGGAGTTTTCAAAGCATCCCGCAAGCCAATTTTTTAATGTAGTTTTTTTATGAAGGTCTTTTATACCACGTTGATGTCCTGAGGAATGAATGAATAAATTCCGAAACCTTGACAATTAACAAAGTGTATTAATTCTATCCAAAAAAATCCTTATGGGTTTTTCGCCACTGCACTGCAAGAAAAATCTACAAAATAAAATAGTTATTTTTTGTAAACACTTCTGCGTTAAACCTAAACGGACGCTGCTTGTCAGAAGTTGTGTTACAGTAATAAAAATTTGCCTAACAAAGAAAAAAATGCTTAACGTTTCGGAAAGTTTTCTCTTTCCGTCGTCGGAAGCAAAAAAATATAAAGAATGAAGAAAAAAAACTATTTAAAATATTGAAATTGAACTATTCGAGAACACTTTACTTTTTAAAACAGATACGTCTACAAGAAATCGTTGACGTTCTGTTAAAATGACATTATATTAAGTTAAACTTCAAAATTAACAATTACTAGCTGATAATTACTCAATAAGGTAAAACCAAAAGCCCAAACTTTCTGTATGATTATTTTTAAATTTTACGTATGTTATGTTTATTTATGTAATGTTCTTTAAAATCCAAGAAGCGATTGCCATACATTACTAACATCTACAGATGCATGAGCAATACATTTATTTTTATTAGATTGAATTAAAAAAAGCCTCTTTTATTTTTCTTTTAGAGGCTATCGCTTCTTTCATTATAATTTTGGCGTTATTAAAATTTATTCTGTGCCCTGTGTCCCATGAATGCTGACAAATCTTAGATTTGTGAAAATCTCCCTTTCTTAAATAATCTTTATGTTCTTTAATTCTAACATTTAAGGGTCTAGATATTTCACCAATGTAAAATTTATCGCATTCACAGGGTATTTGGTATATTACATTTTTTGTTTGTTGTTCTGTATTCATTGGTTTAGTATGTGATAAAATTGATCTAAGTGTATTTTGTGTTTTGAAAGATGTTTGTATGTTATATTGTTTTCCTATCATTCTTATTTTTTCCGAAACGCCTCGTATGTATGGAATTGTAAGTTGTATATATTGTGTTTTGTTATCTTTGTGTCTATGATTTGGGGTTTGTATTTCGTTTAATGTTTTGTCAATAAAATATGGTGGATAATCGTTTTTTATTAATGTATTTTTTATGTGATTTATATCTTTGTTTAGTGAAATGTCATATGTACATATTATTTTTGCCCTATCATATAAACTTTTTATAACACCTTTTTTTACACTTATACTGTGATTAGATGTGAAATTTAAGTATCTATTTGTGTTTGTGGGTTTTCTGTAAACATCTAAAATTAATTTATTTTGAAATTTTGACACTAAAACATCAAGAAATGGCAAACGATTACCTCTCTCTACTTCTAAAGTAAATTTTATATGGTAGGTTTGCGAGAATTTATATATACCAAAAAAATGTCTATTTCAGAAACGTTATGTTGCCTTATTAATAAAAGAATAACAAAAATAAAATACATAGAACAATAACTGGAACATATGAAATATTTAAAAAGTGAAACAACGAGCATATCACAATTTAGTACGATGAAAAAAATTAAAACTACAATTTCGATTCTCAATGGTTTTGAAATGTTTGACAACATTTTACCAGTTTGCGGTGAAAACATTCAACTTCGTACTGCAAATTAAAAAGAATGAAATTAGATTGTAAAAAAATACCTAATAATGTTCCTAATAATGATTATGCACAATTTTTTCATACCTTTTCAGTTTTTTCCATCTTGACCAATGTTTATAATATTATAACCGTAACAAGAAATAAATGACAAGAGATGGCATATTATAACCTAAAAACTCAAAATTCGCAGCGTGTATTCGTAAAAATTAAATCCGTATCAATATTCCGTCGCCAGATTTTAAATTATGCTAATTTGCAAAATATTATAACAACTTTATGTCAATTTTGCCGCTTCCGTATTTTTTTGAAATCCACCAATAAAAATAGATTTTCATGCATCCGTTATCCGTTGGTACGATGGTCCGACGGCGCTTTGATTGGTTATAGCGTTTTCGCGCCACTTTTCATCCGTAAATTTTTTACTCCAGCCCATCAACTGAGAAAGATCGTTACGATAACGGACGTTTTGACACTTTTTCATAAATTTAATCTAACCTTAATAAAAATATAATAGCACAAGAGCAAACAACGTTCGGAAAACGAGAATTTTAAGAAAGCTGGTTCTTTCGTATATCTTTTGCTATGCTCTCCTGGCCAAAGTGCGGGCCATCTGGCGGACGGTAGACTACTGCGGTTCACTACTGCGCATTACATCTGTACAGGGTATCGCATTTTCGTGTGGTTTATGGGAATTCTCGTTTATGTGTAAAGAGACAAAGATGCGATTTTCACATTACTTTGCTACTTTTTTATGAAACTAAATATGCTACACATATATTCGTCCTAACCTCCTTAGTGCCTAAAATACATGGTGAATTTGTGATGCGCAGTAGTGAGCAGATGTTAAATACAGATATGATGCGCAGTAGTGAACGCAACGTCTACCGGCAGCCAGACGGTCCGCACTCTGTTCAGGAGATCATAACAAAAGATATATTAAAGAACAAGCTTTCTTAAACTTCTCTCCCGAAAACGTTAATATCGTATCGTCGGATATCGGATGCATGAAAATCAAGCTTGACAGCAATATTCGCAATTCGCATTGTGCAATTTTCATGTATATGAACCTACCTTAAAGCATAATTAAAACCACAAATGTCAAGGTTCTCAATGAGACTTTAGTTTGAACTTGGCAAATGACCTTTAGGCAGGTAAATTAAATAAAAAGGCAAGAAATGCCTCGAGGCAAAAGTGACTTAATGTGATTTTAAAAACACAGACGAAGCAAGGCGAATGTCTTTTCCAGGCGTTGTTACCAATTTCGTATAAAAACAAAAATTAATTGTGGTAGGAAAAGAGCGACCGCAGAGGAAAAAATAAAGAGATAAAGTCTGCAAAGTTGGTAATGAAATTATGGCCGAGGAAAAAGAGTGTGAAAATTCGTAACGGGAGAAAAAAAACAGCCCGTTTAAAGTTTGATAATAAAACAAAAGCGGTATCGGATAAGGCATCTACGAAACAGGAAAAAAAGCAAGGGCAGAATTTATGTTTTAGTAATTTGAATCAAAGAAACTTTTCAGTCAGAAAATTCTTCTTGTAAACAAGGCAAATGTCAATCTAGAAGTGTAGCTTAATAACTCTAACTTTTACTTGACTTGTTTAACTTATAATATATTATGGCACCGAAAAATCAATCAGCAGAGTAAAACAGCAAAAGTAAAAATGATTTTTTTACTTTATGTAATGTATTACTATGTATACATAGCAACTGTTACAATTGCCTTATATTATCTATCAAAAATAGTAGATAGAATAGTACTTTAACCGCAAGGGTAGATTAAATAATACTTTAACAGCGAGGATAGGTTAAAAACTTTATTTCTTTTCGCACGTTTTGTAATTGCTTCCATTTTTGAAAATTTTTGTATTTCTTTTCATAAGTTATTCGTTAAGCAATCGACACGAAAAAGAATTAAACAATATTGACTCAAAACTAACAACTAAAGAGACAACTTTATTTATTTGTTAAACTACATAGAAACCAACGCCAACCCAGCACAATATTTTTTCTACTCGTAATAAATTCCTTGAAATACTAATTTCTAAATATTTTTTAAAACGTAACTCGCTTTGGAAAAATATATTGTTTTATACACTACGATAAAATTGCATTATCGTCCCCCGAATTTAATTCATTAACCTTTCGGTCGACGAGAGAATAAATACCATTTTATCGTTTTGTATAAAAAATAACTATTAATGTATTGTGGTGATTTAGTGTTTTATAATAGATATGTTTGTTATGGTTATTTATTACAACTGAGCGATACTGATTTATAATTAAAAATAAATAATTACTGATTTTTAAAATATTATGGAGAGCGAAATCAGACAACAAATAGAGATGATAGGTGTTAGGTAATAGCTTTGAGACTGCCCGAGACGCATTGATGATATTTTAGAAAATTCTGGAAACATTTTTTCCACTCTGAAGCTGATATCGTAGAAACATGGTTTTGGAAGTCTTCGACAGCTTCTTGAGGTGATGAAAATCGCTGTCCGCGCATCTTTTTTCTGACATGACAGTGGGGTACAATAAAAAGTCATTAGGCGATAAATCGGGTGAATACGAGCAATGAGACATTAATTCGATATTTTTCTCCTTCAAATATTCAGTTATTTACTATTCAGGCGTGCTTTATGGTTTATGAAAGCTGGCATTCTCGTGATGAAGAATGATGCGACGTTTTTTGTTCTTTTTCCTTATTTCATCGAAGATCGTTGGCAAACAAATTGTTGTATACCATTCGGCATTAACAACTGTTAAGAATCAAATGAGACCACCATGTCTCAAAAGTATCGGTCCTTGGAAAAGCTAGCTGTGAGAGTGCTAAAGTTATGACTGCTAAATCTCGCTTAAGATGGACTGGTTACGTATGCACCATGCAAGAAAACCGCCTGCCGAAATCACTTCTTTACGGTGAGCTTGTAAACGGTAAGAGGAAACCGGGTAAACAATTCAAAAGATACAAGGATATTTTCGATGAAAACTCTCACTGATTCTATCTGTTTATCCCCTTAAACAGATAGAATCAGTGAGAGGAAGCAGCGCAAAATAGCACGTAGTGGAGAAGAATTGTAAACTCAGTCAACAGCGACAACCAAAAAGTAAAGAGGCAACAAAGTAATGTGATTTTTGAATGTCCGGCGTGCGGACGAGAGATAACATCACGTATCGGGCTTTTCAGCCACATAAAAGATCATACAGAAAAACGCCTTGCCATCATCAATAATCATCTCCTGATGCGTGTCAAATACTCGTTAGCGAGTAATGGTAGTAAGTAATTAATACTACGTTTCTTATTTTTAATACGTCTTATCTGTAATTCAATTTTCGGATTCTTCAAAAAATTCTAGACCTACATATTTCCATTGTTGAAGTTTGCAAAAATTCCAAAAAAATTTTCAAAAAAAAATTGAGCGGAAAAACCTCATAGGCGTGTTTCTGGGGTTAAACTATACTACCAGTTAAAATACTTGCACTTATTTCTGGGACACCTTGTATAGATACCTCAACCTTCTGATATCTACATCAGAGTAATTTAAAAGAGAATAATTATAACTGTTTGGTTTTAAGAAAATGGAAGACCATGAAAATATTCAAACTGTATGAGTCCCAATTAGATACAAAATCCACGCCATGTGGAGAAAGATACGTCAAAATATATTTCATTGTCGTTTACTGAAAGTTATCCGGTTGTTTAAAAAAATCAAGAATGTCAATTATAAAATTCTGTATAGTGCTAATAATAAATTACAACAATTATTAGGTAATCCTAAAGATAAAACATCTCCACTCGAAAGGTTAGGCAAACTTTAGGCTCGGCTGTTTTTTATTCGGTTGGCCAGTTTTGCCACTCTTAGTCAGTGCCAAGTGGACACCTATTAAACGCTCAATTTGTAGATATTAGTTTAGTTTTAATCATTTGGTGTTGATGCTAACATGCTTAGTGAAACGCGCGACCAGTGCAAAAGTAAAGTGAATTATGGTGAATTAGTGTTTTATTTTGCTGTTCAACACCAAAGGTTCCAACCGTCAACAACTGAAAACGTTACCTTTATTTTTTTATGTTTTATTTTTTTTATTTAATTGTAAATAAAGTTTCAATTACAAATGAAATCTGTAAAATGCTGACTACTATTTAAAATTTGTTCTTCAATGCAATTGACCTAAAAATAAATTCAAAGTAAGAGACGTTACTTTAAAGACTCTCTCTGACTTTCTCTGAATACCACTCAATGATTCCCTTTGCCAGAGGCAATTCCGACACGCCAAAGAGATATTATCTAGTACACAAGTTATCGGGGATATTTCAAATTCTGATAAACCATTAACAAGAAGTCGATATTCTCTCGGCATGAATGCCGAACGGATATCCGGTCGAATTCCAGTTTTCCGATTAAAATGAGCCCAAACAGTTCCTTACGTTATACAGTCCATTGAAATAGACCAGCGAATGTATATCGTGGGAATTAAATTACCGAATGTTTTAGTCTATTAATTAACTAAAATCTTAAATTAATCGACGTAATAACCAAGTAAAAGATAAAATGCCAATTTTGTCTTAAGTTTTCTTAAAGATATAAGCAATTACGAGTTATAAAAAATATGTTATTTTGCTTAATTGTGTCAGTTGTTTAAAATACTTTTAAAAGTGTCTACAAAAGCAAAACTTTGACGCCCTGTATAAAAAACAAACAAAAAAATATCAGAAACCATACAATATCCAAAAATTAATAAAAACAATACTTACACAGTAGTCCGGTAGACACTTCTCGAATTTCTATATTCAATAAATCAGCACTCCGTACACTAATGAGTTTATCGCTTTATTAACTTATCGAACGTCTATTGACTTGAAGGCATCCTCATTCCTACTTGGAGGTGTTTAGTCAAATTAATAAAAATATAGAGGAATATTACCTAGCTTTTAAGGGATAACGGTATTATTATAGTAAAGAGAATCCTGGAAACAGTATCCTTGAATTTCGACTTGTTTTAAATTAAGAACCGCTATATTCCTGTTAATCTCCATATCGGTTTATGATACACCCTCCAAATGTATTTCAGTACACGTTGTATTTTCTTAAAGCCTGGTATGCATAGAGAGATCGATAATGGAAATTGTGCCTAGACTCTGCTCAACATTACACGAGCAGAATAAACAGCATATCACAAGCCGTTAACAAGCACTTTGGAAATGATGGCCACATAAGCTACATATACAGAGTGGTGCAAATATTATTTATATTTTCTGGTACGTAGGTTGCCTTTTAAGTTTTTACAATCGTTTGTTTCTTTGGATTCATTTGCCAACCACATCTAACTACAGGAAAAAGTAAAAGAACAGCAGTCTAAACTTTATGTTGCATTCATCGATCTAACAAAAGCCTTCGACTCTGTGAACAGATGCGCTTTGGGCAATTATGAAAAAGTTCGGAGTACCCAACAAATTTATTACAGTATGTAAAAGCCTCCATAACAACAACAAGTCAAAAGTACATCATGGATCATGAGCGACCCATTCATAACAAATACAGGAATTAGGCAGGGATGTGTCTTAGCGCCTCTCCTATTCAACATATTCATGGCAGCGCTCTCCATTATAGTGGACAGCAAATTGCAGGAGAGGGGATTGGGCATTAGATACAGATACGACGGCGGTCTGTTGAACATAAAAAGACTCAGGGCAAAAACACGTACAAAATTCATCACAGAACTTCAATACGCTGATGACTGCGCTGTAGTTGCAAACACGTTACAACAATTACAAGAAATGTTTAACAAATATACCTGGACACAGTGGCGGATACAGAGGGGAGGCCCATGGGGCCCGGGCCCCCACTAAAATCTGTAAATTGTGTAAAATATTAGGCTTTTGGGTTAAAAATGGCGCCCTAAAAAGCATATTCTACATTACTTTTTATTTTGGCCCCCCCCCCTAAAATAAATTCCTGTATCCGCCCCTGCCTGGGCATACGAGGCTTTGAGCCTTAAGCTAAACATCGACAAAACCAAAATCATGTGCACTCCCCCGGAAGATCACAACAATGCTATAAAAATCGGAGAAGAACTATTGAAATATGTGGCGGAATTCAATTACTTGGGCAGTCAATAGGTCAATATTGACTTTGAAATTCAGCACAGGATTAGCAGCGCCTCAAGAGCAATCTGGAAATTAAAAGACAGGGTTTTCTACAATCATGACTTCAGTACAAAAACGAAATTTGCAGTGTACCGAGCAATTATAATCCCCACCATGTCATATGGGAGCGAAACCTGGGTGCCGTACCGCCGACACATGAACGCATTAAACAAGTTGCAACAGAGACACCTTAGACAACTTTTAAGAATCCGGTGGTTCTATCATGTCTCAAACGTATCGGTTCTTGAGAAAGCTAACTGCGAGAGTATTGAAGTCGTGGTTACGAAATCCCGCTTAAGACGTGCTGATCATGTATGCAGAATGAAAGAAAACCTCATACCAAAATCTCTGCTTTACATTGAGCTTGTAGACGGTAAAAGGAGGCCGGGTGGACAACTGAAAAGGTACAAGGACATTTTCCACGAAAATTTAAAGGGGGTTAACATGCAGAATAAGTGGGAAGAAGCAGCTCACAATAGAACTCAATTGAGAAGAATTGTAAACCAAGTTAACAGCGACAACCAAAAAGGAAAGAGGCAACAAAGCAACGAGATTTTTGAATGTCCGGAGTGCGGTAGGCAGATAACATCACGCATCGGGCTTTTCAGTCACAAAAAAGCTTATGAAAGAAAACGCCTTGCGTGACCATCTTCTGATGTGTGTCGAATACTTGTCAGCGAGTAATGGCTGTATGTATGTATGTTCTTCGGATGTACTGGACACGTCGCGTCTCAACCATTCCATTAGAGGATTGAAAAACTCTAAGGTGTGTCTGTTGCAACTTGTTTAATGCGTTTATGTGCCGGCGGTACAGCACCCAGGTTTCGCTTCCATATAACATGGTGGGGATCATTATTGCTCGGTACACCGCAAGTTTCGTTTGTGTACTCAAGTCATGATTTTATAAAACCCTGTCTTTTAATTTCTAGAATGCTTTTGAGGCGCTGCTAATTCTATGCGGAATTTCAGAGCCGATATTGTTCTTTTCCGAAATCAAACTGCCGAGGTAATTGAATTGAATTAAAAGGCAGTATTGAGGATAGTAATTGAATTTAAAGTGGTATTATAAACAGTTACTTGGTCACACTTGGGGGCTAAACTTTTTATAAAAAAAAAACATTTGACAAGTCTAACATTCATTTATCTATTACATATTGTATATTCGACAAAAAATGCTAAATTCAAGATACCCTGTATAGATAAAAAAAAATGGCGATAACCCAGACGGACAAAATGGCAGAAAGAAGCTTTTCCGGTGGACAGTTTCGTACCGACAAAAACGATCGCATTTCCTCCGCAGAAACAGAGTAATTTCGTAAAATGATTTTTCGTATTTTCGTTTCCGAATCGTTTCTGTTTTCCTTTTCCTCCGAACAAAAATGTCAAGAATAAATGGAGAATCCTTCGCTACGTTTTTATCTGGCAGCGCTACCGGCACAAGGAGGGCCTGTTTCCTATCGCAAACTCCCTTAATCCGATAATAAACTTTAAGAATATTTGATCAATGTCTCGTCGTAGTCGAAGTGGTTCGGCTGCGCTTATTACGGGCCGAGTTTGCCTAGCTGAAACAACTATTAGAATATTTGAGTCTTTTTTTGTAGTTGATATTTCGAATTTCTTTCTCAGCAAACCCAAAAAAAAATCTTCTGAAATTACGATGTTAAAATATACACAAGATATTATATTGAGTAGTGTATAGGCGTTGGAAAAATAAGACATCCCATGTAAATTTTGAACTGCTCAAATATTGGCCTCCTTTTGATTTTACAGCCAATAGGCCAGTCAATCTGGAGGTTGAGGTGGAAAAAATTAGAGACCAACCGATCCCAACGGGAATGTGTAGATAATGATCTCCTATTTAACCCCTCAAAAGTCCCATTCGGTCCTAGTGGGGGAAGTTTAAAAAAAACTGCCGCCATCGTGGATTTTTTTTTCAAATATCTCCGTTTGCATTATTTTTTTTTTTGAAAAAACGATGTAGAAAAAAGATGTTTTTTGTAGAGAATTAAATTTGGAATATTTTACCTTCAATCATTTTTTTTTTCTAAAGTAATTAGTAATAGAGATAGAGCAATAATTTTTTACTATACATTTTATAAATTTTCCAGTATTTTTAAACCAATCAGCTATAATTTTTGCATTAACAGTATAGTGTTAATATAGATAAATCAATTATAAATTTAAGCATTAACACAATTAAAAATAACGTTTAAATATTATTCATTAAATAAAAATATTGTTAAGACCTCCTGAGCGTCAAATTCGTCTTTAACTAAAATACAAAAGTTCGTGCAGCTGATTCCGTACTTTGAAAAACATTTAAGGCCCAGTTTTCTATGAGAGCAATTTTTAGAGCACTGACTCTTTCCAATTGCAAAAAATTAATTTTAGTAGGTCAGGAGGCGTTACATCTTCTGTTGATTGTATAGGTGCCAGATTACCTTTTTGATCTTTCTTTCATCCATATTGTAAATTGTAATGGATCTAACTTGTTACCAATCCATTCTTGAGTCTAAAAAATACAATTTATCACATTTTCTATAATAGATATATTTTCAGTTACCTGAAAGTATGTCCTGAGTAAATAAAGTTTTGCAGAGTTCTCAGTTGGAGGCAAATTAGGTAAATTAAAATAGTCTTAAGGGCTTGTTTTGATTTGATCGTAGTTTATTGAGTGTATATCAGATGGTTAATATGTTTAATATAGCTTGGGCAGTAATATAGTTTTTAAAGATAATTTAATCCTGACTGAAACAAGTCAAAAATGTGCCTGTTGGTACTGAAAAAAGATGATCTTTGTCAATACCTCGACGTATTTTTTATAAAAAAAATGCTAACAAACATGACTTGTTTCAGTTAGGATTAAATTATCTTTTAAAGTTATATTACCAAGCTGTATTAAACATATTAACCATCTGAGATACACTCTATACAATAGGATTACATCAAGACAAGCCCTTAAGACTACCTTTAATTTAGCTAATTTGCCTCTAACTGAGAACTCCATTTACTCAGGAGATACTTTCAGGTAACTGTAAACATATATCTATTATAGGAAATGTTGTAAGTTGTATTTTTTAAATTCAAGAATGGATTGTTAACAAGTTATAGTAGATCATTTACAATATAGATGGAAGAAAGATCAAAAAGGTAATCTGACACCTATTCAATCGACAGAAGATGTGGCGCCTCCTCACCTACTAAAATTAATTTTTTGCAATTGCAAAGAAAGTCAGTGTTCTAAAAATTGCTCTTGTAGAGAACTGGGTCTTAAATGTTCATGAAAGGGCGTGATTAGTGCTACGGAATCAGCTGCACAAACTTTTGTATGTTAGTTGAGAACGAAAATGGCGGTCAAGATGACGTCATTGCAGATTTTATTTAATAACATAATTTAATAATAATGTTTTTAACAATAATTTTATTTAATAAACAAGATTTAAACGTTATTTTTAATTATTTTAATGCTTAAATTTATACTTGGTTTATCTCAATATAAGATAACGTTATAGCAGATTTTATTTAATAACATAATTTAATATTTTTTTAAAAATAATTTTATTTAATAAATAATATTTAAACGTTATTTTTAATTGTTTTAATGCTTAAATTTATACATGGCTTATCTATGTTAACACTATACTGTTAACGCAAAAATTATAGCTGATTGGTTTAAAAAATGGAAAATTTATAAAACGTATAGTAAAAAAATTACTCTATCTCTATTACTTTAGAAAAAAATGATTGAAGGTAAAATATTCTAAATTTAATTCTCTACAAAAATCATCTTTAGTTTTTTCGAAAAAAGTAATGCAAACGGAGATATTTGAAAAAAAAAAATCTAAGATGGCAGCAGTTTTTGAAACTTTCCCCACTGGGACCGAATGGGACTTTTGAGGGGTTAAATAGGAGATCATTATCTACATATTCCCGTTGAGATTGGTTGGTTACTATTTTTTTCTACCTTTACATACCTCGTATATGTTGAACATCATCATCTCGGCTACGTTTACTGGCCTACAAGTCGTAAATTGGTTTTTAAAGGTCTGCGTATGCTACATACACATGAAATTGATTTTAACTATTTAAGAAAAGCTGCATCTCTAATTTTTAAATTAAAACTGACGAGGTGACAAAAACAAAATCAGAAATATATCAACATACCTTACGTTTGCCAACCCATGATTTTGTCATTGTCCAACCATTGGCCAACCTGTGACACATCATTGTCAAATGTAATTTGTTGTACTGTTACACCACTACATTATAGTACCTACGATTAGTGTCTCCGAAATGCATTTTGAAATTTAAAACCTTTTCGAATTAGACAAAAGCTCTAATGTATAGAAAATATAAATTGATATTCACAAAATCATATGTTGACAACTTAAGACATGTTGGCATTTGCCTGGTTATGCATTGTTACTTTTTTTTCTATGAGGAGGGAAAAAAGCTTGCATAAGACACCCAGTTAGGTAGTGCCAAATACCTACCGGCTAAAAAACTCTCCTCCAACTATTGTCTCTCTTCCCTCACTAAATCACCACAATACACCAAAACACTTTTACTTTTACACTGGACGCGCGATTCGCTTCAGTTTATAATCATCTGTTGATAATGCTAACATGGTTAGCGAAACGCGCGTCCAGTGTAAAAGTAAAAGTGTTTTGGTGTATTGTGGTGTTTTACCGTTTTTATTTTGCTGTGTAACACCAAAGGTTCCAACCCTCAACTGTAATCTCTTCCCTCTCTTTACAACCTATTATATTACGGCTATCCGATATACTAGCTTCCATTGTTCTTCCCCTTTAACTAAGTACATCATAAATGCGGGTAAGTCAGTCTACCTGTTTCTATACGGAATTGTTCCCTAAAAACCTGCCATCATTCACACGCAAACAGTACATGTTGAACATCATCACCTTGGCCACAGTAGATTCATGATGCACTATCAACCCTACGACGATGATATAAATATTTTCTAAAACACCCATGGCCAGACAATGCTTGACTTACGAAGAAATTAACTTCTCCATATAGTCTGTTTAACGATAAGTTGTATGTCGGGTATTAACCTGTATGTCCATCTGCCATGTATTTCGTTATTCCATTTTTCTTGCCACTGTTGAAGAAGTTTTGTCCTTGCTAGATTTTTATCCATCCCATGGTATTTATCATGTATAAGAAGATCAATAGGCGCTATTTCAGCTATAACTTAACTCCTATAGCCTCTCCAGATACCATTTTCTATGTGCTGCATACCCTAATAGACATAATGCGTTGTATTCTGCATAGCTTTTGCATTAGCTTGTGATTGTTAGTGACTTTATACCATACCGGTGCAGCATACAGCAGCTGTGAGTATACCACACTAGCAATTACTCCTCTTTTGGATGCTCTAGCACCTCCTACATAGTAAGAGTAAGGCTAAAGCGGTGACAGTTTTCTTGACCTTGGTGATGGTTTTATTAATAAGGTCCGCAAAATTCAATTTGGTATCCAGCCACACTCCTAAGTATTTTAAAGAATTATTTGGGTAAATTACCTGGTATATGTTACTGTAAATGTCTGAAATGCGGTAAAACCTAGGATAAGTGCGCTAAACCTAGGATTTACCAAAAACATTAACTAATTAGGTTAGCCTGATTATTTAGTGGTTGTTAATGCATTGGTTAGCCTGGTTATTTGGAGGGTGTTAATACATTGGTTAGCCTGGTTATTTGAGTGGTGTTAATGCATTGGTTAGGTAGTTATTTGGTGGGGTTGGTTGGTTTTTACTACCACTTGCCTTTGGTAAATCCTAGGTTTTACCACATTTCGGACATTTACAGTAACATATATAAAACTGCACCGGCGATATTTTTCTTTTGCTGGTCAGTAATACTGCTTCCGTTGTCTGTGAAGCTACGGTTAACAAAGGTTACTGAGTTGATCGCTTTTTTTTGTTTCCGGTAGTTCCTATCTGAGATAAGTTGTACGCAACTTTCGATAGCGTAGATTTTTGTCTAAAGGATGCTCAGGTAGGTGCCAATTGGATCGGAGTATTTAGTTTTCGGTCTAAATAATCCTATCGCTCTTCCTGTTTTGGTTTTGGAAGCATCAGTATAGCACGTTATGGTATTCTCTTTTACCTGTTGAGAAAAAGTTTCTTTTTTCAATGCTTTTTATTGCACAATACTTCAGTGAGGTGTTTCTCAAAGTTGTAAACTCTTGGTATGTCATACACTGGGAGTTGGAGGAGTGTTTCTTTATAAGTTAGTATTAATAATGTAGATAATTGGACTCTAACCTTCAAAAATTTAAACTGGTTAATCGTACTACAAAAATACCATTATTTTGAGAAAGAAAAGATTTGGTACTAAAATTTTAGTCATTTCCATGCCCTTTGCGTCGAATAATCCAATTATTATAATTTAAAGAAACCTTTGATTATCTGGCGATGGCCGTCTAGAGAACGAGCGAACGAATTGTCATTAAAATAGATAATAATAAAGGAAATCTAAAGTAATAAAATATAATTTATGTGATCGATAATTCTTTGAATTCAAATCGAGAATTCTCGAGCCATTTTGCATTTTAAGCGACGCGAAAATTTACTTGGCTCGTAATTTCTGGATTTATCGCGGATATTTGAACGAATTACATTTCGTTATGCGACCATATTCGGCCGACTAAAGCCCCCTTATTATCCGCAATTGTTCATATTTATACCGGGTGATTTAATTCTGGAATAATTCACCTGTTATAACATATTTTATTCAATATTGTTATCAAAGATATATTGGTGAATCTTGTTTAATGTTTACTTTTTATATCAAGAGGAAATAGTTCTTTTAAAAATACGGACATACGGATATCATAGGGTTACCAACTTAACTTCAAGAAGACGCGAGTGTAAATAAAAAATAAAATCCTTTATTGTTCAAATTGATACATAGTTTATGGAGTTTATCATGTTTAACAACCGTTCTATAACAACCATTATGAAATATTAAAAATATTATAAATAACAATAAAATTATAAATCACATTAAAAGAAAAAAAAACGTACCACATTTAAAAAAAACAAAAAAGAGAAAACATTGCACTTAATAAGTGCAATTCTTCTAATTAAAAATTAACAAATCAATAAAATAACAATAAAAATTAATTTAAACAAATTATACCGGGTGCGTCTCAAAAGTGGCTCATCTTTATAACTTTTTTATTTTTTTCAGATATAATAACGAGACTTGGTACGTTAGTAAATGACATAAATCAGGATTGATTGACGAATTCGATTGTTTCTGGTCACTTCTTGTTTCACCGGAAATGACTACAACTTTTGATTTATAAACAGCACCCTCGGTATTTTTTTTTCTTTATTCAATAGAAAATAACATTCTAAATAGAGTGACATATCACATGTCAACTTTTGACATTCTTGCTTAAAAATTGTATTTTAAATTTCAATCTAAAATGCCATGGGTATGTTAAAAACTTGGAAAAATAGATTGGATCGTCTAATGTTTTTACTATCTATCTGGTCCTGACCAGATAGAAAATGCTCAAATCGTATTTTTAATCATATCTCAATTTTTTTTCAAACGGAACGAGGGTGGCTCATTAGCATATTTGGAAAAAGATTTTTAATCTAAATAATTTGATACCACTTGGTATTTCGAGTCAAATTTTCATTACGAACCGCAAGTTATAATTTCAAATAAACCATATGCGAAAATGTCAAAAGTTGGCATATGATATATCATTCATATAAAATAAAAAAATACCGAGGGCGTCATTTAAAAATCAAAAGTTGTAGTCATTTCCGGTGAAACAGGAAGTGACCGAAAACAATTGAATACGTCAATCAATCCTAATTTATATCATATACTAACATACCAAATTAGGTTTTTTAACTGAAAAAAAAATAAAAAAGTTATAGGGGTGAGCCACTTTTGAGATGCACCCGGTATAAAAATTAATGGGTTATAGGCTAATACTTTTTATATTTATTGGGTCGTTACCAGTTTTCTCATGAACAACAGCCGTTAATTTAACAAAAAAATAATTAATAAAATTAATCCAACAAAATTACTGGTAACATTATTATCCAGATAATTATAAAAACTTTTTTAACAAAAGGGATCTTTCACTGCCATAGTAAACTGAAAAAGCATTTTATATTAATTAGCTATTACGTTAATTAATACTGCAGGTTGCACAACGCTCAATAAAATGAAATATGCCAGGAATAACCAAGAAAGACCATAAAAAAAGAGTGGATACGACAAAAGACTTAGGTAATAGATGTCATCCACAGAATCAAATCCCTCAAGAGGCAATGGGTAGGATACCTGGCAAGAAGGACGGACAACAATTGGACCACAAAAATTACAGCATGGTATCCACGAGGAATTAAGAGACCTAGAAGAAGACCGATAACTTGAGCCCGCATAGCCAACAAGTGACAAAAATGGGCCGAACTACACAAAGCAAAGAAAGTATCTAAATATTATGTGAGGGAGGCTACACCATAATTGGAAATGGTTGAATAAACTGCAAATGGTGATGATGATGACAATCTTTCCATTAAACAAATTATAATTAACTTTCCATACTATTTTTTAATTTGAGCATAGTATGCCAACTAAAACTAAACCAGTAACCCTTAAAATCATCAACAAAAAAATAATATCTTAATTCAAAGCTTCCTCCTTTTAAAATAAGCTTTCAGAAACACAAGAGCATTAACATCATCTGCGGTTTTTACGTGTTATACGAGGGTTTGTCTAGTTATCTATCGCAGGGAATTTATTCCTCGAATTCTCGAGGGGTTGATTATTTTTTTCCGTCTTAGTGGAGTGCCTTAAGCCCTTATGGAATACAAACCTCGGAATTCATTTACTGTGAACGAATTTTTATAAAACTTTTTGCATTGTATTCTTAATGAGATATATTACAAAGTTTACCCATTTAAATTCGTTGCTTTCACTTTAGTATTTAAATAAACACACATATACAAATGCATACATACTAGATGGCACCGTGTTCCGAAAAAGCTCTGTATCAGGATCCCCATTTTAGATTTTCACTCCAAACCTTTTACAAAAAATGTGTTTAAGGGTAATTCACATTTCAAAAATATTTTTATAGATATACAGGGTGAGTCAAATATATTTTTACACTTAAGTTTTAGTTTTTCAAATGAAATGCTTTATATTTTCAAATGAAATGCTTTAGTTCAGTGAATTTGCTATAAAAAATTCCGGTTCCAAAAATACCTTAATACCATAGAGTATACTGAGCGGTTTTTGAATTATGACCATTTATACATACTAAATTTTCTACACTATAAAAAAACCTCTAAATTACTGGGACTATAATAATCCATACAGCACATCAAATCACATTTAATATGTGTTTACATTATTAGATGTAGACACAGGGTGACACAATTCCCCCGATGTAAATCTGCTACGTTTACACATTGTAGTTCAACAGGTATGCACAAAGGTTAAACGTCCGCCTCACAATGTAGCCACAGTATAGCATTTACGTATACACAAAGTAAGGGATACACAGTGCTTGTGTATTACGCTTAAACACATTGCAGTTGTGACTACCGCGTGTATACGTATGTATTTTGCTTCATATATACATCTTGTGCTAGATAAAAATACTTCTTATGAACGAATTTAGGAAATAATACAAGTTTTGATGCCTAACTTTTCGTTCTTTTTAAGAAATATTTATTCAATGATACCAATTATATCTTTTTAGAACGAAAATTAGGAAGGCAAAACTTTGTATTTTCCAAAAGTATCTCGATCGTAAGTTCAAGAGAAGTAGCCTTAAAATTGTTCCATTTTTGTTTTGTATTAAATATACCATTTTTCTTCCATAAAATGGACTAAGTGGTTAAAAATAAAATTTTTATATTTCTTTATATTATTTATGGTATTATTATGGAACGCAATAGCACAAATAATACAATAATAATAATTATTTACACTGCAGAAACCAGAAGTAAGAAAACATTGTAAAAGAACAGAATTTGTATCAAAATGTATTAAAAATATAAGTACCTGGTATAACAACATACTAAAATGGTAAACACTGGTATTTCGCCACGATTTGGTGGACCTCGTTTCCCTCCAAGCAGTTGGTTTGTTAGCATACTCATTCATCGAGCACTCTGTTGGACTTTGTTGTATTTTATTTCCAGATTAACAATCTCACCCTTAAATTTTATATGAAACTGATTATATTAAATATTAAACATATCTGTATATTGATCCATCAATAACTTACCGAATATCAGTGGAAGAAGTTCTTTGAAATATTTAAATCTTTCTTTCTCTGGTCCATTTAGATTTTTATTATTTCCAAATTAAAAAAAATTATATTGCAGAGCTAACCTCTTTATCATTATACGAGAATATTTTGAGTTTTCATTCATTGGAGTCAAAATTTGGTAAATTGGGTATCGAGTAAGGGAAGAGTCGCTGCTATAATATTAATAATACTCTTAGGAACGTGTAATAAGGTAATTAAAAACTTGTGCTTACCTTAAAATCTCTTTTAAACTACACACAAACAGAACATTTATATAGAGCTTCCGAATGATAAAACAATAATGGCCGCTAACACATACCACTCCTAGAAAGGAGAAAGGAGAGAGGGCACATAAGATATACTTGGTCGGTGTGTCTACGCTGAGGCTATCCGCGCGTGCACACACCTTCATTTCATGCTAGAATGTAGACACAATAGTATACTATTACAAAGTGTCTATATAGATATTTATACTATGTGTATACGTCACATTTTTACAAGGTGTGTACTATAGGCACAACTATGATACGAAGTATCACACATACATATGACTTATACATTGTATGTCTCATATACCGACATCAGATTTCATCATTTTAATAATTATTTGTTACGTTACAAAAAACTCTTTAGAATCTTGATTGCATACGGTCTACAACTAGTAAACGCTGTGTCACACAATTCTATCAATATAAACCTGCGTGTATCTCATATGTATATATTAGAACTAGATGAACACTTAGGTTCACTTTAACATATTTTGTTTCTAATGTGTCTCCCGTGTAGAAACGTAATTTCATTTGGACTTGCTGTATGGGAAGTTTGGCTATAATTAGTTGGTTTTAGTAGACATTTGAAAGACACTACATTTCACGATACAGGGCAGAGTTGTCATAAGTACTGAAAAAAGTATTTCAAGTATCAAATATCAATTACGGAGATTATATTAATCAAATCCAATTCCCAAGATAATTTTAAAAAGTATTTCAAGACTCAAATACTTTGGTATAATACTTGATTTTGTTCATGTAAAGTACTTCAAATACCACGTTTATTTCATGTATTTATGAAGTACTTAAAGGATTTGAAGCAAGAAAAATTATATGAACTGCAGAAGAACAATAAAAAAATTATAGTAACAAGTATATTAACTAAAATGTACTTACAAATAACTATTGATAACGAACCCTTTAACATTAACTAACTTTGATGTGTAACTTTTTTTAGGGACACCCTATAGAACTCTGTATAATTTGATGAAATGCTTTAAATTAGCTTACAAAATTTCACTTTAATACAAAATGTTGTTCTCCTTGCAAAAACCGCTACGTATATGACGCGCCACCCTGTATAATTCGATTTCAATCAAAATTTCAATGATTAGAATATAAGCAGAATAGGTATAACCACAGACTAACCTAAACAGATGCGACAAACAATGCAAATGTGAAAATTACATTTTGGCGAATGCGCCAGGCAAATTTTTCCGTTAGATTTGTCATATAGGCGAATTTTACAGCGGACCAGCAAAGTAACCTCCATTCGTTTACTAAGAAGCCACGCCTCCTTCGTGTAGAAAATAGAGAGGGAATTTTGTAGTTCGGAATCAAATAGAGATGATTTTAATTTCATTAGTTTTTTTCAATTTTTGATACATTCACAATCTATACCTACTAATATATAAAATTCTTAAGTGACTGACTCACTGATTAATCACGATCCTGCTCAAACCACTCAACGTAAGAAGCTCAATTTTGGCATACAGGTTGATTCTAGGGTTCGAAAGAAGAAATTTTTCGAAATTCCAGTTCCAAGAGGGTGAAACCATCCCTCAAATATTACAATATTTTTTATTTAAAAACGGTCAAGTTTCCGAAAACGCTTAAACACGTATATGTTATTTTGTTTGTTTACATAATTTAAGATTTTTTAAAAATGTATACAGGGTGTTTCGAAAATCTGGTCATTGATTAATCACGATCCTGCTTAAAGCGCTTGACGTAAAAAAAGCTGATTTTTGGAAAACGGATTGACTTTAGGGTGTAGAGGTTCGATAAGAAGGGATTTTTCGCAACTCGAATTCTAAGGGGTGAAACCACCCCTCAAATATTAGAATATTTTTATTTAAAAACCGATGAGTTTTTCGGAAAAGCTCTTAAAACGTATATTTTATTTTGTTGTTTTACATATTTTAAGATTTTTTAAAAAATTATACAGGGTGTTTCATAAAATATGACCATTGAGTAATCACGATTCTGCTTAAACTGCTTGACGTTTAAAGCTGATGATTTTTGGCAAACGGATTGACTGTGGGGTGTAGAGATTCCATAAGGAGGGGTTTCTCGATTCCAAGAGGGTGAAAATGCCCCTCAAATATTACAATATTTGTTATTTAAAAAACGGTTAGTCTTTCGGGAAAACGCTTGGACACGCATAATTTATTTTGTTTTTTTACATATTTTGAATTTTTTTAAAAAATCATACTGGGTGTTCCAAAAAGTTGGGTAATTGATTAACTACGATTCTGCTTAACTGCTTGACGTAAAAAAAATTATTTTTGACAAACAGATTTTTCGAAAGTCAAATTCCAACGAGATGAAACTACCCGTCAAATATTACCAAGTTATATAATAATATCGCCATATTGTTTTTTCTCAGGCTCAGGACATAAATGTGAGAACATTTTATCCAGTTTGTATGTTAATGGAAATTTTTGAAAATTCCTCATCTCGGGGATGATATAGGGGTGAAAGTTGGTATGAAAATTTATTACTACCTGGCATAGAAGTATAATATTTTTACAAAGTTTATGTAGTTAATAAGTCGATTATTTGATCGAACTGTATGTCTATTCGCTTTTTTCGTATTAGAAAATCTAGGTATTTTCGGAAAAAAACACCCACAGTTTTTGATATAATTTAGTCCTAGAAAATCTAAAAAATGTATCTTCTTGTATTTTTTTAAAAGCATTTTAAATAAAATCAAAACAAGAAACTTAAACTGAATTAACTAAAACAATACTAAGAACACCGTGAACTAACTAAATGTAAACCAACAAAACCCAACAGAAAATTAAAATCGCATACAGCTAATAATAATGATCCATGTGAAACAACTGAAGAAACTGACTTAAAAATCCTCTGAAAACCTTCAATATTCCCATCTTAGATTCCCATATTCTTTTTCGAGGACACTGTTGCCAATTCTACTTACCAATTTGTATAAACTATATCGGTATCACGGCACATGCAAACAATATGCCGTGTCTGTATCATAAAAGTACCTATTTGCTATATAAAAGATCAGCTGCTAAATTTTAAATCAATTTAAAATATCAAATAAAATTATAGTAGTGCATAAAACTATTAACAAGCAGGATATAAAAATAATTAAAGATAATTTAAGCTGGCTAATAGTAGATAGACTTTAGATTAATATTTGAAATTAACAGCTGGAAGTACAGCTAAATACAAACGGCAAGCTGACAACAAAGATCCTATTCTTTAAGAATTGTATATTTCTGATATTTTATATAATTTTTAATTTTAAAGAAATCGTCATTTTCTTTATACATATGTATTGATCTTAACCGATTGTTAAAATTTGTAAATTTCTCATACTTTACAAATAAATATTAGCTGATATTTCCTAACATCATGTAATAGTTATTTATTATTATCCAGGAGAAAGCGCTAATACAAGTACATATAATATTTAATTCTCACATAAAAAAAATTCAAGCTGGCAATCTCGCTTTGACTTTATAATCGTACGTCGGCTGCGACGGACAGACGAGGCGGCGCGGTGTATCAAAGGCAAGGTTAAATGCAAGAAAGAACGAAAGAAATGGAAGCTTAGGGAAGGGGTGTGCGGGAACGCATTTGAAGTCACCACGGCTGTTTGTTTGGCCGAATATTTTGCCTTCATCGACGGTATCGCCGCTCTGTCGTCGCACTTCCGAACATAGGTCTTTTTGAACACAAAATTTCCCATAAGGTGTCGCATCTGTTTAAGTTAGTTTGTGGTATAACTTATGTATTAGATTCATTTATTTCAATAAATTTACTTAGAAAAAATATAAAAAAATTTAAATTAAGAAGGAAATAAAAATATAAATGTACTAAAATTCACTCCACTATCTCCACTAAACATAAATTTCTTTAGAATGATGGTGTTATTTTAAAGAAATCTGCCCCATCTTAAAAATATCAGGTAACCAGCAGCATTCTCTCTGATATATGTATTATATTGTTCAAAATATAAAAAAAAAAATATTTTAAAAAGTAGCGAAAGGCAATTCTAAAATGTAAATATACTATGACGATTATTCATACATAATTTATACGAGTGATATATCGAAGTATAGAATTTCAAGAAACGCATATACTCTAAAACCGTTGAAAATGCATACATATTTGTTACACATATTTTAAAGGGAAATAAAGCGAAATGCATCAGAATAATGTAATGCGCCTTCAAATATTAATGTATATGCCGTATAACATCTGACACTTGAAAGTTCTTTATCTGTTTTATAAATTATAAATTTTTGTTTTATTAAATATTATTGCATTTTTGGCTTCTTTTCAGATCACTTTACACACCCCAAAAATATGAATAAATATATTTCGATAGTTTCAGAGATATTCAAAAATAAATCAAAAATATATATTTTTCAGCCCTTCTTAAAAAAATTATTAAAAATACAGGAACTGTTCTGAAATCAAAACTATATTAG
Source organism: Sitophilus oryzae (assembly GCF_002938485.1). Taxonomy (NCBI): domain Eukaryota; kingdom Metazoa; phylum Arthropoda; class Insecta; order Coleoptera; family Curculionidae; genus Sitophilus; species Sitophilus oryzae. Next base: position 397,572 of record NW_022147170.1, read on the forward strand.
GTATTTACTTTAGATGGTCTGTACTTACTTTGCTATAAATATGAAAATCGTAAATCATACAGGATGTTCAAAATTCTACGCCAAACTTTCTAAAATATAAAATAATTTTTCTTCGTTTTTTTTAATGGAACGCCCTGTATATTATTTTTTCGGTAGACGGAGAATTAAAAAATGAACATTTTTTGTATTTAGAGTATTTGAAAATTTTTAACGGTTTCGCAGATATTTGCGGTTATATATTTCATATGGCATTTTCCACAGTAAATTTTTATCAAAGCCACCCAATGATTTTTCTCTCGTATTTTACCATTGAAAGCGCCATATGAAATAATACTGCGCGTATCCGGAAAACTATTAAAAATTTTGAAATACTTTAAATACAAAAAGTGTTCATTTTTTAATTCTCCATCTAATAAAAAAATAATATACAGGGTGTTCCATTTAAAAAAACAAAGAAAAATTATTTTATATTTTAGAAAGTTTGGCGTAGAATATTGAACATTCTGTATGATTTACGATTACCATATTTATAGCAAAGTAAGAATAGACCATCTAAAGTAAATACCTAACATAGTTTTGATTTCAGAACAGTTCTTGTATTTTTAATAATTTTTTTAAAAAGGACTGAAAAATATATATATTTTTTTATTTATTAATATCTCTGAAACTATCGAAATATATTTATTCATATCTTAGGGTTATGTAAAGTGATCTGAAAGGAAGCCAGAAATGCAATAATATACAGGGTGTTCAATTTAAAAAAAATCAACCAGGTCCACTCACACTTTTTTGAGCCACCCTATAGAAGTTAAAATATTTTCATGAAATACATCCTGGTACATACTTTAGGTCTACACTTAAACAAAATTCTCAAGTTTTTTATTCTAGGAGCTACAGATGCCCGACGCACTATTGCCGGACCCTGTATGTTAGACTTATTTTGGATTATGGCTCCATTATTTGGTACCTGCATTACGAAATTCGTATTAAGCGGCTAGAATCTGTCCAGAGAAGATTTATTAAATACTTAAATCTCAGAATGGCGCAAAAAGGTCTACAGCTGGTCTCGGTGTGTGATTTTGGATTGAATTTGTTGCAGGCTTGCAGGAAATTTATGTTTTTTTTTTGTTTAAAATAATAAATGATTTGATAAGTTCACTTAATATCTTAACTTCCGTTAGATTTCATGTTCTACCTAGAATCCTTGTTTATATATTCTTAAAGTTGCCCAACCGACTAGACAAAATGTGCTGCCAACTGGAGGACAAATCGTGAACCTTTCGGGGCGGAGTCACAAATATCGATTATTTTCGTTATTTTCCTCAGAGTAAAGTAATAATATAGCCCAGGGTTTCTGCGAACTTTAATAGTGATCAGCTGATTAAGAAATTTAAACGAAACTTTTATTTTATTGTAAATTGTGGATTATTTTTGCCTGTTATTTGAAGAATTCTAAACCGTACTAACAAAGAAATCATTATTTCGATATGTTGGTACATTATTTATAATTTATGATAATGCTAATTGCTGTTAATTAATATTTAAAAAAAAAGTTACATACCTATTTTAAGTTGATTTAATGCAGGTTTATAAAAGAATCATTTCATTCTTAGATTATTTTATTCTAAATTGAGTGCTTTACGAATTTTATGATATTTTTTTTTGAAAACATGAAACTTTTTACATTTTTGATGCCAACTAATTGGCATGGTATTATTGGTATGGAAATTAGCCAAGAAAGAAAAGAATTGGTTATAAATTTTTTTTCAGAAAAAAACATATTATACCTATATCGGTTGAAAAGCTTAAAAATGGCGCTTTTTATGAACTCATGGCCAACTATGGTTTCCATTAAAAAAACATAATGTTTGTGTCATATGTCAAAATGACAGGTTTTAGAAAAAACAGAAAACACAAACTCATTAGGTATGTGATTATCTACAACTTTTATCTGAAAACTTTTTTGTCTAAAATACCGTTATGATCGAATAAAAACGGCTTCAGCGATGGCTATGAAATGACGATCGATATTTCCCATATAATTTTACATAGGTATAAAATGACAGCGATCTTCATTTCATAGCCATCGTTGACGCCGTTTTTATTCGATCATACGGTAGATTATAATGGAATTAGAGACAAAGTTTTAAAATAGCCAAAATTTGTTTTTTTCGAAATATCTAGTAAGCCTTGAATTTCTCCGAAAAATCCGAAAGGCGCATATTTATGACCCCACAAAACTGCAGTTTTTTCTCCATTTAACCGACTCTCTATCTCCAGTAGTTTCCGAGATACCCATAGAGAACATCGTAGGAAACTCACCCTGTATAGTATTTAGAAACTAACTATTATTATTATTTGACTAGTTTAATTTGATTAATAAAACTCGATTAATTTAATTTAAAATAAATTTGATCCGATTTTTTTTTTCGTATATTCTACTACCAGAAAACCAAAATTATATGATAACGCACTTTTTAACGAAGTTGAAGGAAGATATAGTGTATCTATCACAATACTTAATAGAATTACTACAATTAGAAGAAAAACAAAAAGAAAAAATACCCAAATACCTTCACCTACTACTCATCTACAAAATAAACTAATATAATCTCTTATAAAACACTACACAACTACTTCTTCACTACTTCAACCACTTCTACAGTGAAAAAATTATCAAACTTACTAATTAATCAAACAAAAAGAAAAAATAACCAAATTATCCCTTCACCTACTACTTAACTGCAAAATAATAAACTATAAAAACACTACTAAACTATTTCTGGTATTCTACACTAAACATTATAATTAAACTTAATAAAATTAATCTAATTTTACACTACAACCACTACAACTACAAAGAAATAAGAACATTTTTTAATAAGTATAATAGGTCAAGCGGACAAAGAATATAAAATACTTTAAAAATGTGCATTCAGAAAGAAAAAATATCTCGAAAATTATCTAAACAAACATTTTTTTTTTCTTATCAGTGAAAAGCATCGGCCTCATCGGCCTTCCGAAATTTGTCGGGTATTTACAATGGTCGAATTGTATAATAACCAGCTTTTATAGCATATCTAATAGATAAAAAGTATCTGGTCGATTAGTAACCAATTGGCAGTCCGAAAATTATCGATTTTTATTTTCTCTGTTTTATTGGTCGCTTCATAATTCAGAGTAACAAAAAATATTTTTCTGTAGTAAAAGACTGTGAAATACGCCCCGCCATCTGGTGCTTTACATCCATAAACGTCTTAGGTTGAGCTACTTTAAAAATTCATATACAAGGCTAGAATCTAGTCAATCTGTTAGTTTTAAGGTTGCCTCTGTAGGAATTCTTGGGAGAAGGACTGTAAACCGTGTTTCCATCTTTTGGGAAGTCTTCCCGGTTCGGTTGTTTCTTACCCACGGGTTTCTCATCAAGAGCTATGCGTGGTAGCCTGTTTTCTTCCATGCGTTTTACGTGTTCGAACCATTGTCTTTTTATTTGCCTACCCCATCTCACTACGTCCTGTATTCCATATTGTTAACTAATATTAGTGTTTCTAATTCTCTCTCTTCTAGTCTTCCCAAGTTATGGTTCTTAGGTTCTTGTCCTATATTTTCTTTTTAGTTCTTCATTGTAGCAACCCCTTAATATGCTTTTGTTTTGTTTCTTTCCTCTCAGATTTCTGTGCCATATGAGATTATTCGTTTGATTCAGGTCTTATAAATAAGCCACCGCAAAGAGTCTAATCTAATCTACAAAATCAAATTATTTTTATACACAGGGTTGTGGTCCGAACTGTACATACGACACGGAGTATTGTAGCTAAACAATTAGATTTTACAAATTGTAAGTTTTGGGTTCGTTGAAGGGACTATTAGAGCTACAATTTAAAAAATATTTTACAAGATACAGAGTGCTAAAATAAATAAAAAATATCAAAGTTGTATTTTTAAATGGAACACCCTGTATATTATTGCAGTTTTTAGTTTCTACGATTAAAATAAAGGCAAATTTGATTAAGGTTTATTACACTTAAACCTTACCGTTTTTGAAATATTTTCAATTTTGTGAAATTGCAATATAAATTTTAAGGCTTCATTTCTCCGAGGTTATCAAAGTTTTTAATACTAAATATTTATTGAAGTTTATTTATTGATCAGATATTGTGTTGCAATAATAAAAATTATACTACCTTATACAGAGTGTTTAAAACTTTATTTTAAATAATTACTAGCTTTAAACGGCAATAACTTGTTTAATCTAAATGAAACACCCTGTATATTTTATAAGAATCAGATGCACAATTTAATTGTCTATCAAATTGTATTATACCACTTTTTACCTATCCCTTCAAGTTTTCGTAGAAAATGCATTTTCTTATAATTTAGACCTCATTTATCAATATACCCATGGAATGTTGACATTTTAGATTGTTTTTAAAACAACAATGTACAAGCTAGTAATATTATCGTTTTTATTAAAACGATAACATTACTAGCCATTTGCATGCAAAAGAAAACTACTTTATAAAGAGTATACCATTAATTAAATATACCACCAGTATTTCCGCCCAAATACTAATTAATTACATACTTAATTGTGTTCGTTAATAAATTATTCTAAATAAAATGCAGTTTTGATCAGAAATAGATATAATAATAAAGTTATGAAAATGAACGTCTCTGTTATAAATAAGCATTTGTCAAAATGAAATATCATTTTTAAAGGTGTTAGTTTTTACCACACTGTCTAATACACATACATAATTCAGTTTTTAGTATTTGGAGCAATTATTATTAATCAACACAAAACAGTCAATTACTGTGGTTTGAATACTTGAAATCATATTAATTGGTCCTCTTTAACAAATATTTAACAGTTTTTTTTTATTTTTAATGAAATAAACGAACTATATCGACAATATTAGTATCTGTACTCTTTAGAAATTTGGTATATCTTTAAAAATAATCTAAAATGTCAGTATTCCATGGGTATATTGATAAATGAGTTCTAAATTACAAGAAAATGAATTTTTACAAACTCTGAAGAAGATAGGTAATAAAATGGTTTAATACAATTTGATAGACAATTAAATGTGCATCTGATTCTCATAAAATATACAGGGTGTTCCATTAAAATTAAAAAAGTTATTGCTGCTTAAAGTTAATAATAATTTAAAAATAAATATTTGGACACTCTGTATAAGGTAGTAAAAAACCTTTATTATTGCAACACAATAACTGATCAAAAATAAACTTCAGTAAATATTTAGTATTAAAACCTTGATACCCTCGAGAAATGAATACTAAAATTTATACTGCAATTTCACAAAAATTGAAAATATTTCAAAAACAATGGAGTTAATTTAAGTTAATAAACCTTTAATCAAATTTACCTTTAATTTAATCGTAGAAACTAAAAATGTAATAATATACAGGGTGTTCCATTTAAAAAAATACAACTTTGATATTTTTTATTTATTTGGGACACTCTGTATCTTGTAAAAATATTTTTAAATTATAGCTCTAATAGTCCTTCAACGAACCCAAAACTTACAATTTGTAAAAATCTAATCGTTTAGCTACAATATTCCGTGTCGTATGTGGTGAACAACCCTGTATACAAGGTGGTCCGAACTGTATTCCGGAAACTTCGGCAACATATTCTGCAGATAAAAATAAGTAAAAAAGTTCGTATAAATATAGGTCCTAAAATGCTTAGTTTCGGAGATACAGGGTGTAGAAGTTTCATTTTTATTTCGATTTTTTCCAAATAATTTCTGAAGTAACTCAAGTAACGTCAATATTAGGATGAAAATTGGTGTATATGCGACTTTTTTGACATGAATAATTTGATTTTAATGTCAATATCACTCCTACTAGTAGAGGGCACCACCTACATATTTTTTAACTGGTTTGAAGAGTAATAACTTTTCGTCTGTACCTGTATATACTACTGAGTAAAAAAATATACATTTACGATGTTTTTTTATGTGAAAAAGGTCTCTTGGTAAAAACCGCTGCGAGTAATGGGTTTCGAGATACTTGGAATGGAAATTTCCAATACCTGACAGCATTGACATAAATTAAACATATGTTGATTAAATAGTTATTAGACTCAAATCATAAATTTTAAATGTTTTCGTGCCAAATGTTCAACAGAAACTGTTTTATCATCATTTTTTGCAGAAAAATTTATGATTAATTTAAAATAATAAAAATTTCCCAAATTTTGTGAAATAACTATCTACTCAACGTGTTTATTTTTCGTCAATAATGACATGTATTTACTATTTCCATTCTGAATACCTTAAGAATGGTTGCTCGTAGCGATTTTTACAAAGAGATAGTTTTTACGTAAAAAATCACAGAGATGTATATTTTTTCGCTCGGTAGTTTTATACAGGTACGGACAAAAAGTTATTACGCTTCGAAACAGTTAAAACACACGTAGGCACCCTCTACTAGTAGGAGTCATATCGCAGACTAATTTTAAAAAATAATTTTTTTCCAAATTTATTGTTTTAGTCAAATAAATTATCTACTCAACATGTTTATTTTTTGTTAATAATGACATGTATTGTCTATTTCTTGAAAACGGTTGCTCGTAGAGATTTTTACCAAGAGACATTTTTTACGTAAAAAGTCACGGAAATGAATATTTTTTCACTCAGAAGTTTTATACAGGTACGGACGAAAAGTTATTACTCTTCAAAACAGTTAAAAAATACATAGGTGGCGCCCCCTACAAATAGGAATCATATTCAAACCAAAATCAAATTTCTTATGTCAAAAAAGCCCCAGATACCAATTTTCATCCAAATATGAACGTTACTTCAAAAATTATTTGGAAAAAATCGAAATAAAAATGAAACTTCTACACCCTGTATCTCCGGAACTAATCATTTTAGGACGTACGTTTATACGAACTTTTTACTTATTTTTATCTGCAGAATATGCTGCCGAAGTTTCCGGAATACAGTTCGGACCACCCTGTAAACATTGAATTTTTTCTCTAGATCATCAATAGTTGACTACGTATTAATTTTGTTTTGAAATCTGTTTCATGTGCACTCTTTTCCACTTCTATTCCTTCATTAAATATATTGATATAATATAATATAATAAAACTTAGTTTATTGTGAATAATTTAATTTAATGCATAATCTACTAAACAGCTTTTCCGCTATAGAGCGGACATTGAAAATAAAAGAAAATTTATAATCATATTGCGCGCAGTTTTAATCAATTTACGTGATGTGGTGTATTGAGTTTAGCAAAAACGATATTTAAATGAATTCATTTGCTCTGTATTCAGAGCATACAAACTCCATTAGAGCTCTTTATTTGCAAAACTAACATTTGCAGCAAGATAAATTAACGGTATAATACGACATAAAGTAAAACTAACTTCGTTATAAATATTCACTCTGAATTCACTCTGATCAAATGAAATCATAATATAAATATTACAAAATGTGTTTGAAAGTGGTAGACATTGATTAATTATTAATTAAAGTACCTTCTTGGACGTTTTCAACTATACGGGTGCTACAAATTCCAGGTACGAGAATTGGTATCTTGGTAACCGTAATAGATACGAAGTTGGTTAAATTGGGGCAAAGTTGCGCCTTGGGATGTTCGCCAACATGTTACCAATAAAGTTTCAAAAATTTCAAGGATTGCTAAGTTTTTTGAGAAAAATGGATTTTTTGGAAAATAAATTTTAATTTACTATCTGATAGTATTTCTAGATTTCTAAATTAGCTGATAATTTATGAGATACATAGGCTAATCTTAATTTTTTTAAATACGGACCTGCATTTTTAATTTGAGGTTTTGAAAGAATTCAAAACACTGTCTCCTGAGTACAATGATATGCCACACTTATTTTTTTTGTTTTGGGTACTTTAGCACAATAGGACTCTTTAATTATTATTTAAAATAATTTCAAATCCTCTTTAATTATTATTTAAAATAATTTCAAATCCCACTCTAGATTTTTAAATAATTTATTATTTGACGAGATTATATTCATCGCGCGATTTTCCTTATTCAATGTTAATTAGCGCTCATCCACAATATTGATGAGCGCTAATTAACACTGTAACAAGTCAAATAATAAAGATCTACTGACGCAAAATCATAAAAATTAAAATAGCTAGAAAAAAAAATCCCCATTGAACACCAGAAAAATATACTGGATGTTCCATTTAAAATAAAGTAGTAACATGCTTTTAAAAGTGAGCTTTTAAAAGTGACTAATGTTCCATATTAATTTTGTCTCACCCTGTATAACTTTTCGGGTCAAATTTCAATTTGATTTAACATACAATGGTTACTGTAATTAAATATTAGGCTATACAAAGTCAACTAAAATTTAGGTAGCTATCTTATCGAAATTCTGTACTTGCTTTTCATTAACAAAAATGTGAAATATGGTATATGCTTTAATAAAACTCCCTTTATTTTTTCTTCCTAGAAATCCTAAAAATCATTAATATATAGAGTGTTACAAAACATATTTTTAAAAAAAATTGATGTGTAACTTTTTGGGGGACACCCTGTATATTCTATATATCTTTATAAAATGCTTTCAGTTAACCCACATACGCTGCCAAAATATTTGATATAAACCAATGTTCTTCTTGGAGCTTTCGCGGCGTATAAAAGGCGCCACCCTGTATATGGTTATGTTTTTTCAGTCTCTTGAAATTGTTTTTGGACTGGATTACAATGATGATAGTTGAGAGAATATATTTGCGAGCGTTCAGCGTTCGCCAGCAAGTGTAACTGCTTATTGACGCATGCTCGCCCCAAGGGTCCGCGGATCACAGGTTAAGAAACGCTGCTATAAACTATCCATAGGTAAAATTCATTATCACCCATCCCTACTACATCACATATAATATTGAGCCTGACTCCAACACTCAACACAATGTATGTAATTCCACAAGTTCAAACTGACTAGACAAATCTTGGAGGACAACCTTGGGCGGAGTCAAAATATTTTATTTATTTTATATTTTCCTCAGAGTAATGTAATAATATAGACCGGGTTTCTGCGAACTTTGTCATCAGCTGATTAAGAAATTAAAACGAAACTTTTATTTTATTGTAAATTGTGGATTATGTTTGCCTGTTATTTTAAGAATTCTAAACCGTATTAACAAAGAAATCATTATTTCGATATGTTGGTACATTATTCATAATTTATGATAATGTTAATTGCTGTTAATTAATATTTAAAAAAAAAAGTTACATACCTATTTTAAGTTGATTTAATGCAGGTTTATAAAAGCATCATTTCATTCTTAGATTATTTTATTCTAAATTGAGTGCTTTACGAATTTTATGATATTTTTTGTTTGATGAAACTTTTTTACATTTTGTAACCACTCAAAGTATTATTGGTATGAAATTAAGAGGCCAAGAAAGAAAGTGAACAAGGTTGCAACTATTGAATGCCCTATTGGTCGCACTGCAAGCACAACAATGGACTGACGCACAAAATGAATCAATCAAAGAAACGCGATATAGTATCGTCTTTGTCAATCACACTAACATTTTAGTATATAGGAGGGGCGCAGGCAGATGATTAGACCGGGCCTTTTAAAACCTACGTCTGCGGTAAAATTTACGTTTTTAATGTAAAACATATATGTGTCCATTCTAACTTCATCAAGAGATGAATCACTCCCAAACATTCGTGGCGCTTACTATACCCTAATGCAAGGTGAACCAATGCAATGCAAATGCCATAATGCAAAACAAAAGCAAATATTGTTAGAATAAATAATGAACTATAAAGGGGGCCCGCTAAGGCTGGGGCCCCCTAATAGTTATATATATATGGCCAGTCCGACCCTGTGTCGATCCGTTCTGTAAATACCGTATCCGTAAAGGGTAAGGAAAAAAACGAAATTCTCTATATACGAGCAATTCATCGGCGTGATATAAATAGTTTAAATAACTATTGCATTTACTTAAAAGCAGTCTACAATACCTAATCAGTTTTATTTTTCAACGTTTTTCCACGTAAATGATACATACTTATAAAATTAAAAAAATAAGGAGAGAAGTAATAAAAATTTACAAAATTTGTCCAAGCTCGAATTACTACCGTAAAATAAAGCTTGCTCTATTAAAAAAAACATAATGTTTGTGTCATATGTCAAAATGACAGGTTTTAGAAAAAAAACAAACCTAAAAATAAAAATAAAAAAAAAACTTTTATCTGAAAAATTTTTTTTTTTTTTAATAAAAATAATGTATGATTGAATAAAAACGGCTTCAGCGATGGCTGGCGGAAATTAGATTTGATCGACGATATTTCCCGTTATACTTATAGTGGGTATAAAATGATTAACAGCGACCTTCATTTCAAAGCCATCGTTGACGCCAAGCTTTTATTCGATCATCCGGTAGATTATAATGGAATGTAGTGACAAAGTTTTAAAATAGCCAAAATTTGTTTTTTTCGAAATATCTAGTAAGCCTTGAATTTCTCCGAAAAAATCCGAAAGGCGCATATTTATGACCCCCCAAAACTGCAATTTTTTCCCCCATTTAACCGACTCTCTATCTCCAAAAGTAGTTTCCGAGATACCCATAGAGAACATCGTAGGAAACTCAATCCTGTATAGTATTTAGGAACTAACTATTATTATTATTTGACTAGTTTAATTTGATTAATAAACTCGATTAATTTAATTTGAAATAAATTTGATCAGATTTTTTTTCGTATATTCTACTACCAGAAAAACCAAAATTATATGATAACGCACTTTTCAACGAAGTTGAAGGAAGATATAGTGTATCTATCACAATACTTAATAGAATTACTAACAATTAGAAGAAAACGAAAAGAAAAATACCCAAATACCTTCAATTTATACTTCATCTAAAAAATAAACTAATATAATCTCTTATAAAAACACTACACAACTACTTCTTCACTACTTCAACCACTTCTACACTGAGAAAATTATCAAACTTACTAATTAATCAAACAAAAAAATAACCAATTATCCTTCACCTACTACTTAACTGCAAAATAATAAACTATAAAAACACTACTAAACTATTTCTGGTATTCTACACTAAACATTATAATTAAACTTAATAAAATTAATCTAATTTTACACTACAACCACTACAACTACAAAGAAATAAGAACATTTTCGATACGAGCGACCAGTATAATAGATGAAGTGGACAAAGAATATAAAATACTTTAAAATGTGCATTCAGAAAGAAAAAACATTCGAAAATTATCTAAACAAACATTTTTTTCTTATCAGTGAAAAGCATCGGCCTCGTCGGCCTTCCGAAATTTGTCGGGTATTTACAATGGTCGAATTCTATAATTGCCAGCTTTTATAGCATATCTAATAGATAAAAAGTATTTGGTCGATTAGTAACCAATTGGCAGTCCGAAAATTATCGATTTTTATTTTTTCTGTTTTATTGGTCGCTTCAAAATTCAGAGTAACAAAAATATTTTTCAGAAAAAGATTAGAAATACGCCCCGCCATCTGGTGCTTTACATCCATAAACGTCTTAGGTTGAGCTACTTTAAAAATTCATATACAAGGCTAGAATCTAGTCAATCTGTTAGTTTTAAGGTTGCCTCTGTAGGAATTCTTGGGAGAAGGACTGTAAACCGTGTTTCCATCTTTTGGGAAGTCTTCCCGGTTCGGTTGTTTCTTACCCACGGGTTTCTCATCAAGAGCTATGCGTGGTAGCCTGTTTTCTTCCATGCGTTTTACGTGTTCGAACCATTGTCTTTTTATTTGCCTACCCCATCTCACTACGTCCTGTATTCCATATTGTTAACTAATATTAGTGTTTCTAATTCTCTCTCTTCTAGTCTTCCCCGTTATGGTTCTTAGGTTCTTGTCCTATATTTTCTTTTTTAGTTCTTCATTGTAGCAACCCTTAATATGCTTTTGTTTTTGTTTCTTTCCTCTCGGATTTCTGTGCCATATGAGATTATTCGTTTGATTCAGGTTTTATAAATAAGCCACCGCAAAAGTCTAATCTAATCTACAAAATCAAATTATTTTTATACAGGGTTGTTCACCACATACGACACGGAGTATTGTAGCTAAACAATTAGATTTTTACAAATTGTAAGTTTTGTGTTCGTTGAAGGACTATTAGAGCTACAATTTAAAAATATTTTTACAAGATACAGAGTGCCCCAAATAAATAAAAAATATCAAAGTTGTATTTTTTTAAATGGAACACCCTGTATATTATTGCAGTTTTAGTTTCTACGATTAAAATAAAGGCAAATTTGATTAAGGTTTATTACACTTAAACCTTACCGTTTTTGAAATATTTTCAATTTTGTGAAATTGCAATATAAATTTTAAGGCTTCATTTCTCCGAGGTTATAAAAGTTTTTAATACTAAATATTTATTGAAGTTTATTTATTGATCAGTTATTGTGTTGCAATAATAAAAAATTATAATTACCTTATACAGAGTGTCTAAAAAAATTTATTTTTAAATAATTACTAGCTTTAAACGGCCAATAACTTGTTTTTAATCTAAATGAAAACACCCTGTATATTTTATAAGAATCAGATGCACAATTTAATTGTTCATCAAATTGTATTATACTTTTTACCTATCCCTTCAAGTTTCGTAGAAAATGCATTTTCTTATAATTTAGAGCTCATTTATCAATATACCCATGGAATGTTGACATTCTAGATTGTTTTTAAAAACAACATTGTACAAGTTAGTAATATTATCGTTTTTATTAAAATCGATCATATTACTAGGCCATTTGTATGCAAAAAGAAAACTATTTAAATCTTTATAAAAGAGTATACCATTAATTAAATATACCACCAGTATTTCCACCCAAATACTAATTAACTACATACTTAATTGTGTTCGTTAATAAATTATTCTAAATAAAGGTGGATTTGAATCAGAAATCAATATAATAATAAGTTATGAAAATGAACGTCTCTGTTGTTATAAATAAGCATGTGTCAAAAAATTAAATATCATTTTTAAAGTGTTACTTTTTACCACACTGTCTAATACACATACATAATTCAGTTTTTTAGTATTTGGAGCAATTATTATTAATCAACGCAAACAGTCAATTAATGTAGTTTGAATACTGGAATCATATTAATTGGTCCTCTTTAACAAATATTTAAACAGTTTTTTTATTTTTTAATGAAATAAACGAACTATATCGACAATATTAGTATATGTACTCTTTTAAAATTTAGTACATCTTTAAAAATAATCTAAAATGTCAGTATTCCATGAGTATATTGATAAATGAGTTCTAAATTACAATAAAATTCATTTTCTACGGAAACTTGAAGAGATAGCTAAAAAATGGTATAATACAATTTGATAGACAATTAAATTGTGCACCTGATTCTCATAAAATATACAGGGTGTTCTATTTAAATTTAAAAAGTTATTGCCGTTTAAAGCTAATAATTATTTAAAATAAATATTTAGACACTCTGTATAAGGTAGTAAAACTTTTATTATTGCAACACAATAACTGATCAATAAATAAATTTCAGTAAATATTTAGTATTAAAAACTTTGATACTTTTGGAGAAATGAAGCCTTAAAATTTATACTGCAATTTCACAAAATTGAAAATATTTCAAAAACGGTAAGGTTTAAGTGAAATAAACCTTAATCAAATTTACCTTTATTTTAATCGTAGAAACTAAAAATGTAATAATATACAGAGTGTTCCATTTAAAAAAATACAACTTTGATATTTTTTATTTATTTGGGACACTCTGTATCTTGTAAAAATATTTTTAAATTTTAGCTCTAATAGTCCTTCAACGAACCCAAAACTTACAATTTGTAAAAATCTAATCGTTTAGCTACAATATTCCGTGTCGTATGTGGTGAACTAACCCTGTATAAGGTGTCCAACTGTATTCCGGAAACATCGGCAGCATATTCTGCAGATAAAAATAAGTAAAAAAGTTCGTATAAATGTATGTCCTAAAATGCTTAGTTTCGGAGATACAGGGTGTAGAAGTTTCATTTTTATTTCGATTTTTTCCAAATAATTTCTGAAGTAAAGTCAATATTTGAATGAAAATTGGTGTCTGGGAGTTTTTTGACAATAGAAATTTGGGATTTTGATGTCAATATGGCTCCTACTAGTAGAGAGCGCCACCTACATATTTTTTAACCGGTTTAAAGAGTAATAACTTTTCGTCCGTACCTGTATAAAACTACTGTGTAAAAAATATACATTTACGACGTTTTTTACGTAAAAAAGGTCTCTTGGTAAAATCGCTACGTATAATGTTTTTCGAGATATTTGGAATCGAATTTATTAATACCTGTCATCATTGACATTAATTAAACATGTTCACTAAATAGTTATTAAACTGAAATCATAAATTTGAAATATTTTTGTGCCAAAAGTTCAACCGAAAATGTTTTATCATCATTTTTTGCAGAAAAAATTATGATTAATTAAAAAAAAATTCAAATTTATTATTTCAGTGAAATAACTATCTACTCAACGTGTTTATTTTTCGTCAATAATTACATGTATTTACTATTTCCATTCTAAATATCTTAAGAACGGTTGCTCGTAGTGATTTTTAGAAAGAGATATTTTTTACGTAAAAGGTCACAGAGATGTACATTTTTTCACTCGGTGGTTTTATACAGGTACGGACAAAAAAGTTATTACGCTTCGAAACAGTTAAAACACACGTGCAGGCACCCTCTACTAGTAGGGAGTCATATCGCAGACTAATTTTAAAAAATAATTTTTTCCAAATTTATTGTTTTAGCTCAAATAAATTATCTACTCAACATGTTTATTTTTTGTTAATAATGACATGTATTGTCTATTTCTTTGAAAACGGTTGCTCGTAGAGATTTTACCAAGACATTTTTACGTAAAAGTTCACGGAACATGAATATTTTTTTTCACTCAGAAGTTTTATACACAGGTACGGACGAAAAGTTATTACTCTTCAAAACAACAGTTAAAAATACATAGGTGGCGCCCCTACAAATAGGAATCATATTCAAACCAAAAATCAAATTTCTTATGTCAAAAAGCCCCAGATGTACCAATTTTCAATCCAAATATGAACGTTACTTCAAAAAATTATTTGGAAAAAAATCGAAATAAAAAATGAAACTTCTACACCCTGTATCTCCGGAACTAATCATTTTAGGACGTACGTTTATACGAACTTTTTACTTATTTTTATCTGCAGAATATGCTGCCGAAGTTTCCGGAATACAGTTCGACCACCCTGTAACATTGAATTTTTTTCTCTAGATCATCAATAGTTGACTACGTATTAATTTTGTTTTGAAATCTGTTTCATGTAAAGCACTTTTCCACTTCTATTCCTTCATTAAATATATTGATATAATATAATATAATAAAACTTAGTTTATTGTGAATAATTTAATTTAATGCATAATCTACTAAGCAGCTTTTCCGCTATAGAGCGGACATTGAAAATAAAAGAAAATTTATAATCATATTGCGCGCAGTTTTAATCAATTTACGTGATGTGGTGTATTGAGTTTAGCAAAAAACGATATTTAAATGAATTCATTTGCTCTGTATTCAGAGCATGCTACAAACTCCATTAGAGTTCTTTATTTGCAAAACTAACATTTGCAGCAAGATAAATTAACGGTATAATACGACATAAAGTAAAACTAACTTCGTTATAAATATTCACTCTGAATTCACTCTGATCAAATGAAATCATAATATAAATATTACAAAATGTGTTTGAAAGTGGTAGACATTGATTAATTATTAATTAAAGTACCTTCTTGGACGTTTTCAACTATACGGGTGCTACAAATTCCAGGTACGAGAATTGGTATCTTGGTAACCGTAATAGATACGAAGTTGGTTAAATTGGGGTAAAGTTGCGCCTTGGGATGTTCGCCAACATGTTACCATAAAAGTTTCAAAAATTTCAAGGATTGCTGAGTTTTTTGAGAAAAATGGATTTTTTGGAAAATAAATTTTAATTTACTATCTGATAGTATTTCTAGATTTCCAAATTAGCTGATAATTTATGAGATACATAGGCCAATCTTAATTTTTTTAAATACGGACCTGCATTTTTAATTTGAGGTTTTGAAAGAATTCAAAACACTGTCTCCTGAGTACAATGATATGCCACACTTATTTTTTTTTGTTTTGGGTACTTTAGCACAATAAAACTCTTTAATTATTATTTAAAATAATTTCAAATCCCAGTCTAGATTTTTAAATAATTTATTATTTGACGTGATTATATTCATCGCGCGATTTTCCTTATTCAATGTTAATTAGCGCTCATCCACAATATTGATGAGCGCTAATTAACATTGACTAAGGAAAATCGAGCAAATTGAAAGATTCAAATAAATAATATCCAGGTCAGCAATTTAAAGATATTATTTTTAACTTTTTTTTATTGTGAATTTGGAAATCTCAATGTACGATCTAATAATATGTACCTATAATATTAATCGTAGTTATTATAAATATATTAACTTCTACTAACAAGTTTTTAATGCTCTACATGTTCGAAAGGGTTACTACCCTCCCTATTGCAAACATTTATTTTTCGTTCAATTTGATGTACAGTCTTTTCAACAGATCTTACACTTCCGAATGCATTTTGTACTGTTTGTTGTAAATTATGAGGTGTATTGATTTCACTTTTACAAATGTTGTCAAGTAATGCCCCCGCTCCTTGGCGACAGGCCCAGGAACCTCGCTGGCAATTATACTGCTCCACCATTTCCAATCCATCTTCCGGGGAAATCATTTGATTGTTTATTTTATTATAATGTTTTTTGGATTCTTTTCTTTGACCTCTCAATATATATTTTTTATCTAATTTACCTGACCTAAAGCCAAGAAAAAATTAGATAAAAAATTTATATTATAATTATTATACTTGTATTATTTGTTTTATATTATTTTATTTTATTGTATTTGATTTTCCTTATTCAATGTTTTATCCCACGTCATTGTTAAGTTTTAAAGCTCATCAATATTGTAAAGATGAATAGATTAAATATTAAAAAAAAGAGCCCGACTTGAAATTTGTTTAAATAAATTATGTTTGAATGCCTAAAACAAATAAAAACATTAAGTGTGACATATCATTGTACTCAGGAGACCGAATTCTTTCAAAACCTGAAATAAAAAATGTAGGTCCGTTGAAAAAAAAATCAAGTTGGCCTATGTATCTCATAAATTATCAGTTAATTTGAAACTCTAAGGCCCGTATTTATAGTTGCGTCTCGAGACGCCAAGACGGTCTTGGGCTCTTGAGAGCGGAATCCACAGAATACACGAGCAAACGTCATTTTGGAGATTGCGATTTTCATTTTGGAGATTGTCATTTTGGATAGTTTATGTGATCTGTGGATAGTTTCTTAACACAACTTTTTTTGTAAACAAAGTAAATCCCTTGTAAATCCGTTTTGTCTGATTAAACAGTTTTGAATATGTTAGAAGAGTTTGAGGATATTTTGGACCATGTGGAAGAAGAAAATCGTCTTCGAGTTCCAAAAAGATATATACGGGATGCAGGAAATCCAATAGAAATGTTTAGCGAGGGGGGATTTATGCCGATATAGGTTTAACAAGGCTACAATTACAGAAACTACTTTACCTCTTATAAATTGAAGACTTGCAAAAACCTACCAATCGCGGTTTACCCATTCTCCCCGTTATTCAATTACTAATTTGTTTACAGTTTTATGCGACTTGTAATTTTCAGATGGTAAATGGAGACTTGCGTGGTGTTAGCCAACCTACAATAAGCCAGATAATCAAGAATAATGCAATAATGTGGAAGTATTTCAAAATTGCAAAAGTTTTTTAGGCTAAATGTTCAGGTCCCAAAAGGGAAATTATGGATATTATAGTTGGATATCCAGGATCAAGTCATGATAGTGTTATATTTCATCCAAGCAATTTAAGAATGCTAATGGAAAGGAGTGATATTACTGGTTTACTTCTTGGAGACAATGCATATAGATGTAGGCCATTTCTATTGACTCCTGTTCTACAGCTAGGTAATCAACAAGAAACCAGGTATAACTTTGCCCATAGAAGAACGCGAAATGTTGAAAGGCTATTTGGGACTTGGAAAAAACGTCATCCATGTCTCCGAGGTTTATAAAACAACTGTTGCTATTATTTGTGCAACAGTTGTTCTTCATAATAATGGTTTAAGGGAAAATTTAGATAATTTTGAAGATGCTAATTTACACATGCCAATTATAAATAACAAGGAAGAGGGTTAGATTTTTGAAGAAATCTTATTCAACATTTTGCAAATTAACATATTTATTGTATTAATATATGTATATTTAGTAATTATGTAATATGTTAAGTAATGTTCCAAGGTAAACTAGTACCTATATAATAATTTTATTTACTTTTCTATTAGTGTTAAGTAGTATTTATATATTTACATGTAACATAATTGTAAGTAATTCCTTATAGTCTTTTATTAGTTATCTTAAAAATACTGTTTTTCTATACTTAAATAATATATGATTTCTTAGTAGTTTTACGCTCACTATGACCAGACAGCTAAGAGCTTGTTTTAACTGGTCACACAGAATTTTCCCACTAATACATTAAAACTAAAAAAATTGTCTTTTTATTTTCATCATGAATATTTACATAAATATCATATCACATAATATACAATATTGGATGTATACACCATATACCTATAATTTTCAAGATTTTATTGCTTGGTGTGAATTCTGTATTCTTATTGAGTTGACCACTCTATATGAAGTCGATACTCTATGTTTTATAGTTTTATTTCAAATAATATTTCACAACACACATTCTATGATTATTGCGTTTTTACTGCTTCCTTATTTCTTGTCGTCTAGATGACATTCTTCTCTCTTCTTTTTTTGCTAGTCTGTTAGCTATACATTTTTTTATACTTCCTTTGTTCCATTTCTATATGTTCTTTGACCTCTTCTCTCAATTTTTCAGGTAATCGAGTACTTTTCATTCTCTACTGTCAATAACCTCACTTGTCCATCTTCAAATAAATCTTCAATCCTCGGAATATATCCATATAATAATTCAGGTGTTTTTTTCGCCAGTGAATTTATTCAGAGATGTATTTATAGCTCTTTCTTTATTCTTAATATATGTATCCTTAATATTTGTTGTCATCATCTGCACAAGCCGAAGCCAGTATCATTGGAATAATAATGCTGTTCAACCATTTATGGTTGTATCACACAAATTCACTCATTTTTTCCATTGTTCTGCTATTAAAATGGACACCCTCTTGATAATCTGGCTTATTGTAGGTTGGCTAACACCATGCAAGTCCCCACTTACTATCTGAAAATTAGAAGTCGCATAAAACCGTAAACAAATTAATAATTGAATAAAGGGGGGGAATATTTGCCCAGGTAAACCACGATTGGTAGGTTTTTGCAAGTCTTCAATTACAAGAGGTAAAATAGTTTCTGTAATTGTAGCCTTGCTAAACCTATATCGGTATTTAAATTCCCCCCCGCTAAACATTTCTATTGGATTTCCTGCATCCCTTATATATCGTTTTGGAACTCGAAGACGATTTTTTTCTTCCACATGGTCCAAAAGTCCAAAATATCCTCAAACTCATCTAACATATTCAAACTGTTTAATCAGACAAAAAGGGATTTACTTACAAGGGATTTATTTTGTTTTACTAAAAAAGTTAGGTTAAGAAACTATCCAGAGATCACATAAACTATCCAAAATGACAATCTCCAAAATGAAAATCGCAATCTCCAAAATGACGTTTGCTCGTGTATTCTGTGGATTCCGCTCTCAAGAGCCCAAGACCGTCTTGGCGTCTCGAGACGCAACTATAAATACTAATAATTTATAAAAGTTAACCACCGGAAAAAATAAAATTTATTTTCAAAAAAATCAGTTTTTTCCGAATAACTCAGTAATCCTTAATTTTTTAAAATTTGTTTTAAATTTTTAAAACTTTTTTGATGACATCTTGGTGAATATCCCAAGGCGCAACTTTTCCCCAATTTAACCATGTTCGTTTCTATTACAGTTACCGAGATATCAATGGTCGTACCCCGAATTTGTAGCACCCTGTATTTTTTAAAAACTCATAACAAACAATTTTTTTTTAATTTTCGTTTTTATTAAATTTATCGAAAATAAAGTCAAGAACGTATACGAAGATCACTACGACATACGTCTCTATTGCCATTTTGACTTGGTAGAGGGCGAAGCACGGGAAATGGCTGGATGCAGTTAAATGGTGCGTTCGATATCGATGGATTTAAGCAGCGATAAGGGTCGCTGCGTATTTCATGCTCGGCTGGTTTGCCCGTTTGACTTTTTCTTTAATAGAATTTTTTACCGCTACTAAATATACGATATCGTAGCTTTTTTTCGTTTCAAATACATATGTTTTGATATTTTTTAGAACATTAATTCAATATTTTATATATATTTTAGAACATTAATCAATAATTTAAATTTGAATGCAGTGTGCATTCACCAATTAATAGAATACTTAAATGCTCCTGATTTTATCTAGTCTGGTTTTTTATGGGGATATGTTAAAGACAGTGTTTACAAAACTCTACCAACTATGGTCGACAACATGAGAGAAATTATTGTAGCTGCTTTTCGAGGTAGAACTCCACATATGCTTTTAAAATGAAAAGATCTTTTTGAAAAGACAATCATTTTTTGCCGTTAACAGGAGAGGAAGCATTTTGAGCATTTGATTTCATCTAGCTAATTTTTGTCACATAATTATAGGTTTATATCTAGTTTTAATTCTGTAATAATTAAAATATGTTTTAAGCGTGTATCTTTTTATCACCGTTGAGTTTTTTACTCTACAATCTTTAATTTTTGTTAAATTAACAAAAGCTATATCAAACAGCCACCCTAGGTTTTTTCAAATAATAAAGATCTACAGACGCAAAATCATAAAAATTAAAATAGCTAGAAAAAAAAGTCCCCATTGAACACCAGAAAAATATACTGGATGTTCCATTTAAAATAAAGTAGTAACTTGCTTTTAAAAGTGAGCTTTTAAAAGTGACTAATGTTCCATATTAATTTTGTCTCACCCTGTATAACTTTTCGGGTCAAATTTCAATTTGATTTAACATACAATGGTTACTGTAATTAAATATTAGGCTATACAAAGTCAACTAAAATTTAGGTAGCTATCTTATCGAAATTTAAAATTTGCTTTTCATTTTCACAAAATGTGAAATATGGTATATGCTTCTTTAACAAAACTCACCTTTATTTTTTCCTAGAATCCTAAAATCAATTAATATATAGGGTGTTCCATTAGAAAAAAACACAACTTTGATGTGTAACTTTTTTTGGGGACACCCTGTATAATTCTATATATCTTTATAAAATGCTTTCAGTTAACCTACATATGCTGCCAAAATTTCATTTTGATATAAACTACCGTTCTTCTTGGAGCTTCCGCGGCGTATGAAAGGCGCCACCCTGTATATGGTTATGTTTTTTCAGTGTCTCTTGAAATTGTTTTTGGACTGGATTACAATGATGATAGTTGAGAGAATATATTTGCGAGCGTTCAGCGTTCGCCAGCAAGTGTAACTGCTTATTGACGCATGCTCGCCCCAAGGGTCCGCGGATCACAGGTTAAGAAACGCTGCTATAAACTATCCATAGGTAAAATTCATTATCACCCATCCCTACTACATCACATATAATATTTCTCAAATATCTGACTCAACACTCAACACAAATTAATTTGAAAAATGTCGAACTTACCATTTGACTGCGTAGAGCTGTTCTTTGCCCATATCGAACCTACAGTGCAGGTGCATCTTGTAGCGGGGATCCTGAATCTCCGGAGCCGTCATATTCGTGAGAGACATGCAATCAGTCTCGTGCGCTGGAACAAAAGGAAAAAGTTAATTGAAAGCCGCTTAAATGAGTTTTCTGATTGCTCGAGGAAACGAGCAGCCAGCGAGCGTTTCGATCTTTCTTTTTACTCGTTTATAATACTCGCCCTTATAATGGAGGTTGTTTCCCTAAATCCTCCTTAATTGATTTTAAATGAAACCAACGGGTTAGACAGATACTTTTTCGGGGAGTCTTCGTCTTTGTTTATTGGTTGGTTTATGCGCGATTGTAAATTAGATCGCAAAATGCTTTATTTATGGCTCCGCGTTTATGGTTTTATCGATTTTGTTAAGGATTCAGTATTCTGCCAAGTCCGACAGACGAAAAACAAAGATAAAATGAGAAGCAGACTTACTAAATGCATTTTGTCTATATTTTAAGATTTTCAACCAAAGGTGGCATTGCAAACTACATACACAGAGTTACAATATGATGCCAGAAACGACCTGTTAAATACATTTTATTCCATTCGAATTAAACGTCGAAAATACCTTAGACTTTCTATGTGATGTACGTCCATTGGTGGTAGACAAACAAACAGCAGTATGTCCACAGCACACAAGGACATACTTCATACTTAGTCATTGCCAGATGAAGAGTTTCTTTTGTACTACAGCTTCTCTATGTTTTGAATAGAACTTAATTTTTTATTTTAAATAATACTTATTACATACTTAAAATAATGAATGGAACTACAACTGAGGACCATGTTAGGGATACAGATCGTGGTTGCAGATAAATAAAGAGAAATTTCACGTCTAAAGGACATTTAACAGTTTTTTTCATTTTTTTTCAGATATTATCAAAACTAGGTAACTAAGGTAAAGTAAACAAACAAAACAGAATACAAAACAAGTATACAAATTACATTGTCAGTCTTATTGTTTAAAATAAACATTTATAAATGTTTACAATGTGAAAGAATAAAAAAAATAAAAGTAAGATTCAAAAATATTTACTATATTTATAGTAGATATAGTAACAGCAAATATTAGGCCAGTGTTGACAAGATTAAATTCGATTATCAAAATATAAGACATTTACGGCGTAGAAAGCCTTGTCTAGTAAATAAGATTTCAGTGCTTTGCGAAATGAAGAAAATTATGTTATGGATTTGATTTCAAATGGCAGGTGATACCCCAGAAAGGAAGGGCATATCTGAGGTGCGATACAAAAAGTGCATAATAAACAGTTCTAGCCACTGAAAAGTTAAGCTACTTAGAAACAGATCTTAATGCAAAACAGGCAGAGCTTAATTTTTTCGACAAAGCGTCGATATGCATGTCCCATTTCAGAGAATTACGTGGGCATTTTTTCCTCCAATATTAAAGGGCCGTCTTAGTATGGGAGCATATTTAATGTTATTTATCGCAGAGTCTGCAACAAAGACTCACTTGAAACAGGTTAAGCTTGTTCAAGTAGCACTTGACAGCCATATGTCCTGTCAAGAGACCTGTTATAATCCGCACTTTATACCTGCTGAGCATTTCTTTGTAGATTTAGGCAGTTCATTTGTAGTTGTAGAATTAGGTCCTTAGAGGAAGGCTTTGCTCTGCCTGTGTCTCTCTGTTTTTTCAGTGGATAGTCTGTTTTTATCTGAACCATAGTTAATACTGCACAACGTGTCATTTGGATATTGGCAGTTTTGGCTCTGGAACAAGATGTGATTCTGATGATTTTAGCCTTCCTAGTGCTTCGCCTTCTGAATTTTTTCGTTGCCTTGGATGCCGCTATAGCCAGGCACAGCTTTGTTTACATTTTTATTTTCTTGTTTACATTTTTTACATACTTTAAGTTTCATGTTCCATGTACTTTAGTGTATTATGGTGAACCAGTGCTGTTTTTTTCTGTTTTAAGATTAGATCTTCTTAACGCCAAAGTTTCCAACCTCACCTGTGTCCAGGGCCCGAATTCTGTAACTTAGAAAACTTATATGACGTTAATTTTCGCTTAGCGCACACTTAACCACCGATTTGGGTATTCTAATCTGATGCGCTCAGCATCTTTGCTGATTGCGCTAAGCGATTCGAAAACGGATCGTAAAGGATCGTTTTGCTTGTCGAATTGTCAGTAAAAATAAAAAAAAATGATTTTGTGCGTTCTCTTGTCCTTTAATGAAAACTACTTCTATAAATTTCTCAATAAATAATTGACAATTTACGACTTTGCACCTATAAATAATATTGTTGAAAATATCGAAAATGCTGAGAAGCGTCTTCAACATTTCCCTTGTATAATAAGAATAATGACATATCCATAGAAAAATAGGTTGACATAACTCAATAATAGGTTTTGACTATTACCTGATGCCCGTCTGGTTGCCGATACCCGTTGCGTTCACTACTGCGCATCGGAAGAAGATCCTATATTTTTTATTAATTTAGTCCTATAAATTCTAGTATTGAATATTAATCGAACATGTCTCCATAGCGCACTGCGTTTCCGACCACAAACCTATGATTCAGAGTTCGAATCCGAGTCAGGGCAAAGACTTTTTTATTTTATTTTCGTTTATATTCTGATAGTAAAGTATTAAATATTTGTTTTTTTTAATTACCAGAATTATTATATCAAAGAGCCAGACGTCTTAAAATACTTTCTCGAAAACGTTGCTAGCTCTTAGACTATGAGAAATTGCTATGCCGCCAATATGTGCCCAACGCGTATCCAGAAAACGATTTGCATGATAAGGAGAATACCAAAATAGATTGATTTCAAATACTTTCGCTTACCTCTTTGTAATCGTAACGTTTTTTTTTTGTCGAAGTTCTAGAATTCGGGCCCAGTAGACTTATATTACAAAATTACATCCTTTTATTAATTTTACCTAATAACAACATGTATAACGGCAAGAACCGCAAATTCCATTATATATTTCAATCTCCAAGGCCTCATTAGAAATGATTATGCCACTCTTCATAAAAAACAAACTGGAAAAAGGACACTGTTAATGTTAAAATGTGTTCTCGTAGCTCGCCATCTCTTGATTAACCTGGGAACTATGACACTCTCTCACTAGAGTGGCGGGAAATTTAAGTGCAGCCATTCGTATTATACTTTTGCTTTGTTATTTATTTAATGTAAGCAAGCTTTTTGACAAAAAGTTACAGCA
Source organism: Sitophilus oryzae (assembly GCF_002938485.1). Taxonomy (NCBI): domain Eukaryota; kingdom Metazoa; phylum Arthropoda; class Insecta; order Coleoptera; family Curculionidae; genus Sitophilus; species Sitophilus oryzae. The sequence goes on from NW_022147170.1 coordinate 422,642, forward strand.
TCTCGTTAAGCAGGATGGTTTAAATAATAAAATATGATACAAAAAGAAAATTAAAAAAAGTTGTACGAATGAGTTTTTCCTTTTTTTTTTATTTTGACTGCCTTTAATCTCCCTTCATACTATTTCGATTACTAAGTAAATCGCAACAGTGGAGAGTCTTAAGAATATAGTATGTTTTTATCTAACGCCACAAAAGTATTAAATTTTGCGACGTAATTGATAATATAAAAAAGCAATTTTAACGCCTAGGCATAAAAGTAAAGCATTTTTACGTCTAAACACAGAAGTACAAAAATATATTATTAAAATGATATTAAGTGTCAATTTCAAGTGTAACAATTGTTGCTCGATATAGAATTACTTACAAAAGTTTTGCATTTTATATAATTTGCGACATTAGAAAAAAGGCACAAAGTAAAGTTTATTTATCAAAAAAAAAAGTACAATGTAAGTAAAAAAAAAATAAAACTAAAGTTCCTGAAAAATAAGAAAATAAAAATAAATAAAGCTATTCCTTAGTTATAGATTTTCTAATTTGATAAATAAACTAAGTTGCTCACCAAAGAAATAAATCTTGTCGGTGAGTGTGTATAAACAAAAAATGACACTTTTTATGCCTCGCCTGTAGTCAAACGTACAACCTCGCCAGATTCGATATAGAAGTATATGACTAAAATGTAAGGTTTTTGACATATTTAAAATTTAAATTTCAATAAAATTAGCCTAAATTCGAATTTAACACGTATATGTAGTTGAAATTACTATTTTATTTTAAGTAATACAGGGTGACACAAAATTAACACTGAACATTGGTCACTCTTATAAGCAAGTTACTCTTTTATTTTAAAGTTTTTGATGAAATTAAATTTTACTCTAAATCCTTTAATTTTTATCAAATAATAAAAATCTACTGACGCACAACCTTAATAGTATTTTTAAGACATATAAATTCTCCACTGAATATCGGAATATTATGCTGCGTGTCCTATTTAAAATAAAGGAGTAACTTGGTTTTAAAAGTGACCAATGTTCAGTATTAATTCTGTTTCACCCTGTATAACTTTTCGGGTCAAATTTTAATTTGGTTTAACATAGAATGGTTATTTTATCTAAATATCAGGCTATACAGGTTAAATTCGAACTTGAAAAAAGGAGTTGAAATTTAAAATTTGTTCTTCATTTTTAGAAAATGTTAAATATGTCAAAAACCTTACATTTTAGTCATATACTTCATTAATAAAATTTATTTTTCTCCTAGAATCCGAAATTCAATTACCATAATACTAAAATCGTACCTATTAAAAAAACAACTTTGATGCGTAACTTTCTTTGCGGACGCCCTGTAGGATTTTATACTAGGGCTGGCACAAGAACGGTAAACTAATAGGATTGCTCATCCTCATAAGACGTAGGTTCGCCTCTTCCCGCGCTTCAGCTGACAGTTGTGACGTTATTGTAGTCCTTGTCAAAGCCTTGGCATGATAATGTGTATTATTAGTTGCATATGGTAAACTTATAAAAATAACAGCTGAGAAATTTTGAGTTAATTATTTTGTCAATTTTAAATGTGAAAAACGTGTCTTTAAAGTTTTTAGAGCTATAGAGTGTATAAATATGTTCATTTTGTGTTGTGGAATGTGACAAAGTGCTTACTAAGTGCCCACGATTTTGTTTATTAATTATTTTAAAGCAAAATATGGAAGTACTCTAAAAAGAATACTTGCAAAAGGTGATGCTGGGAACTGCTGTTCTTAGAAATGCATTATCCGAGTATTTAATACGATTTATACAGTTAATTTTCTATACTGCATACATATAAGCTGTTTAAATAAATAAACTAAATAATGAAAGTTTTGCATTCGGCAACCAATAATGCACGTGTGTGTATTATTGGTTGCCGGATAAGGACTAATAATCATGACAAGGACTACAATGACGTCACAAAGCGAGTAGTTTTCGCATGCACCTGGCGGACACTTTTGGCTGAATGAGCAGTCCTATTAGGTTAACTGTTCTTGGGGCTGGCATTACTGGTCTTGGGTGCCGATTTGCGTGTGTACGAAGAGTACGGTCAACACGCTTAGCAAAATAAGATGTACTGAATAAAGGCAGAAGACAAGTATTTTCCCAAGTGCATAGAATCTAGCGTCAGATTAAGTGGTTATGTAATAAATACTTTTAATTTTTGCTCTCTCTGACTTACTAGATTGCCATAGCGATTCACTCCTATACATGTAAACGCCGACCCAAGGTTTCGTTGCCAGCAGGGTATCTACTCATATAAAATGCTAATGTTTATCTGTGTCGTCTCTACTGAAGTAACGACTTGCTCTAGAAAGTTGCTTTTTTTTACTAAAAGATAGCTAATTGGCTCTTCTAAAAACTGTCGTCGCCGGATTTTTTGTTTTTCATTTAATTAAACAAAAAATAAAAAGTTTTTTTTTTCTAATGTCATGGCGGATGCGCCAAGCTTCAACTACAGTACGTCTGTCCGTTCTGTGGCTACGAGATATCCGTGAGAGGGGAAACGATATTCTCTGGATGTTTTTCGTAAAAAATTAGACGACGCATCCCATCAATAAAAATTCGATAAATTTGCAAGTAGCCAATAAAATGAGTGGGCGGAGCGATTTGCGGTGACGTACTCGTCAAGTCGACGTATAAAATATATTGCTGTTTAATTTTAGTGGCGTAACTCGCATCTAGTAAATTTATCAAAAAAGAAGAAAACAGAAAAATACCTGTATTAAAATTGTAACTTTCTTAAGATACGTCGAATCCAAATATTATCACTGTCTTGATACCCTGAGAGATAGAGTTAGGACTGTAGGAAAGTCTGAAGTAGCGCAACTCATTTGTTCAATTTTTCGGTTACGCTTTTTCGTGAGATAGGGGATAATATGTAATTTTAAATTTGTTTTTTTAAATAAAAAAAACACATTTTAACATCGGCATAATAAAATAAATACTAATATACTAACTAATAAAATAGTACCCCAAAACCGCAAAATTCTAATTCACTCTAATGAAAAAAAAACACAGTGGCCCGGTTATTTTAAGTGTCCCTTATTTTCGTCGAAAATAAAATTGATGAACCTCTGTCAGATTCCATTACCATAATGGACCGCCCAGTCTCTGAATTGCAGGAACACTCAGCATTAATTTAATTAATGGCAAGGACCATTGAAACTGCTCCAGGCTCCATTGTGGTAATTACAACATATTGACGGATTATAAAAGAGAGTAACTGAAGTTTTAAACGCTTGTTATGTTGCTTAATTAACCATTTAATAGAGAGACCGCTCAGCTGGACTGATTTAGAGTTAAAAACGGTCGATTGCCGATGTAGCAGATTTATTAAAAACACGGTAACTATTCTCGAGTGATATAGGGACGGGCTGTTTTATTTTTTGTTGTGTATAACAAAGTGATTTATCTTCCGGTCTCATTTGCACGTCGGGCATCATTTGTACATTCTCTTCCATTGATTGTAAGGTCATTGTCTTCTGGCCAACGGAATATGGTTACCACGTCGGGTATCCCGCTCCAATTTCTGATGTTCTGGAGCCACGAGTGTTGTTATCTTCCTGGCCCTCTTCGACCCTCAATTTTGCCATGCAGGATCAGTTTCAGAATGGCGCAGCGAGTTGCCCCAAATATGACATTTTCCGGCTCTTTACTATATTACACACACGTAATATATGGCTTTCGTGAAGGAAGGCAGACTATCTATGGATGCTATCCCTAAAGTAATGCAGATAGCGGAAGAAGCTGCTGCATACACGAGTAAGCATGGTAGGCTCTGTACAATGATTAACCCAGTTGACGTCAAAATGCATTTAACAACGCCTCCTGGCAAGTTATATTGAACAATCTGCAAAAGACTAAAATAGATCAATGTCTAATTAATATTATAGCATCCTACCTATCAGAGAGAAGAATCATAATAGACGCCAAAGGGTTACAAAACCAGTGATGGTAAATAACGGTATACCACAGGGATCAGTCTTGGCACCTATGCTCTGGGACGTACTCTATGATGAACTACTGAGGATTCAAATGCCAGGTAAAACTTTAGTTGCCTTTGCAGACGACCTTGCCATTGTAACATGTGCAAAAGATAAAACTGTACTCATGAACACTGTCAACTTGGTCCAGCGAGTTGTAAATTGGATGGAGAATAATCTGTAGTTGTGATAATCTGTTGTTGTGTTACAACCGTAGCTTCACATAAAACGGAAGCATCAGTATTACTGACCATAAACAGAAAAATATCCCCGGTGCAGTTTTATATACAAAGTACTTTGATTTGCGAAAGTAGTTCTTAAAAATACTTAGGAGTATGGCTGGATACTGAATTGAATTTTGCGGAACATATTAATAAAACTACCACCTATAGGCAGAGAAAACTCTCCGCTTTGACCTTACTCATGCCAAATGTAGGAGGTGCTAGAGCATCCAAAAGAAGACTTGTTAGTGTGGTACACCCGCACCTGTTGTATGCTGCACCGGCATTGCATAAAGTCATTAACAGTCGCAAGCTTGCAAGCTTATGCAATGGCTACGCAGAATACAACGCATTATGTCTATTAGAGTATGCAGTACATACAAAACGGTATCTGGAGAGGCTACTGGAGTTATAGCTGAAAGAGCGCCTATTGATCTGCTCATACAGAAACGATAAATTCTGTCTAGCAAGAATGAGTGGCAGGGGAAATGGAATAACGGAATATATGGCAGATGGACATACAGGTTAATAAACGACATACAGCTATGGTTACACAGACAATATGGAGAAGTCGATAACTTTATGAGTCAAGCATTGTCTGGCCATGGGTGTTAAAATATTTATAAGATCGTCGTAGGGTTGATAGTGCATGTGGTCAAGGTGATGATGTTCACTGTTTGTTACACTGTTTGCGTGTGAACGATGGCAGTTTTTAGGGAACAATTCCGTATAGAAACCGGCAGAGACTTTGACCATGTTCTGCTTCCCAAGAGGAAACCAACTAAAAACGCAACTCAAGAACTTAGATTACGAATGGAAGAGTCCATCCGTAATCTGGAATGGGCAACCCGACTCCACATACCAAATGCGATTTAGTGACTTAACTTTAATTGACTGTATTTCCGCACCATACAACAGGACCGGCCATACATAGCACATAATCACTCTTCATCGGAGGTCTAATGGTAAGCGTTGTTATAAGAGGATATTCTGAAGCCTCCGAAACGTTGTTTTGGCCATGCAAATTCAAATTTTAATTTCCTCGTCGCAGTTCCATTTGTTATTGCCAATAGAGCCGAGATACTTAAATATATCCAGTTGATCAATGATCTCGCTGCTTACAGTGAGCAAGCATTACGGACTTGACTAATAATCATCATGGTCTTTGTTTTTGAAGTATTAATATGTAGCCCGTACTGTTGTCCCAAGCTAAACAAAGTAATAAACAGTAGTAAATATACAGTAGATATACAGTAAACACCTTAATTTTTGCATGTTCAAAGGAAGAACTGATTCAAATAATGCAAAAAAAAGTCTGATCAGGAGCTTGGAACACACTAAAAAAGAAACACCACTCCTCCCTATGCACTATGAGAAACATCCCAATATAGTATTGATCAATAAAATGAATTGGAAGAGAGAAACGTTTGCTCATCATACAATTCATCCAAATTATACAAATCATACAGTTAAAATATGCTTCCAAAATTCAAAGCAAGAACAGGAATTCGTTTTTGGGCTGAGAAGTAAATACTCAGAATCAATGGGCATTTTATAGTGATAGTCAAGCAGCTGAGAAGCGATCAACTCAGTTCAAAATTCAAACTTCAACTCAGTTCAAGCCAATTCAAAATTGGTCAAAGAATGCCTGGATAACCTGAACACGCTAGGGAGAGAAAACGAAGTTCTTCTATTCTGGATGCCAGTCCCTCAAGGGCTAGAAGGTAATGAAAAAGCAAATGATCTAGGTGGAAATGGAGCAAACACTCCACTAACTGAACCAAAACCGTTCCGCCTCCCAAGCTGAAACCAACTAATAGCGCAACTCAAGAACTTAGGTTACGGATGGATGGAAGACTCCTAGCCGTTTCAGATACTGGCTTTTGTCAAAGCCCTGAGACTGTATGATGTGTTATAACTTGTTATAACTCAAGAAATGGAAACAATATACAGGGTGGTCCGAACTGTATTCCGGAAACTTCGGCTACAGGGTGTAGAAGTTTCATTTTTATTTCGATTTTTTCCAAATAATTTCCGAAGTAACGTCAATATTTGGATGAAAATTTGTGTCTGGGAGTTTTTTGACATGAAAAATTTGATTTCTATGTCAATATGGCTCCTACTTGTAGAGGGCGCCACCTATGTATCTTTTAACTGGTTTGAAGAGTAATAACTTTTCGTCCGTACCTGTATAAAACAAGCTTGTTAAAAAATATACATTTACGATATTTTTTACGTAAAAAAGGTCTCTTGGTAAAAATCGCTACGAGTAATGGTTCTCGAAATATTTGGAATCGAAATTACCAATACCTATCATCATTGACATAAATTAAACATGTTGACTAATTAGTTATTAGACTAAAATAATAAATTTGCAATGTTTTTGTGCCAAAAGTTCAACAAAAACTGTTTTATCATCATCTTTTCGAAGAAAAATTATGATTAGTTCAAAAAAATAAAAAGTTCCCAAATTTCTCATTTCGGTCAAATAACTATCTATACTAAACATTGCTTATTTTTAGTCAATAATGACATGTATTGACTATTTCCATTGTAAATATCTTGAGAACGGTTGCTCGTAGCGATTTTTACGAAGAGACATTTTTTACGTAGAAAATCACGGAAATGTATATTCTTTCACTCAGTAGTTTTATACAGCTACGGACAAAAAGTTATTACTCTTCAAAACAGTTAAAACACATGTAGGTGGCGCCCCCTACAAATAGGAGTCATTTTGACATTAAAATCAAATTTCTCATGTCAAAAAACTCCCACACACCAATTTTCATCCAAATATTAACGTTACTTCAGAAATAATTTGGAAAAAATCGAAATAAAAATGAAACTTCTACACCCTGTATCTCCGAAAGTAAGCATTTTAGGACATACATTTATATGATTTTTTTACTTATTTTTATCAGTAAAATATGCTGCCGTAGTTTCCGGTATACAGTTCGGACCACCCTGTAGATCTGTATGTCGCGGTGGTCATCTCCAAAGAATGTATGGAAGCATATATATACATTCTAATTGCTTCGAGAAAAGAGATAGTAAAACTTAGAGGGGGCACTGCCGTTCCCCAGTTATCAAATTTGTGTTTCTGTGTTTCAATTCTCAAAAATATATGTTTTATTCCTAATAATACACGAACAAAAATATACTTGGAATTAAGAATTTGCGATTTATACATTAAGCAACGTATCAAAATGCAAAGTTTTCTTTAAGAATAAGGCATTGTTCGAAATTATCCACTAGAAATAGTTACTTCCTTTATTTCCTTTTCACTAATTAACCTTCTTAACTATTCACCAAAGCGCCTCTCCAACAACGCTGAATGGAAATGCTAATAGTTAAAGATATTTCTCGCGAACGGCATTAATACTGTGAATAGAAAAATGCCACGCATTTAGAAACGACTTAAAATAGGTTCTTTAATATTCTCGAGTTATTGACGTGGAAATTCGAATTTTATTTTAATCTTTAAAATATACGAAATATTTAAATTTGAAACTCTAACGCAAATGTAGCATAAACGTATAACGGTTATATTATATTTATATTAAAAGAGTTTCAGGATTTTTGAAGTGAAACTTTTTTATGCGCGTAAGGGGAAGGGGTGAAAATTCAAGGCCGCGACACACGAGCTAGCGTTAGGCCAAGGTCGCTAAGCGTCACAAAAATGGTATCAATCTTGAAGCGCCGTAACTCGGGCCCTATGTTAGCTAGGGGGCTGAAACTCAAAGAGCCCCATCTTTTCATGATATTTTCACCACGTTTCATCATCAATGGTGAAAAAATAGTCCGATTTAATGGATCGTTAGTGCATTGTAACTCGGGCCCTGTGTGAGCTAGGAGGCTGAAACTCGGAATGTAGATGGGGCTCGAAGAGTGCACACACACACCTTTTTTTTCTAATAAAATATTCCTAGGTATAATCCTAGGAATAACCCTAAGAATAATCCTAGGAATAATCAGAGGAATACTCCTAGGAATAATTCTAGGAATAATCCTAGGAATAATGGTCAGCTAGTATTCAAGTAAAAAATGCCTAAGGTATAATTTAAAAATCTAAAGTTGTAGTCATTTCTAATTAAGCGCGTTAATCAATCCCGATATATGTCATATACGAAAACCTCAAGTTTCGTTTGTGTATATAAAAAATAAAAAAAATTATAGAGATGAGCCACTTTTGAAAAGCACCCGATATTTCAAAAGCTTTCTAAAATGTCTTATTCTATAATATCTATTCTAGTCTAGTCACTAATTTGCAATGGATATGAATAATTATTACAAATAAACTATAAGCGTGCCTGACGTGAGCTGTCAGTTGCGAAACACGGCGGAGTTCAATATTATTTTTTTTTCGGAAATAACATATTCACAATGATAAATATCATTTATTTTCTTATTTACCCAACAGAGAGCACTTACTTTCTCAAACAAATCGTTAAATTTAATGGTGTATTTATTAAAAGGAAACGGTAGCAAACATAAACTCGTCCTAAGAACAGTAATCTAAACTAAAATGTTCGTAAATAGTTTTTACTTAGATTCATTTAAAAGTTTCTCTATTCGAAGCAAACCAACCTTAACCGAAAACAGGAAAGAACAAAAAGTCAACAAATATAGCTTTTGTCTCTCTTACGGCAGACTAATTCACTTCGAATGCATTATTTATGAAGAAAGTATCTAATGGAAATGACAGCTGACATAATAAAATCTTGGTAGCAATTTACTTGGCCGAAAAATAAACCATCGAAAAGGCTTTATATAAATGGGAGACCAGGAACGTCTTTTCTAGAACGGAATTTATCATTCTTGAGTTAAGCGTTTTGCATTAATATTGGAAAAGCGTACTAGAAATTAAGTTAGATTTAGAAAAATGTTGAAAAAAAGGGAATTAAATAGAATAATGTAATATACAGGGTAGACCGAATTGTATTCGGGATACCGGCAATATATTCTACAGATAAAATTAAGTAAAAAAAGTTCTTACAAATATATGCTATAAAATAAAATAAAAAAAAAAATATAATAAATATAAAAGCTCCTATAATAAAAACTTATTAATTTTGTATAAGAGCAAACCTAATGTATTTACATATTAGGATGTATTTCAGGAAAATATTTTAAGTTCTACAGGATGGCTCAAAAATCGCGATGATATTTTAAATGGAACACCCTGTATATTATTGAATTTTTGGTTTTCTTTCTGATCACTTTACATAATCCTAAAATGTTATTAAATATGCTTTGATAGTTTTAGAGATATTAATAAATAAATAAAAAATTATTTTTTATTAACAAAATACAAGGATTGTCCTGTAATGAAAACTATACTAGATATTTACTATAGTAGGTATGTACTTACTTTCCTATAAATATCGTAATCTTAAACGATACAGGGTGCTCTTTCAAAAAATAACCTTCTAATACTACAACTTTCTACAATATAACATAATTTTTCTTCTTTTTTTAATCAGTATTGTATATTATTCCTTAAATTATGTTTTTTAAATAAAAACAAAAAAAAATCCAAAAAATTTTTCAAAAAATTCCGATTTAAAAAAAAAAATATTTAGAAAAAACCTCATAGGCGTGTTTCTGGGGTTGAACTATACTACCAGTTAAGTTAAAATACTTGCACGTATTTCTGGGACACCCTGTATATGGGACATAGTAGCGCCGCGCCGCCTCGCGCTTATAACCTTGAAAAATTAAAGCGTGTTATCAAATCGGCTAGTTCAAAGTGAAAGCAGGCAGGCACCGTCAACCAGCGTTCATCGTTCTCGCTAAAAGTTGGCTAAAATTATGTTTTATGATTTTTTTGCTTTTTTGCTAGTAATATTAATTATTAATTAGAGGAGAGGTTGCTAATGTGGAACCCCATTTTGTTTTTCCTACACAATATTTTTTCCTCTACTCTGAAACCCTTTCCACCGATCAAATAAGGCCATTCTGTGCAAAACCAAGCAATTGGATGAGGATGCTAGAACAAGAAAGAATTTGTATATTATAGACGATATTTGAGCGAGGATGGGTGTTAATAGGGTAAAGACTATTTCCTTTAAGAATCTATTTAAATCAATGTTTTTTTTGGCAGTGGCAAATATTGGCAAGATTTTTGTACATATTCCAATGCTGGAGACTTTAAGCATTGAACGGATACTAATTTCCATGCGGAATATTGCCGAATAGTCTTACACCTTATAAACTGATTATATTTTAAGACTCTTGAATATTCAGTATAACCCTTTTTTAACCCAAACATTTATTGATTATCTTTTTTAGCAGAATCAGATAAACTGTAACGTCACTCACGATTATTTTTGGGGTAGCCTTTTTTATACTATAATGAATAAGTATGAGATGAGAAAGAAATTCTATTAGGGTAGAAAAGTAATTTGAGAAACATCAGAATGGGCCCATATTTTCTATATGAGCCCATTCTATAGGCTTTTTGTTTTGAATCTCTCTTTTATTTCTATTCCTTCAAAATATAGAAAAAAAAGTTTAAACCTTCACTCAGAACCTCCAAATTAGTTGAATAAATTAGTGGTTTCAATTAGCGTAGAAGTTTGTTCCTCTAATATCAATGTAAAGCTTCATTCAGAACCTAGCAATTAGTGGAATAAATTAGTGGTTTCAATAATTACACTTTATACTTTTTAGTTTACGATCATTCACAATGTTTAAAAAACACAATTAAAATTAATAAAATATCCTAGCAACAGCTTGCCTTAGGCAGTTAAATAATTTTGATGTTCCGGATGCTTATATAGAAATTAAAGGAACACGAACTTCTACGCTAATTGAAACCACTATTTATTCCACTAATTGCCAGGTTCTGAATAAAGCATAAGCATTCGCAATGTCAAAATTTCTGGTAGTAATATTCAATTGGTGGAAAAAGTTAACAAACTTTTAAAAGTTAAGTTTTCCACTAATTATACTTCGAAATTTGAGCGGAATGTCATTTTGACCTTTGATTATCATCCGTCAAGAGAAATTGTGGTTAGAAGTCAAAAGTTTTTATCTATACTAATATATAAAATCCTTAAGTGACTGACATACTGATTAATCACGATCCTGCTCAAACCACTCAACGTAAGAAGCTCAATTTTGGAATACAGGTTGATTCTAGGGTGTAGACGTTCGATAAGAAGGGATATTTCGAAATTCCAGTTCCAAGAGGATGAAACCACCCCTCAAATATTACAATATTTTTTATTTAAAAAACGGTCAAGTTTCCGAAAAAACGCTTAAACACGTATATTTTATTTTGTTTTTTACATATTTTAAGATTTTTTAAAAATGTATACAGGGTGTTTCGAAAAATCTGGTCATCTGATTAATCACAATCCTGCTTAAAGCGCTTGACGTAAAAAGCTGATTTTTGGAAAACAGATTGACTTTAGCGTGTAGAGGTTTGATAAGAAGGGATTTGTCGAAACTCGAATTCTAAGGGTGTATAGCACTCTTTAACACTTATATTATTTTATTGTACGTATTTTATTTTGTTGTTTTACATATTTTAAGATTTTTTATAAATGTATACAGGGTGCTTCACAAAATATGACCATTGAGTAATCACGATTCTGCTTAAATTGCTTGACGTTTAAAGCTGATTTTTGGTAAACGGATTGACTGTGGGGTGTAGAGGTTCGATAAGGAGGGGTTTCTCGAATTTCAAATTCCAAGAGGATGAAAACGCCCCTCAAATATTACAATATTTGTTATTTAAAAAACGGTTAGACTTTCGGGAAAACGCTTGGACAAGCATAATTTATTTGGTTTATTTACATATTTTGCATTTTTTAAAAAAACCATACAGGGTGTTCCAAAAAGTTGGGTAATTTCTTAACCACGATTCTGCTTAAACTGCTTGACGTATAAAGCTTATTTTTGGCAAACGGATTTTACGAAAGTCAAATTCCAACGAGATGAAACTACCCCTCAAATATTACCAAGTTATATATTAATATCGCCATATTGTTTTTTCTCATGCTGACATAAATGTGAGAAAATTTTATCCAGTGTGTCTGTTAATGGACATTCTTGCTTTGCTTTATCATCACCATACAAATGATTAATTGACGCGAACGAAGTCGGTGGTACACGCTAGTTGTTTTATAAACTAAATGTTAGCCTTTCTATGGATAACTGACTACCCCAAGTTGTTGATATGATATTTTATTAATTTTAATTGTGCTTTTTAGATATTGTGAGTGGTCGTAAACTAAAAAGTATACATTGTAAAAATCAGCCTGAGTGAACACACATTTTCAGGGAGTTAATTTTGAGTGAAAATAATTCATCAATAAAACGTCATTTTACTAAATATGATCTCTATTTAATCAATAGCGATTGAATAAGCTCGTGTTCGAGTTATAACCCTTATCTTTGAGTAATGGAACAGAAAAATTTACTTAAAAAATCATGTTGTGCTTAACACAATAAAAATTTGAGTGAAATCTCCCAGTTTAGAGTATTTTCGCTCATTACTAATCATACTTCATACGCGCTTCTTCGATACCGAATAAGCTATTCCCCTGTTCCTCAGTTTTTAATTATCTGTTCAAGTCGTAGGTTGTCTTGTACCTTCGAAGGTGCCAATGTTACAAGCCCATAGTGTGTGTGTAAAGTGTGATGTAAAGTGTGACTGTGGCCGCGTGACGTGGTGAAGCGAATACGAATGCCAGATACATATGTAAACGTAAATAACCAAAAAAAAAAACAATAACTCAGGTTAATAATTAGAATGATTTTCAAACTGAAATTCGGAGACATTGTTAAATGCAACTTTTCTAGACGTCTAGCTTAAAAAGTTCCTGTATTTTTTCCGAAAAGAGTTGAAAACTTTTTAATTTTTTTTTTGTTTTTGATATTATAATAATAGTGTTATATTTTTTAGTTTTATTTATTTTTGTCAAATAAAAATGACAAATAAAAATATTTTTGAAGGTTTTACAGTTTTTCATTTGGTTTGTTAAAAAAACGAAATATTCTAATTGATTGTTTTAAAAGCGATATGTAAGCTAACTTGTTATTTTATTACAAGTGAACAGATGCCTCTCAAAAGTGAACTTTAGGAAATGGACATGTTCGAAACTGAAACTTACCTTTGAAAGGCACCTGCCCACCTGTTATAAAATACAAGTTAGCTTACATATAGTTTTTAAAAAAATCATTTACAATATATTTCTCAATACTGAATGAAATTAATACTCAGATATGAGTACTAATCGAGTTAAGTGTAACACAAATTTGAGTAAAAGTCACTCAATAAAAGGTGTATTTGAACTCAACACTCATTTTAAAGTGAATAAATTATCAAAATCGATCAAAATCCTACTCAAGGTGAACGATAATGAGTAAAAAAGGAGTCTTTCGTCCAATCCCGATTGAGTGAAAACACTCAGTGCTTTTCACTCTGAGAATTGAAGATTCACTCAGTTCTGTAGAGTGGAAATTTCACCCAATCGGGTGTGGACAGAAATTGAGAAAGTATTGAATGAAATCTGAGTGAAATTTCACTCATTTTTTTACAGTGTATAGTGTAATTGAAACCACTAATTTATTCCACTAATTGCGAGGTTTTGCATGAAGTTTAAGTCAAAAATTCCTATAAGCTGTAAAATTCCAAAATACGACATATTGAATAAAATTATAAATAATTATCATCGTAAAATACGCGTAAATTGGATTCTTGTTTTTACTGGAAATATATTTTTATACCTGTCTTCGCAATATAAACACATCTTCGAAGCAGGCAAAAGAAAAAAGACTGGAAATTCCGCTACATAAATTTTAAATTCCATTATCTTTATTCTTTTCTACCTTCCCTAACTCAACACTGGCTGCGAGTTAATTTCGTTTAGGCGCTATCGAATTTTACGTCACACTTATTACTATTCATTTAACGATCGCCTTTGTTTTGGTCTCGATCTTTCCTTCCGATTTTATCTGAAATTTATTTCATACAAAAATACAAAAGAGTGGGATGTAAGAAGAGATAATTACGATTCTAATTCAATTCCCTAAACCGATTTTCGTATGGAGTTATCCATTAATTATGTGAGAGAATAAAGGGATGGAGGGGATCTAACTTAAATCTCACGTGTGGGTGAAAGGGAGTTTCGGTAAATATTACGTAATTTTTTGGGATAAAAAATAGTGACAAACCATGAAATTAATTAAAAATTAATTTAATTTAAAGTAAAACATGATTCTAGACTATTGTTCTGTATAATAAAATGAATAGACTTTATGAAATATATTTAGTATTACTATAGGCTTGGTGCATTTCAGTTGATTTCAAGAAAGTCTGACCGCAGCGCTTCAATTTATTATTATTATTATTTATATTCATTTATTTACATTCAATTATCAACATGTATTTTACGTCGCCGCGCCGCGCCGCGCCGTCATGTTGATCGCATTAAAATAATATTGAAATCGTGGTTTTGTCATAATATTTAAGTATTATAGTTTTTTGCTAGTGCAGTTATTGAGACTATAAAACATTCAGGTACGAGGTTTGTGTGATGTAATGCTGTTTCGGTTAGTAAAAAATAAGTGAAAGTGAGTTAATTCGAACTAAGCAACGTTGTGTGTTGTGACAATTTCAAATGTTAATAAAATTACCGAAAAAATATTAACGCGAGAGCGTAAATAGGGCGTTGTTGGGTGCAATAACAGTCAATAACTCAACTTTCTCGAATATTCAACTCTCCGGAAACAACATTTTATAGCTTCATAGTTTCTCACACCGATTTGATCAAAAGTAAAAATGGATTCAAGCAGTCCGACGAAACAACTTAGTAAACAAAGTGCTCGTTACACAATTAAAAAATGAAATATACAAATACTATGAGAGGATAAAATATAATTTGCAATATTAATGGTATACTTTTTTAATCAACTAGTGATTAAATGTTTTATGAACATCTTCTAAAATTATAATGTATCTTTTAAAAAACTTCGTTATAGCCGAAATAGCCCCAATTTTGCCCCACTAGCAAAACCGGTGATTAAAACTATGCTCTCTATCGTAGTTGAACTCATCTAAATATTTTTTTAACTGAAATAATAAATTATAATACAAGTTAGACCTTCTGAAGATATCAAAATATTTACTTTTTTATTTATATTTTTAGAATCAAATTATACTTCCTAACGCTTTTAGAATAATTAAATAATACATTTTTTGCGTACTCAATATTTAAACCCGCGTATTTGTATCTACTAGTTGTTTACGATATTCTGCGATGGTGGCAGCACCGGCGAAGAATGCACTAAGACTAATAAGATGACTAATAAAATAAAAAATAAACTAACACCTATATCAAAACTGTGGTCCACGATTCGTTTGGTTGAAAAATTATTGGTAGCACGCAATTCGCAAAGACAAGTTACTAAACTTCTGTGTGCAAGTAATAACGGTTTAGAGAGGCTAAATCCAAAGCAAAAGTGAAAGAGCAGATGTAGAATGTAGAATGAGTAAAAGGAAGGTTAATCACCGTGAACTTAGAGATATATTGTGTCCCCCTTTCTTGAGTTATAAGTCATCATACAGTCTATAACCTGGGGATATTCCCATCCCCCTCTGAAAACAACTGTTTATCCTCCGAGGAGTGGACACTTACCTTCTACGAGGATATATATATCCATCCACGTTTGGGGTTTAGCCCTCCGAATCCTTTACAGTTGAGGAGCTTGTCTTCGTCTCCGGTACGTTTGAGGGTCTGTCTCTATTTTCTCCACTTCTTTAACTTGGTCTCTCCTTAGACCTGACACTGGTGTTTTCCCGAGTCTATAATAGAGAATATAGCTCTCTTTTTCTATTGCTTTCTTGGATTTGGGGTTAATTACTATCGTGAAGACCTTACTATGGCCCTCTCTTCTCGAGTTGATGACTCGCCAACTCGATATCCTTACAATGGAGTTCTGACAAAGCTGGTGCTACACCGCAAATGTTAATCGGTCCACTTCTACAGAGCCCCGCATGTAGAAGTAAGGAAGACGAGTATACAATGGGTTGCCCCTGGTGCCCTAAGGTTTAGACCAGTAGAAGCCAGTTTTCTGTCTAGCCACGTATCCGTTTGACCTGCTCCCGTCATCATAGGATTTAGGTTTTTGGTGAGGTTGTCTCCTCTTTATCCGAGCGATTAAGCCAAGACCCTCCACACCTTCTGCCCGTGATACATAACCACAGACAGTAGAGGGTGCCTGGTATGACGGACAGGGTAGTTCCATGCGGCATACGTTCTGGTGCAACTCCTTGGCCATCACTCTACAGCCAGAGACTATACAATGAGAGGTTCCTTAGATCCAACCATGTACCAAAGGGTACAAAAATTCACCCACATTACAAAAAATCCCACTTCTGATGTAAGGGACATAGACCTGTTTTTTAGAGGAAAATAAGTTTTTAGAGGAAAATAAGTTTTTAGTAGCAACAACTGATCTGTACAACGGATTCTTATTGAATAATAAATATTTTTCGTATTTTTACGTAACACCAATGTTTGTTGACAGACTCATCCTAATATTAAGGGAACCTTCGACTATAAGCTAATAGATCCACAGTTCTACAGAACCTCTAACACATATCTATAATACGTCGTAATATCTATATATTCGTCATAATCACGCAATATTATAAATTAATAATAAAGTATCAACTTTTAATCTATTACCCACAACGTACGATTCCATTTTTTATAGAGAAAACATAAATTAAATAAAGCCTTGAAAAAAAATTCTCAATCAAACATATAATTCGCTTTTCGATGAAAGTTCGAATAGAATTTGTATTTCCTACAAAGAAGTATAAAAGGAAAAAACACAAAACTTTTTACCTCCCTTTACACATCTGGATCAGAAAAGTTTTTTTCCCTATTTTCCTTAATTAATTTACTTTTAATTAAATGTAATGACAAAATTGTTTGGTTTTGAAAGGTAATTACGGAACCATTAAACCTGTTTGAAAAAATTTAATTGCTCGGAGAAAAAGTGTATACAAGTTTCCAAAGCGATTTATAAATAAATACGTCAGAGTTGAAAGCGGTTAAATTTATTACTTTTTAAATGAAATTGTTAATTGAAAAAAATGAATCTTATAGTAGGGGAGCTCAAGATGGCTAGATTGTATATTGTATGGGAGGGGGAAATCACCGCAAACTTACAGATCTATTGTGTCCCCCTTTTCTTGAGTTATAACTCATCATACAGTCTCAGGACTGACAAAAACCAGTATCTGAGATGGTTTTACAGAGGTTAGTTCTCTATCTCCGATATCAGTCGTACCAAAGGTTATGGCACAAATGGTTGTCATCTCGGCGGACTCATTGATGAAGTGTTCTGGTGTTTCCCTATTTTCCTCACAGAATCTGCACTCGCTGTTGTTTCTTAGCTTCAATCTACAGAGGTGTTTATTGAGTTCAGTGTCCTTTATTGAGTTCAGTGTCCCTAATTGAATTCAGTGTGTTAAAAACCCCGTGACAATCCGAAGATTGTTAAATCAAGGAGAATCAATCTTTCTTAAATCAAGGAGAATCTTCTCAGTCGTAAGTCCTGAGAAATTTCTTTGAGTATCTTAGACCGTTGGAGGATTTCCATTCCAGGTTACGAATGGAGTCTTCCAGGTTTGTTTAGTTCTGCTTTAAGTTGGTTTCCCCTTGGGAAGCGGAACGTTTCTGGTCCAGTTAAATGAGTGTTCGCTTATTTTCGAGATAGATCGTTTACTTTTTCATTACCTTCTATCACTGGGTGGGCTGGCACCTAAAGTAGGCGAAATTTATTTTCTTGCCCAAGAAGGTTAAACAGAAATTTACTTAATAAACATCTTGGAGACGTTGTATTGTGAAAATTAGATGCTAAAAAGAAAAAAAGTTATATGATGTCTCTTCTTGTGTACGAGTTTTGAAAATGTAAAAAAATCATTAAGAAATACTTGGGTGTTTCAGATACATATTAATAGTGAAAGCGCATTCACTACGGTGTTTCTGTTAACAGAGGGATATTGATCTGCCGGTTTGCTTGGTGGGGATAGTCGTAAGAAGGGGTGGAAAATAGGAAAAGAAAAAAAAATGAGTGCATCAGATATTCAAAAGGAATGTTGAGTGAACTCTAAAGAAGCTCTTATTTAAAAGGTTAATGATTTTGGTGTGACCAATACTCATGGAAGATTTTTTAGAAATATATAGTTGTCAGCACCGCATTGTATTGATGATTTTAGCTATTTCTGCTAATTATGTTATTCTCGTAATTTTTGGATGATTTCTTTCAAAATAAAAAATAACCACGTTCGAGAACATCCACACTTAAATCGTAAGATTATTTAAATGCACACAATAATTTCTCCATGTAATTAACTCTTGCTTGCCTTAATCTGACACACTCAAATTTTTCTAATGATCATTTTTTGATTAGACGGAAACTCTTCAAGGTAGTTACACCGCGCAATGCTCAAGGCACTTTGTCCTCTTTCAAAACTGCAAGTTTTTTGCGATTTATTGAGATTGTATATATTGTATTGATTCTTCGGTGCAAGCGAGAAAGCTAGACTTTTATCGAAGATTGGTATCTATCATTCTGGCAATTTTTTATCGTTCTACGACCATTAGTCAACTGGACTGGTTCGTGAAAAATGTTATAGGCTTGGTGCATTCTCCGTTGATGGTGCCACTATCGAATAATACTGTAAACAGCGCACCAAACCGGTACACGGGTTTAAATAGCGAATATACGAAAAATATGTTATATAATTATTCAATTATTCTAATGTGCTGGAAGTATAATTTGTGAAAAGTCTAAAAATAAAAATAAAATAAGTAAATGTTTTGATGACTTCAGAATGACTATCTTGTATTATAATTTATTATTCAAGCTAATAAAACTTTTTCAACAAGTTCAACTACGGTAGCTAGCACAGTTTTACTCACCGATTTTGCTAGTGGAGGCATAACTGGGGATATTTCGGTTATAACGATTTTTTTCAAAGGTACATAATTCTAATTTTAGAAGATGTTTAAAAAAAATTTAAGCACTAGTTAATTAAAGCAAATATATCATTAATATTCCAAATTATAATTTATTCTCGCTATGCTATATATATTATTTTAAACAGCCAGCTAGACCACTCTAAAGAAATCAGAAGACGGATTGAAATAGCTAGTGCTGGTTTCCTCAACATGCCGAAGTTCTTATGCCATCCGAGAATAGCTATATCAACGAGGCTAAGAACATTAAAATGTTATATATGGCCCCTACTTCAATATGGATGCGAAACATGGACGCTAAAACAAGAAGACATCAAACGCCTTAATGCGTTTGAAATGTGGATGTATCGTCGGATGCTGAGGATAAGGTGGGCCTCCAGACAGAATGAAAACTCGTGCACACCTAACCGGCACAATTAAAATCAATAAGACTTCCTACCTTGGAGATATAATGCGGCACTCAGAATATCCAGAAATACAGCTCATAATAGAAGGAAAAATCCATGGAAAACGTAGCATAGGAAGGAAAAAGAAATCATGGCTACGTGATATAAGAGATTGGCCCCACACCGACGGAAACACCCTTATTCACCAGGCTCTGGAGTCATATGCCATATTAATCGCCAACCTCAACAGAGAAGGCATCTAGGAGGAGAAAGAGATGTCTATTTAATTTTTTGATTATGTAATGAGCACTTGTTTCGTCAAATTGCATGAAGCCATTTTTACTTTTGAGTAATCAAAAGTAAAAATGGTGGGAGAAGCTGTGAAGCTATAAAAATGTTGTTTCGGGAGACTTGAATATTTAGGAAAGTTGAAATATTGAATATTACAGCATCCCACAACCACGTAATTACGCTCTCCTTTACACGTTAACATTTTCTTGCAGTTTTATTGACATTTCAGATTGTCATAACACAACGCGACGCCCTGTTCGTTTTTTTAGTTAATTTTTACTAACCGAAACAGCGCTGCATCACACAAACCTCGTACCTGAGTGTTTTATAGTTTCAATAACTGCACTAAGCCACAATTTTGATATTATTTCAATGCGATCAACATCGGAACTGCGTGAAATACTGATCCGAAAACTTCTGATTTCAGCCGTATCGAGCGCTGCGGTCGGAATTTTTAAAACCAACTGAAATGCACCAAGCCTATATATAGAGGGACTTTCATTAATTTACAAAACTAAAATAGTTTTTTCTCATAAACTATGTTTATTAACAAAACTAAACAAAAAAAACACCTTGACCTTGATAAGATAAAAACCTTGATAACAAAACCCAAACGTGTGTTTTTTTAATAATAATCATATTACTTCATAAAACTCCAAAAGTTGCACAGCTGGTGGTTTTCTAATAACACCAGTAGGTTCGTGGCAAAACATAACCTTAAATTGCCAAATTCTATCGATCCCGCTTGGACCTAGTGCGAGATATTTAGAGAAAAAACAGTTTGTTGGGGCTCCCCTTGAAAGAGCTCCAACTCCCTTAGGAGGCGTTTTCCAACGCAGTTCAATATAAAATATTCTGCTTGTCTTGACCTAGGAATCGCCTACCTAAAAATATATACGTGTGGTTTCCTTTTTTTGTATAGAAGGCGTTACAAATTGCATAGGGTAAACTTTATCACAATACCCCTCATCATAAGAAGAAAGTTTTTTACCTTAGGTATATCGGGTATTGGTTGTAGTAGGGAATAAAATTTGATTTTACGACACTTTGTAAACATTCCTGCTAAAAGGAAATCCTGAAAAATTATTTCGTTTTCAATGTTGGTTAAAAAGAAGGGCTGTAAATATCTTGAAATAAAACAAATTTCATTTTAGCTGAAAACTAGAAGGAATATGATAACTATTACTATTACTGTTCATATTATCTTTACCATGCATTATTAAATAGCAAATAAAAGATAAGAAGAGGGGAATAGAAGGAATAGGACCCACTAATAAATGTATACTCTTTAATTAAATATCTCGGTAATTTCAGATTCATTTGAAAATGGTAAAGAGAAAATATGTTTTTTTTGCCGATATTTACCAGCCCTGAAAATATTCGCACTTACTTACGATTCACCCTGTGTAAATTATATTGATAAATATAATAATAAATGCAAAGAAATAGTTATAAATAGTTATGAAATTTTGTGAGCATATGTAGATTAGTTCAGATCACTTTTTAAAAATATAGAGAGTTCTACAGGGTGTCCCTAAAAAAGTTACATATCAAAGTTGTGTTTTTGTAATGGAACACCCTATATATTTAATTGATTTTCGGATTCTGGAAGAAAAATAAAGGTGAGTTATATAAGAGAAATATATGACTAAAATGTAAGGTTTTTGACATATTTAACATTTTCTAGAAATAAAGAACAATTTTTAAATTGCAATAAAAGGTACCTAAATTTGAATTTACACGGTATAGCCTAATATTATGTCGTTAAATTAACTATTGTACTTTATATCAAATTAAAACTTGATCCAAAAAGTTACACAGGGTGAGACAAAATTAATATTGAACATTGGTCACCTCTAAAAGCATCTTACTCTTTTATTTTAAATGGAATACCCAGTATATTATTCCGATATTGAATCGAGAATTAATGTCTCTTCAAAATACTATTAAGGTTGCCTACCCCTCAAACATGACATACATGAAACATACATGATTTGATCTGAGTAGATTTTTATTATTTGATAAAATCTAGGTGGCTGTGATATGGTCTGACGTTACTTGAACATAGCTGTCTAATTAGTCCAACTTTAATAGCTAGTTATCAGTTTGTGTCAGTTAAAACAATAAAAATTTCTCAGAAATTTGCCGAAAATGCAAACTTATCCTACATCAGAGAGAATTGATATGATTCTATTAGTTAAATTGCATACTGCATCATTCACCAATTAGTAGAATATTTAAATGCTCCTGATTTTATCTAGTCTGTTTTTTTATGGGGATATGTTAAAGACAGTGTTTACAAAACTCGACCATCTATTGTCGACAACATGGGAGAAATTATTGTAGCTGCTTTTCGATGTAGAACTCCACATATGCCTTTTAAAATGAAACGATCCTTTTGAAAAGATAATCATTTTATGCAGTTAACAGGAAAGGAAGCATTTTGAGCATTTGATTTCATCTAATAGCTAATTTTTGTCACATAATTATAGGTTTATATCTAGTTTTAATTCTGTAATGATTAAAATATGTTTTAAACGTGTATCTTTTTATTACCGTTGAGTATTTTACTCTACAATCTTTAATTTTTGTTAAATTAACGGAAGGTATATCACACAGCCACCTAGATTTACTGACGCAAAATAAAATCATAAAAATTAAAATATCTAGGAAAATATTTATCTGAGGGGTAGGCAACCTTAATAACATTTTGAAGATATATAAATTCCCCATTGAACACCGGAAAAATATACTGGGTGTTCCATTTAAAATAAAGGAGTAACTTGCTTTTAAAAGTGACTAATGTTACATATTAATTTTGTCTCACCCTGTATAACTTTTCGGGTCAAATTTCAATTTGGTTTAACATACAATGGTTACTGTAATTAAATATCAAGGTCAAATAAAATTTAGGTAGCTGTTATCGAAATTTAAAATTTACTCTTCATTTTCACAAAATTTGAAATTATGTCAAAATCCTTAGATTTTAGGTATATGCTTCTTTAATAAAACTCACCTTTATTGTTTTCCTAGAATCCGAAAGTCAATTAATATATAAGGTGTTCCATTAGAAAAAACACAACTTTGATGTGTAACTTTTTTTGAGGACACTCTGTATAACTAACATATGCTTTCAGTTAACATACATATGCTGCCAAAATTTTATTTCGATATAAACTACCGTTCCAACACATACCTTTGTTTGTTTTGTAGTAACAGCCTAAAATATTTTTTTTAATAAAATAGCTCGATTACTTTTTTGCAGTTTTATAAAATTTTTACGTTAATTAAATTTACCTTTTTCATATTTTAGATTAGTCATTGATCAGGCAAATTTGTGTAAAAGTAAAAACCATTGAAATCAAATAGATATTTTAATGTTTAAATTTGTTATTTTAGAGGCAATATCCTAAAAATGTATACCTAGCAATATACAAAATGGAATATATAGCACAAAAATTAAATAAAGTCTGTTACAATATACACGAACGAGAATAGATCAGAGTACTGGGACAATTTTTAAATGGATTTAATTTAACCGATTATTTGAAATTGCGCTACGAATTCCAGATGACAAACAGACAGAGGGGAAATAGGAGAAAAAAGTGCGCGATTGACAATTAAAACGGGAATTTGAATTACCAAATCAGTATCCAATTAATGGATATCAGTTTAGGTCACTACCGAAAAAAAATCGTATCTGCGTTCGGCACAAAAAGGGCAAATAGCCAAAATCTGCTTTTAGGAAGGACGTAGAAAAGTTTTCATTAAACTTTATATCTCTGTTCATTCAGAAATGGTCAGTACTTCTTGTCAGTTGAAATCCCATCAATGTAATGCCATCTCATGTAAAACCAAATCAGATATTTTACACTCAAATAAAAAAAAATGCAAAGAAACATTTTTTTCTCAAATTTAGTTTTATATTATTTTATTTTTAGCTCTATTTTCATGAATTTTTTTATCAAACTCTATATAAATATATCAATTTTAATTGATAAAAACGGGTTTTTATAAATTTTAGTATTTGGCATATTATGATACAGAGTTAATCGAACGGTTGTTATTTACCTTAATTTTAAAACACCCTGTGCATTAATTTCGTGAGTAAATTGTCCTAAAACATTATTTTCTGGTCAGAACCATGTCTCCTGAACATTTTGTTTTTCCCAATAAGCATTTTTTGTTTTATAAGTGTGTTAGGAAACTTCCCAACACACCATATTATACAACCTAAACACATCTAGAATGGTCGTCGTGAGTTATTATATAACACTTATATGCCCTAAATGGTCCATTTTATAACTATTCCTATGGTAACCCTTAACACTCAAGGTGTGCAACCAAAGTCCTGAAAACTTTCTCAACACCTTTATATATCATATCGAGTTACCTCTATAAAACTGAAAAAGGGTATATAATAGTTATATAGTAGTGTTGAAAAGGTTCCCAGAGACTACCTCCATAGAAATATTGCGCATGCGCGTTTTTTGAAAATATACTTGTTTTTTTCTGACTAACTACTTTAATATTTGCCTCTTTTTTTAACATAAAAAGCAGATATGATCTTATTGCTCTAAGTTGTCCTACGCAGATAATCCAGACCAGAAACAAAAGAGACAAAATGACGCCATCCCTGTCATAGCCTACTAAAGCATTTGCGTTATGCAAATGACTTTATAGAAATCACTGGCTTAATAACATCTATTGTGCTTCCTATCCAGAGTACTAAATACATATGCAATATTAAATTTACTGTGTGAAAATCAATTTTACCTCCAAAAAACACATGCGCCCCCAAAAGCAGAATTATTTAATAGATTTTATTATAAACAAAAAAAATATGGTAAAATTTTTGTAATAAAAGTCAAATTTATTAATATAAATAATAGAGCATACGACTTTAAAACTTTTCAAAATATAGTTTTGTACCAGTTTTCAACGTTATCTTAGTCAACGTTACTCATTGTATCCAAAAATGAAGACATCAATAATAATGGCGTCCATTATATTTAAAGTATTATATATTACTTTAGGGTCTATAACATACTCATCAACCATTTTATAAATTTGGTTACTTAAGGTTGCGTAAATGAGTTTGGGTTATTTAAAACATCAATTTTAGTGCTTTATACAACTAAAGGTGATACAAATCACTATTATAAATGCCGGAGTGTTTATGGCTACCTTTAGTCACCCAAAAAATCTTTATGTAACCCGTGGTGTCAACTGTAGCGACTCCCTGTGAACGAAGTTTGACATTATTTTTTGCAATTTGACAGAAAATGTGCAGAAAACAAAACATAACCTCATAAAATTGAAATAACACCGTTTTGGTTCAATTTGATATATATTTAAAGTGGTAGGAGTTTGCAAAAGAGTTCTAGGGTCCTTTGGTACTTGGTATGGTAGAACAGTTATGAATGAATTGACTATAGAAAAAAGCTCTTTAAGTGCAGAATGTGTAATGTTAAAGCGCAAAGCTCATTCTCTTATGTTAAAGAATGCCTTAACCAGGCATCTTCCTGTTCTTGATTGTTTTGGCAACTTTCTGTTGGAAATATCTCAGGTTGATCCTGATCTCTGCTTGTGGATGGTAAATTTGCATGTTGACTTTCAATATTGGTAGATGGAGTTTTTTAAATTCTGAAAAAGCTTTCTTTTGAACGTAGATGTATTTTTGTGTTTTGTCCAGTTTATTTTTTTATTATTTATTATAATACCGAATTGCTTGCTTGCTAATATATTATTTGTTTTGATTATATTAAAAATTTGAGGTTATGTCATTAGGTTTGATATTCGGTAACTACAGGTATATATATAAAGCATGCAAACATTTGAAAGGTGCAAAAAACGATTTGAGGGAACAATTATATAACTTGTAGTATTATTGGTTACATAATGGTTCTTAATAACACCTTTAGTTATATAGTGTATATCTTGCGTACCTACCTTTATAGCACCTAATACCAGAAGATATATAAAATAGATGTGAACACCTTTATAAAACCTTACTATGAAACCTTTAGTAACAAGAACCTGTAGTTTTATAAGGAAAGTGATAAACAACATTTCAAGGTTACTATTAGTGATAAGTAACCAACGCTACACTTATATAAATCAAAACACTGTAAGATACCAATGAGACATTTATTAAACCTTTATATAACTAACCTTGAGAATATATAACCTAAAGGAACTTAAAATGTTACTTGGGTTTGGATCATGTCAATTACATATCTTAGTTAATTTTTAAGAGTGAAATAAACTTTCCAACAAGCCACCAACAATTTGCATTTTTTTAATATTGAAAATACTACTGGGATCATTATTATGGAAAATTAACATTGACTGTCGCGACCTCGACACCGCAAAGTCCACACTAAAACAGCGATATCGCTTGAAGTAACGTAATAATATGATAAAGCTTGATTTTCATACATCCGTTGTCCGACGATACGTTGATACGATATTAATTTTATTGGTAGAATTTAAAGACTTTGATTGGTTAGAAAATAACGCAGTTTTTTTCCATTTTTTTCTCCGTTTATCGGATATACGTTGGTGTTATTTTATATTTTCGTTTCCACAACGATTTTGCTATTTTACTTATATTTTTATTAAGGTAAGATTAAATTTGTCAAAAAAGTGTCAAAACGTCCGTTGTCGTATGAACGGGTCCGTTGACGAGCTGAAGTAAAATATTTACGGATGAAAAGTGGCGCGAAAACGCTATGACCAATCAGAGCACCGCCGGACCATCGTATCAACGTATAACGGATGCATGAAAATCAAGCTGAAGATGTATCTTAGTAGAGAGTGGTCCGCATAATAAACAAGATTAATTATTTGTGTGTATTCCTAATGTTTGGAAAATGAATGATTTTGTTGGATGATAATAATTTGTATATATTCTAACTGTTTGAGAATTAAAAAATTGTGTGTATGTACACATAAACATTGCGTATAAATACACATAAACATATAATAGTAGATAATTAATTTGTTATATTGGGAGAGATTAACTCACATCACATATAGTAAGAGAGCTAGCAACGTCGGAAAAACAAGTATTTTAAGACGTCTGGCTCTTTGATATATCTTTTACTATGCTCTCTAGAACAGCATGCTGCCCGTCCGGCTGCCGGTAAACGTTGCGTTTCCTACTGCGCATTGAAAGAAAATATCTATATTTTTATTAGTCATTTAAATTGTAGTATTGAATATAAATCGAACATGTCTCCATAGCGCAATGCGTAGAGCTTCCGACCACGAACCGATGATTCAAAGTTCGAATCCGGGTCAGGGCAAATACTTTTTTATTTTATTTTCGTTTATATTCTGAAAGTAAAGTATTAAATATTTGTTTTTTTTAATTACCAAAATTATTTAATACTTTACTATCAGAATATAAACGAAAATAAAATAAAAAAGTCTTTGCCCTGGCCCGGATTCGAACTCTAAATCATCGGTTCGTGGTCGGAAACTCTACGCACTGCGCTATGGAGACATGTTCGATTTATATTCAATACTAGAATTTATAGGACTAAATTAATAAAAAATATAGAATCTTCTTCCGATGCGCAGTAGTAAACGCAACGGGTATCGGTAACCAGACGGGCCGCATGTTGTTCCAGAGAGCATAGTAAAAGATATAACAAAGAGCCAGACGTCTTAAAATACTTTCTCGAAAACGTTGCTCGCTCTTAGACTAATAGGAACAAATGAAGACTTAAAAAATGTATCAGGTATTTTCAATACATAGAAATCTCAAAACAATTTTAGAATGGGAAAACATAATGCAATATGATATGCAATCGCATTTACAGTCTGAACAGACATCTCAGGCAGTTATAGCAGCCAAGAGAGGCAATAAAAAGCATTTTTTATTTTTTTTCTGTTTGTATACTTGATTATTACAGATGTTTTCTTTAACATATTTAGCTCTGTTATCGTTATTAATGTTTAATCAAAACCCGGACTGTATTGTTACTTTTTAACTTAAACATAATATGACATTAAGAGATAGTTACCAAAGCCACCTCGTCATATTGAAAAATAACATCAAAAAGTAATAATAATTAAAAAAAAATGCAAATTGTTGGTGGCAAGTTCATTTCACTTGACATGATCCAAAAAACATAATGCTCAGGAGATATGGTTCTGACCGAAATATAATGTTTTAGGAAAATTTGCTAACGAAATAATTGCAAAGGGTGTATAAAATTAGAGAAAAAACAACCATTCGATAAACCCTGTGTAATAAAGACTAAAGTTTATAAGAAAGCTGAATTTACGAATTAAAGTTGATATATTCGTAGACAGTTTGTCAAAAAAATCATGAAAATTGTGGAGTTGTGAAAATTGGTGAGTGGTTAATTAGGTACAATATTAGACATCTTTATTCCTTGCACCATATTTATGAAAAACTAATTTACTATTTCGATTACTCAGTAAATCTAAACAGCGCACTTACGATTAATTTATTTTAATTAGTAGAATTTTTTATTGGTAGAGTATATGTTGCCGTCAAAAGATGTCAATACTTAAAGTTAATATCAAAATTTTACGTTCTACTTTTTATTAATAGAGTAAGCACTTTAAAATGCTACTATTTTTGTTATAATTACAGTAGTATTCTCCGATTCAGTTTCAAAGGGAAACCATAAAAGAGGCTTTCACTTGAGCTAGCTGTGTAATTATGGTATTATGCCTTACGTTACAAGCTATTACTGATAAAAGCCATCGTCGAAAGTTAGACGATTTTCCATTAATACTTTGAATTGTGTTATTATGGAAATAATGCTGGTAAACAGGAAACACATACTGCTCCTTAGTGTCTTTATAAATTATGAATTTGAAACCATTCACACTTTATAGTGTAAAATTTGTTTTACACTTTATAAATTTTCAACAAAGCTGTTTTAATTTTTAGCTTAACACTATTTATACTTATAAGATCTTTAGATCTAAATATTTATCTAACACCAAATTTCGATACACTACGATTATTTTATTTTCTTTGCCAATATTTCGAATATTTATACCGATTCCTGTACATGGTGAGACAAGGGTACTGTAAAGTTGGTTAATACATTTATTCTGAAAATTATGTTTCTTGGTTACATAAAAATTTCATGATTTTCATGTAAAAAATGTTAAGTAGAAAAGTTTTACAGCATCTATATCTAGATACACGATCTAAAATTATTTTTGAGTATACAAGGTGCTTCAGAGAAGTGTGGCGAATATATTATACTGATGTTTTTTATTACACCCTATTTTGTTATATTATTTTTAGATTTAGTAATAATAATAAGTGGTCACTAATTCATAAACTACTTATTAAGCTTCATTCAGAACCTTGAAAATTATTGGTTTCAGTTATCATTTACAATTAGTGATGGGACATACTCGATTATACGAGTACTCGATTATTGAAATAACCGACATCGCTTGATTATGAACGAGCGATGCAAGTGAGTACCAAGCGATCCTAGAATGAAATAAATTGAAATCCGATTTTAATGTGACCTACTCGATAAAAAGCCGAGCGATTTTTCTACATACATTGCAGATAGCAAATTTATACGACGCCGTATATACCGGGTGCGTCTCAAAAGTGGCTCACCCCTATTACTTTTTTATTTTTTTAGATAAAAAAATGAGATTTGGTATGTTAGTATATGACATAAATTAGGATTGATTGACGTATTCAATTGTCTTCTGTCATTTCCTGTTTCACCGGAAATGACTACAATTTTTGATTTTTAAATGGTACCCTCGGTATTTTTTTTACTTTATTCGATAGAAAATGACATTCTAAATACAATGACGTATCATATGTTAACTTTTGACATATTTGCTTAAAAACAGAGTGTATTATAAATTTCAATCTAGAGTGCCATGGCTGTGTTAAAAACACTAATTTTTAATCAAAGAGCCTCTTGCCCTGGCCGGTTAAAAGATGCCCAAATCGTATTATTGGTCATATCTCAATTTTTTTTCAAATGGAACGAGGGTGGATCATTAGAATATTTCGAAAAAGATTTTTTTTATGAATAATTTGATACCACACACTTGGTACTTCGAGTCAAATTGTCGTTATAAACCGCATGTTACAATTTCAAATAAACCAGATATGCGAAAATGTCAAAAGTTGATATGTCATTCTATTCAGAGTGTCATTTTCTACCGAATAAAGTAGAAAAATACCGATGGTGCGATTTAAAAATCAAAAGTTAGAATACGTCAATCAATCCTAATTTATGTCATATACTAACATACCAAATCTCGTTGTTTTATCTGGAAAAATAAAAAAGTTATAGGGGTGATCCACTTTTGAGACGCACCCGGTATATTTATCCGTTGCGTATCTGAGAGACAAAATTTTACGACCTACATGGACGATGCTTTGAAACAAACTAAATCAGGCGATCAAGCGAATCGCTCGCCGCTTACTACTTGCCGTTCATTACCGAAAGAATATGTGCTCTGCGCACGCAGCTTACTGCTTGGCGCTTGGCGTTAACGAGTACTTACAACATGCGACGGACAAAAAAACGTATTTTTAAATACGAACGATATTTCGCTCGAGTGATCACTCGGTTATTGCAATCGCTTGATACTCGAGTACTTGATTATTGAAATTAATCGGTTTTTCCCATCACTATTTACAATACCGAGGGTGCAATTTAAAAATTAAAAGTTGTCATCATTTTCGGCGAAACAGGAAGAAACCAAAAAAAAAATTGAATACGTCAATCAATCCTAATTTATGGCATATACTAACATACCAAATTTCATTTTTTTATCTCAAAAAAAAAATATAGGGGTGTGCCACTTTCGAGACGCACCAGGTTTAATGTAAAAAAATAGATTAAAAATTAAGGTAATTATATTTATAATTTCATTAACCTCAACCCAACATATTTATTAGCAACAATAAATCTGAGGTTAGCGAAAAAGCGACACCTACGCGTATAATTCCAAACTTGCCAATAATTAGAAGCTCGCCTATAATTAACTCCCAAGGAATGTGCAGCGACACCTAACGGGGTGACAGTAGGTAATTAATACCTGTAGTATTAAGCCGATAATATATTCCATTGGAGCGATTATATTTGTGAAAATTTATACAACGAGTCGCGAGATATATTAATTAAATCTTGAATTATTACGCGTTAATTAGTGTTTGTATTTGCGTTTCTCTTTTGTGTTTCGTCTGTAATTAATACTGTTTTAAATTTTGTTGTTATATATAGTTAATACAGTATGTCACCGGATCGACTTTACAAGAGGAAAACCCATTTTTTTGTGAAAAATACATTTTTCCAGCTTGTTCTAAAATGGAACATTCTAAAAAAAAAGATAAAAACAATTCCATCTTTTAATTTATTAAAAAAACCTCATACCCAAGAAAAAGACAAAAAAAATATATGGATATAATCTAAAGATTTAAGAAAAAAGAAACAATTAAACTAATAAAAAACAATGTAACATACGAGCATCTCTCAAAACACAAAATACACTTAAATCCATATTAATCCATACTAAGCCAATAAACTTTAAAAAAACTATGATAAAAGAAGCAATAGGCTCTAAACGAAAAATTAAAGAGATTTTTTTAACCCAATCTAAAAAAATAACTTTTTTATTTTGTAGAATTTTGTTGAAATGGTGAAGATAGTAGACTTTTTTTAAGAAATGAAATTTAATTTTCCTAAAATAACAGAAAAAATTGGCGCCGGGAGGCACGTATAGCCGCCCATACTAAAGTATGTTAATAAAAAGTTGGTAGGCAGTTCTTTTAGTTTCAAAGTAAAGGAATTTTTCCAATTTTTTTTTATCTCAAAAACGCGACTTTGACTGACTTTGATGTTATTATAAATTTTTTTGCAAATACTATTCCTAATCTTAAATTGAAAACCGCGTTTCGCTAGCTACTGTAATTTTGGAATTACGATTTTTTTAAATTTTTAACCCCCTCCCATACCCCCTTACCAACCCCCCACTCCCACCAAAAACTAATGGCCAGATTATAGGATGCCACGGTACTGTTGTGCCAAATTTGGTTAAAATCGGTTTAGCAGTTTTTGAGTTATCGTGTTACAGACAGACAGACAGACAGACACCATGAAAATATTTTGTATTTAGGTCATTTATGACCCAAATAACTCATTTTAAGTGAAATTAAAAAAACTTTTTTTTTGCCGATCTTAATGGGTTTGTTTTCACAGCTGTAATAAACATATTTCTAACAGATAATCATGCGCAATGGGGTAAAACACGTTCGCACAGAAATTTTTGATTGGTATCCAAACAAAAGTACGCTGTTCACACAGGAAATTCTGATTGTTAGCTGACAGTCAGACATGTTCGCGGATCTTTTGGAAGTAAAGTGTCCGGGGCATGCGTATTGTGACCCGACGCGCGAAGTCATTAATTGGTAAACTTAACCTACAAACGTGTGTTGTTTTTGTTTAGTGTTTTTTTATTCAAAAAATAAAGAAAAGAAATGAGCGATTTTGAATCTTCCGAAGAATCTGAGGCGTCCGAATTTTCGGATACAGACACAGACCTAGAAGAGCTGATGGAGGAACGGGTCAGGCCGTAGGAGTTAAAATTAGTGGTATTAGATCAAAAAAGAAGAGGGGAATTCGTAGAAAAAAAGTAGGGGATTCGTTGTTCGCACAGACAGTTTGAAATCAATCAGAAACTGCATTATTTGAGACCTGCGCATTAACACCGGTTTGGAAGAAGTTACAAACATGTTGGGAACACGCTGTGAGAACAAACCTAGAGCCTTCCATACCTGTGGGTATTGTCGGCTAAAAATAAATAATTTTTAAGCCTGTCCATCAATGCTGTACAAGGCCCTGCAAGAGTGTGTCCGGCATCTGTAGCTCCTATAATAAAAATCTTGCAAATTTTGTGCAAACCTAAAGTAAGGTGAATTGTGAAAACCTATACAAGGTGAATCTTAAATAAGTGCAAATATCTTTAGGGGTAGTATGTTTCGACCCCAGAAACACGACTATGAGTTTTTTTTGCGATTTTTTTTAAATTTGGACGTATTTAAAAAAAATTGAAACTGTTTTAATTTTAAGTAAAAAAATTGGCACCGGGAGGCACGTATAGCCGCCCATATTAAAATATGTTAATAAAAAGTTGGTAGGCAGATCTTTTAGTTTCAAAGTAATTTAATTTTTCCAATTTTGATCCGCGGTATTTTGGTCCCTATCCGCCACCTGGGGTCGCGTCCGATGGAAGTTTGGAGTTCTCCACACGGATTTTCTCAAAAACGGACTACGGAAACACGAAATATCTCAAAAACGGCGACTTTGACTGACTGACTAGTTATACATTTTTGTAATACTATTCTATATCAAAGCTGATTTTCCGTAATACTACTTTACCACCAATCCTACAAACGCATATCAAAATCTATTGAAATCGGTTCACAGGGAGTTTGTCAAAGACGCGTTGCAAAATTTGACTGATTTTATCTGATACATGTGAATTTGATTATTTTTTTTATAAATAATTTACAAGCTTTTTTAAAATGCACTAAAAAGTAAAAAAGAATTATTTATCATTAAAAGAGACGAATTTTTATTAAAAATGTCCTATGAAAAAAAAATATGAATTTTGTTACCGGCTATGACGCGAAACATTCGCTTCGTTATCGCGGCGAATTAATTCGCGTGAGTGTGCACACCTTTAAGGTGAATTGTGTCCATTGAACTTATTTTGATTCCAAAAATACGTAGAACTAATGTCCACGAAATATTGGGACATCCTGTATAAATTAAACTAATTAAATTCAATATAACTATTATGACTCTTCGATGCCTGAGGAACTCTTGAGTTTTTACCAAACAAACGAGTCTTGCAGAGAACCATTTAGAAATTTCATTAAATCCTGCAATTTTCCATTCGAATTTAACACGTCTAAACGTTTTACGTCAGAAAATACGATCGGGTGACAATCGCTCCACGAAACAAAAAGCAAAAAAGAACATTACAACAAATAATCTGTATGCATAAACTGCGAATGTGCCCGTTCTGTAAAATCCCACCGAGAAACGGGTCATATATTTTTATGACACACGAGGTTCGGGAAACGTGTTTTAATTTTTAAAGAATTGATTTTTCTATAATATATTTCTTCCCCGGACAAGTTCGCTCCAGTGGCAGCCAGCCGTCGGGATTACACAAAGGATATTATAAAAGTTTAGCGAAAAGATACACAAAAATGATATGGAATCCAAACAATGAAAAATGTATCTGGTATACGTCGTGAATGGCAAGTAGATGTTTCTTTAGAACCCGCATCGCACAAAAAAAGCTTCCTTGGATTTTTTTTATAATTTTTGTATAATGGATATACAGCATAAATTGCTGGATAGGCTTAAAAAGTGATTTAGTGGTATGTTAGGAAAATTGAGTTATACCGGGTGTTTTTCTAAAGTGGCACACCTCTATAATTTTTTATTTTTTCAGACAAAAAAACAAGATTTGGTATAGGAAGATATAAAACCGGGGTTAGTATATGACCTTAACGGGGTGTGAACGGGGTTAGTAAATGACTATAACTTGACAACAACATGACATTCTGAACAGAACGACATATCATATGTCAACTTTCGACATTTTTGCTTAAAAAATAAAAAAAAACAGTTAAGCGTATATTATATACGCTTAGTCCCAGAGGTGTTACAGCTTAGTTATTTTGCCATACAAGGGAAAAACGAGA
Organism: Sitophilus oryzae; assembly: GCF_002938485.1. NCBI lineage: Eukaryota > Metazoa > Arthropoda > Insecta > Coleoptera > Curculionidae > Sitophilus > Sitophilus oryzae. Next base: position 457,310 of record NW_022147170.1, read on the forward strand.
GTAGCCCACGCGTAATTGCATTTTTCTCTGTTAGAAAAATATGTTATCGATATATTAAAAGAAAGTTCCTTACTAGTTCGGTGACAGAATGATCCGTGGCTAACGTCATGTTGGTTCCTAACCTCTAATTAAGAATCGTGTTTTCTGAATCCTGGATATTAAAGATTTATTGAATCCTTGGAATCTGGGTATACCCATTACTATTCTTGATAAAAAAAGTGCATTTTTGATTATCTACTTGGGCTAGGACATTAAAATATTGGTTAAAATATGATTGGATTGTAGGAAATAAATAGACGTAAGTATGGTTATTTGAATAGATATTTATAAAGCTTACTATCTGTTTTGCATTTTGAGTTTTTGATGAGACAATTGATTTTATTTGTGAAATGCCTACAAAAGACCTACCAATGTTTTAACAATAGTATCTTTACTTCATAATAGTCATTCCTGCTGATTTTTAGATCATTTGAAGACTACATGGGAAAAACCGGATATCACATTTTCATAGAAATTAAGATAGCAACACTACTTTATAGGCAAATGTTAGCGTTATTCGAATCAATTTAGTGTTCTTACACATTCTCGTTCAAATCCATATTAATAGATAATAAATATTTTTGATTATTATCTTGTAGTTTTAAATATATTTTTGGAAATGCTGGTTTTAGTAATTATTAAATTAAACGAACAAAAAACAATTCTTAACCATAACTTGTGCCATAACCCTATAAATTAATCAAAATAAGGCATATTTCCTGTCAACTCTTCGATCTGATGCTTCGCATGACCTTTGCGTCATATGACATGGTCATCCCGTCCCGCATCCGTCAATCAAGGCCGACACCAGCCGACACGCCGATGTTTGAGATGCATTAAAAAGTTTTTTTTTGTTCATTTTAATATGATTTCATAAAAAACTGATTATAGTCTAGTATTATTAAGTATGTATAAATGATGTTAGGGGGGGATAATTATTTTTATATTACTATCACTAATAGTAAATAAAAACTATAATACTAAACACTTATTTTTTTACAAATATGCGAAGAAAATTTAAATAGAAAAATCGAATATAGCAATAAAAAAAAATCCTTCAGTAAAAGCTTTTTTAAAGGACTACCTTCTATTTCAACAAGATTTTGTAAAATGCAAGGAATACCTAATAAAAAACGTAAACATTTGAAAGATACAAATATCTTAATTGTTATTATACACCATAATAATTTGTAATGCACCCTCCTCCTCCTACCTACTAGTCTATGAGAGTATAGTGACATTATGAATTTCTTTTAATGCATACTTCATTGAAAAATTAAAAAAGTTAGTAGAACTAATTTTATATACATTTAATATATCAAAATAAGTGTTTTAAAAAATAACAAAAAAAAACAAATTTCTTTACCACAACAATGAACCTTTTCAACAAAGGTTTTCGACAAAGTCATACCCGAAAACCCTTCGCTCCATTCTCTCAAAATTTCATAAAATACACCAAAACATCCACCCTCTAAAAGCCTTATTAGAAATTTGTACAAACCAGACGCCTATTTCGATTTAATTAAATGAAAATTTTAATCTTATTTCAGCCTTACTTTCAAATAAATACAAACGTCATTGTTTTTGTTTCGCTTCCATGTCGTAGCCCACTCGACGGACGAAATACAGGTGGGCGTAACCGGTTTTGAGAAAATCCATACTACAAAAAGAACAGGGCGCAATAAGTTTGTTGAAAAAACGCTCTAGAGTTCATATTTTTAGTCTCTTTTTGTTGTATGTTTCGTTTTCAAACAGGTAAAAATTTGAATTTATTTATAACAACAATATGTAAAGTATAAAAATACATATTTTAAAGATATAATTATATTTTGTTAAAGAAATTTCGAATCATAATTAACAAAAATATTTTAGAATCTACATTTCATGTACCTACTATACAGGGTCTTAAATAAGTGCAATATTTTTCAGGACTGGTAGATCTCGATAAAAGAAACATATTTTCTATTTGCCATTTTTCAAATAAGTCTAAAGTAACTTGTGTTATTTTATTTTGGAAATTTCCAAAAAAATATATTTTTTGCTTAAATTTTTAGAACCAAAGAATATTTTCTCAGTTTTCTTTCTTGTAAATTTAATCTACTATCTACAGGGTGTCCTATCTACTATCTACCATCTACACTTAAGATGGATACAAGCCAATATCTTGATTGTTTGTTGAGCGATCTTTTTCATTATTGGCAGGAGGCTGTATGGCTATAAGACGTACATTTTGCCCAGGGTAAGAAATGCGATACCTCATAGACGTACGTTTTAACGGGGTTTGATATTTTTCGAGTCAAGAGTAAACTACCCTTAGGACAGTATTTATTTCAAATCTGATAAATTATATTGAATCCTCCTTACCTATACTTAAGTTCTAATTTTGACAAATATTGATACAGGGTATGTCATTAATATAAGACATTTATATTTTTATTATTATTTTTTAAGTACTTACGACGCCACTGAATAAACAACTGGTTTATTATCAATAACCAATTATATCCCATTGGATAAATTTGATTCTTGTTGACTTTTAGTTCGTTATTGTTTTATAAATCTTTGTTTAGAGCATATTTTTCAAAGTTAATAGTGAATTTAAATAACTATTTGGATTTTTTAAAATATTCCTCAATAAAACGAATAAAAATTATATTTCAGATTGCATTGAAAACTGGGTTTTTAAATTATTTTGTAACTCATTTTATTCATTTGTATTAGCAAACTTAAAAAACAATTTTTTAAAGTAAACAAAATAAATTGAAAATATTTAGTTTTTTTGTATCGTATCTTAATTATTATGGAAGCTATCTGAAAACTTAAGTCGATTATTAATTGATAATTGGTTATAATTGGTTATTGATATCCAGCGGCGTCGTAAGTACTTAAAAAAATAATAATAAAAATAAAAATATCTTATTTTAATAACACACCCTGTATCAATATTTATCAAAATTAGAACTTAAGTATCTAGAGTAAGGAGGACTTAATATAATTTATCAGATTTGAAATAAATACGGTCCAAAGGGTAGTTTACTCTTGACTCGAAAAATATTAAACCTCATTAAAACGTACGTCTATGAGGTATCGCATTTCTTCCCCTGGGTAAAATGTACGTCTTATAGTCATACAGCCTCCTGCCAAAAATGAAAAAGATCGCTCAACAAACAACCAAGAGAATGGCTTGTATCCATCTTAAGTGGGACACCCTGTATGTTGCCATATTATCAAGAAATTATCAAAAAAAAATAAAAAAATTTTAATTTTAATTTTTTTTTCGCAAAAATAAAAATGATAATTGTGTTTCTGGGGTCGAAATATACTGCCGCTAAAATATTTGCACTTATTTAAGACTCATCCTGTATAATATAGAGGTGTAACCAGGCATTTTGAGGGAATGTGAATATTTGAATAATATTTTTCTGATGTTTAGTAATAGTTTTTGTTTAGTGACAAAGTTTGTTTGTAAAAGTGCGTTCGCTTTTATCTATGATTGTGTAGAGCTATTAGTTTTATCTTTGTGAATCTTTTCCAAAAGAATACTTTTATTAAAACTTTCTTTTACTTGTAACTTATTTTTTATATAAATATCATATAAAAGAGATTTATATGATATACAAAGGTATTAATTTTGGCGACATGATTTATATAAAGTAATATAAGGGCAACGTAAAGCATTTTTACGCCTAAGCATATTAATACACAAATATATTATTAAACTGACATAAAGTTTCAAATTCAACGAACCATAACCATAGCCTCTCGATATATAATTACTTACAAGATACTACTTTTAAATATTTTTATATTATTTGGAACATTTGAAATTGTTTAAAAAATTATTTGTGGCGTTAGAAAAAAATTAGCGTGTACTATTCGGAGTAAAAATTAATTTTTGTGGCTCGCCTGTATGTCGTACGTACGTAAGTCAAACGTACAATTTCGTCACAAAAAGTGTCATTTTTACTCCTTATTAGGTTTGGTTTGGGATTACTCCTTATTAGGAGTAAAAATTACACTTTTTGTGAAAAAAACATTAATTAAACAATATACTATTTTTATATCTTTGAATATTTAGAGTTGTTAGTTTTATTTTAACTATGAAGCTTTTTTGAAAGAAGAGTTTTTTTTTATCTTTCTTATACCACATTTCTTCAAGTGCTCTGTCTGTTTTAAAGAATCTTAAAATTATTTATACCAAAAGTATTGCTTCAAGATATAACAATGCAAACCACAGATTGCACAACATTTTTTATTATTTTTGTGTGCCAAGTGTACAAGAATTATCTATTCTTCAATTAAGAATTATCTTATCGAACACAAAGATTCATTTTTGAAACGACAGTTTAAAATACTTGCTAACCTTTTGTTGTAGTAATTTGTTCAAACATGTCAAAACCACAACGAAAAACTAGAGTATATTTATAATAATAGTATATTGTCTTATTAGGAGTAAAAATGACACTTTTTGTGGCGAGCCGAGGCACAAAAAGTAACTTTTACTCAGAATAGAACATGCTATTTTTTTCAAACGCCACAAATAAGTTTTTAAACAATTTTATGCGTTCCAAATAATATAAAAAGATTTAAAAGTCATACCTTGTATATTATTATATATCGATAAACTATGGTTTCGCTCGTTGAATTTGAAACCTTATGTCAGTTTAATAATATATTTTCGTACTTTTATGCCTAGGCGTTAAAATAACTTTTTTATATTGTCAATGACGTCGCAAAAATTAATACTTTTGTGACGTTTAAAAAAAATGAAAGTTGGTAATTTAAAGATATCTCAAAACATAATAAATATATTTAATAATCTTTAAACGTTTCACGTAGCATAATATAGGGGGCGTAACCAAGCTTTGTGGGGTAATGTTAGTATTTCTATAATATTTCTTCTAATATTTAGTAATATTTTTGTTCAATGACAGTGTGTAAAAAAGTTCTTTTTCGATGTTTCATTATGTACAGTTATTAGTTTATCTTAGTGAAGCTTGTCTGAAAGAGTGCATTTATTAAAACTTTCTTTTTTGAAAGAGCATTTTTTTAACGTAGTAAGCTTTTCTGAAAAAGTAATTTTATTAAAAATTTCTTTTTTCATAATATAAACTGTCATGTAAAAGAGTTTGTTTAAGAGAACTTTAAAACTATTCATGCTTAAAGTACTGCTTCAAGATATAACAGTACAAAAACACAGACAATACAAAATTCATTATTACCTTTGTGAGTCAAGTGCACGAAAATTATGACAACACAAACCCCCTCTTTCAAACAACAGTTTATAATATTTACTCCCGTTTGTTGTAGTTTATTTTTGTAAACAGGACAATACCACAATAACTTGAGTTTCTATATAGCCAAGATATTTAAAATTAATAATTTACAAATAACTCTAAAGAATTTTAAAACTGTTCAAGCCTTAAGTGCTGCTTTAACACATAAAAGTGCAAAAAACATAGACGACACAAAATTGATTAGTACCTTTATAAAAAAGACTTTTATAACAAAGATATTTAAAGATAATTAGATTTAGTTAAGATATCTCGAAAGCATAATAAACATATTTTAGATTCTTGAAACGCTTCATGAAGTATATAACATAGGGGGCGTAACCGAGCTTTATAACGTAATCTTAGTATTTCTATAATCTTTTTCTGATATTTAGTAATATTTTTGTCCACTGATAGTATGTAAAAGTATGCTCTTTTTCGATATTTCAGTGTGTAGTGTTATTAGTTTTATCTTAGTGAAGCTTCTCTGAAAGATCCTTTTTTAAATCCTTATTAAATAATATCATGTATAAGTGTTCCTTTCAAAGAATTTTAAAACTATTCATGCCTAAAAGTGCTGCTTGAAGATATAAATGTGCAAAAAAACACAGACGACACAAAATTCATTATTACCTTTGTGAGCCAAGTGCACGAGAATTATGACCACACAAAGTCTCATTTTCGCAACGACAGTCTATAATCTCAACCAAAAAAGTTTATTTGTTTATATTTAATCCGTTAGAACCTCTTATTCCAGCTCCGAGCTCGTCCGAAGCCACAAGGCAACTGCCACGCCCCTTTATTGTTTTAGCGAATTTTCCCTGATTTCCGCGATTTTTCTCCTTGATACCGACAGAGTTTGAACCAGTCCGTTAAATCACACTTTTAAAATGATGCTCCTATAATATTTTTCATGGTAATTAGTTTATTATCGCGTATTTAAGTGTTCGGAAATAAGAGAGTCATTTAAAGAAGGAATGCGTATCATACTCCGAAAAATTATGAAACTACACGATATAAATTTGATTTCTGAGGTGTGTAGCGGTTGATATCCTGGATCAGGGTGGCTGGGGAATTGATGGCGATCTAGTGGGCGTGACCTCGAGCGACGGGCAGATACGTGGCTCGGTCCGTCGTGCTCCGGGATCGCGATTAGACTAAACGTCTCGTGTGAGTGGGGCTGGCTGGGGCTTCCTCTCTCCGGTCTCGGGGAGATGCGTCGGTCGCTCGCGGAGTATGATCGAAGGACCTGCTCCGGGAGGAGGATGCCGAGACGCGCCGCCAAATTGAGACCGGAGTTATTCCCGGTTTTATTGTCTTTCTTCGGAGATATAACGACTTAAGATCGGTAGAAAACAGGCCGATGGAAGTTATGAGGTTTTGATTTTTATGGCTTCATATATAAAAGGTGGCGTCCGTTAATTACGTGAGGGAATCAAGGGAGAGGGGACCAAGTTGATTCCCACTAAATCTCACGTGTAGGAGACAGGGGGTTTCGGCAAATATCGCGCTTTTTTTAGGCAAAAATAGTGTAAAAATGTGAGAAATTCAAATTAATTTAAAGTAAAACATGTTTCAAAATAAAAGGTCAGTTTTTTCTTATTTAAACCTGTTTATTTTTGTTTTAACCCTCGAGCGGGCTCAATTTTACCAATTTCGTTAAAACAAAATATCCATTGGACGTAGGTCGGTGATACCATTAAATATGCTTTTTTATGGATATTTAACATCCTGGATCGTAGTAGTTGTTTATCCAGCAGTTTTGGTTCAGTAGCAATTCTGTGGTAAACCTGGCAACTACAGAAGTTGCGGTACTCCGTACGGTTACACGCCCGGTTATGTAAGTAAAATAGTTATGACAGTAATTCATTATTTTGCTCTATTTGGTGTAATTTTAAACTGCTAATTAATTTTTTAAATTGATTTTATTATAAATCAATCTAAATATATGTTATTTAACCTCTAGTAATGATGGAAAGGGCCAGTATAAAAATTCTTCCTAGAGATTTCCAAGTTTTCCTCCCTAAATATGCACCAGAGGTAAAGATACTAGTTAAAGACAATAAAAACGAATTGGTCCCTACCATGTATGTGAAATCCATAAAACTACTAGTTTTTGCAACTAAGGCAACAAATTTGTTCGCAAAAACTAGAGTAATAGACGAATCAATTGTGTCACCGGTAGATATCTACATACAGAAAAAGACTAAAGATTTAGATGATAGCTTCATCTTCCAGTTGTTAAAAATAATTTGAATTGAATATTTAAAAGCTTCTGTTAGATATATTTATAATATGTTCGGTAAGATTCAGTTTTTGTGAGTACTAAAAATATTTCGTTCGGCTCCTTTTTAAATAATACTTTTCTGTTTTTTATGTGTTAATAAAGTAAATATGTATTAAATATGTTGCTTGTCACTGTTTAGAATGCTAAATTTTACAATAAAATATTTTTAATTACAGAATACTTAAAAAATATAAATGTGGTACGGAATGATGATCGTCGAAAGATTTCCCAACCACTATAATGTCATCCAGGTACACTAAACAGGTAGTCCAGGATCCAGGATCCTTTAACACAGACTCCATTAGTATTTGGAAGGTAGCGGGCACGTTGGACAATCCAAAAGGCATGACGGTGAATTGCCACAGTCCGGAGCGCACCGAGAACGCTGTTTTCTCTCTGTCTTTAGGCGCCATGTCGACTTGCCAATATCCACTCTTCAGATCCAAGGTAGAGAATATTGTCGACCCCGCCAGCATATTTAGAGTATCGTCTATCCTCGGCAGGGGATAGCTATCCTTTTTGGTAACATTATTGAGCTGCCGATAATCAACACAGAACCTGGTGGTAACGTCTTTCTTTACTAGTACTACCGGCGATGTCCACAGGCTGTTAGATGGTTCGATAACACCCTCTTCTTTCATTTCTCGAAGGATCTTGTCAGCTTCTTCACGTTTGGAGAGTGGAAGTCTTCTCGGATTTTCTTTAATTGGTCGTGCTTCTCCTTTATCAAACACATCTGGATACTTGATTAGGAGGTTTCTCAATTTTCTACTATCTTCGGGATATAATCCCTTAACGTTTACTAACTCTTGTCCAGAATTTTTGAAGTCGAAACTTTGGAGGCTTCCACACTTCGAATGACTGAGGAGACCGAACAACAGTACCCTAACAGGGTTCCTTTCTTCAAGGATACAGAATAATAATTCGTGTTCATTACTCTCACCGGTACAGTCTTCTTCGCTCGTAGCAGAGCTATTCCAACAGCGACCCCTCATCCTATTTCGCTGTCATGGTTCCTTGGCTCCAACAGAATAATACTCCCATTATTCATTTTACCTTCCAGGCAACCATCCAAAAATATCTCACAGCGCACAGGGATCAAAACATCTTCTGCTACCATCACGCGAAGCGTCTCCTTACATTTTCGATGTAGAACCACTTCTTCGTTTATTTTCAAAAAACCCTGTTTGAAGTTTTGAAGCGCCCGGTCGTTTTATTCTAAAGTACGCGTCTGCCCGAGACTTAAAGCGATTGTTTCTTCTTTATACCTGTTTATTTTTGTTTATTAGCCTATTTCACTACCCTATCCTATTTCACTACCCAAGTGGCGCCATGACTTCTGATTCAATTCCTTTTGTGAAGATCTGACCATGGCCCTCTTCCATCGAGTTGATGATTTGCCAATATCTATTAATATATCACCAAAGTTAAGCGACGTCAGAAGATTCAAGTGGATGGACACGTGACCGTCTGGAAACTCGGTCGTGAAACTGTTGTTTCGTGCCAAGAGTGTAAAATCTATTGACACACACTGCTCATTCACGCCGGTTTGAGGTCAGATGAGATCGGATATATTGTGAGTTGAGTCGATTTAGATACTCGTCAGTCGGTAGGTCATTGACAATGATATGACCGAGGACCGCGGTTTCGTATAAACATAAACAAAGTAGTCCCCACCCAGAATGTTCTTAGCAGCAAAAAGGAGACTTTAACTTAAAATACTTTACTTTAGAATTCTATTTTGCTAGTTAGAGGTTAGAAAATTAAATAGTAATTCTAACAAAATATTAAAAATGCATTATTATATTCAAAACTATTATTTATTATAGTTATATTTCACAGCAAAATAACCTTGGCATTTTCGGAATTATCAGAACGGCCGCGGCGCCGCGCCGGCGTAACTTTTAAACAATTCCACATAAACTTGTCCTAAAGTGTCCTTGTCCAAATAAATAAAAAACACTGGAAATAGTAGAAGAATATATATCGTCGCCTTCCACACAAAGTATCGTAACTGATATTTTGAAAAATTTACAAAGAATAAAAAAAACGCCTTTTAATTTGATTCCCCACAGTGCCGTAACTGTAACAGCAAAGGCACTTATGATATAACAGTCAAAATAAATGGCATATAATGGTTAATTTTTAGATAACACTAAAAGACGTTTTTTTCGCTCTACTGTAAACGACACTTTGTGTGGAAGACGAAAATATATTTTACACAACTAATACACAGATCAGGATCTCTACTAAAAGAAATCAACAGAATAATGAAGTTAGCGTAGGGTATATATGGAAGAAATTTAATCATATTTAAATCTAGAATTCTACTTTATCTAAAGGAGAAAACATTCAATCAATGTGTACTACCAGTCATGACTTATGCATGGGAAACATATGCAGGAAGAATACACCTCCACTTATTTATCAACGTATTTATACAAAAAATACCTACCAGTTTTAGTAACTAAAATATTTCAAAAATAAATTCCTGTTGTAGACAGGCTAAAATTCCATGTTCCAATGTTTCAATTTTTTGTTTATTTGGAGGTTTACAGTATTTTGAATGATTTTTAGAGTTTCTTTTAAATCAATAATTATACAGTCTGGTGCATAGCTAACATAGCTAACCTGGATATTTAAAAATGATGAATAAATTTTCCCGTTTTATTTTACAGAAAAAAATTGAAACTCACTTTGAATTATTTATACGAATTCGTTCTCGATTTATGAGAGATACAAAAATACTAAATTAGACAAAAATTTAAAATAATGCGTTTCTGGCCAAACTAAAAAAAAAACTAAAAAAATAGCAATCCAAAATAAAAGTTTGAAAGCAAAATAACCTCGGCATTTTCGAAATTATCAGCACGGCGTAACTTTTATACAATTCCACATAAACTTGTCCTAAAGTGAAGAGTGTGAAAATAAAATTTATACGGTTTTGCAAGGTTTCGCCTTGATTATACGAGTATAAGAGGCTTTCCTTGCTGCTATAACATAAAGTTGCACTTCTTCCAGATACCGTCTGATAGAATTAGGGGAGAATTTTATATATATAAACCTGTAACGTATACGACAGTAAGACGCTAACGTGATATTAGAAAAAGGTTTTAACTCCGAGGTTAAAATTAAAAGAAAAACAAGTGCGTCTCACAAACATCGGGGTAATGAAAAAAATATATGTAATTTTTAGTAAAAATGTTTTTCGACTAGCATGCCTTAAATTTGACTAATACAATGAAAAAAAGTGTTTGAAAATTTGTTTGTACAAACTCTTACAAATTCATAAAGAGTCGTCAGAATTCAACAATCAAGAATAGAATTCAAAGAATATTTTAACGCAATTTTATGAATCACAATAAAATTAAAATAAAAATAAAATTAATAAATTATATATTTTACCTAATTTATTATTAAATATTATTATTATTAGTTATTATTATTATTAGTCTAACATACAGCAATTTCAAATAAAAAAATAATGGTATTTAAAATAATTACAAAAAACCTAAGTTTTAACATCCTGTAACTCTAAAACTATGCATTTCCCTACCCATGTTTATAGGAACTTTTCTTCATATTTTTTATAAAGAATCAATGAGTACTTATTTAAAACTTTTGCGAGCTAATGATTTTAACATTTTTTAATAGTTGCTATTAGACTTCGATCAACACAAATTAATAAAATAACTTTTATTGTTTGTTTACTTTGTTTATTTAGTTTACCTTTGTCTATAAATTGAAAAAAAATTATCACCCAAAACTTTAACACCCTGTAGCTACGAAACAAAGCAGAATCGGACCTATGTTGATATGAAAAATAAATCTTATTTTTACGTGAGAAATCTTCCCTCGAGAGATGGCACATGTTTTTTGAAACGCCCTGTATAATGCATTAACCTAAAATTCATTCAACATTAAGTTAATTAAACCAACACAAAACAGAAGCTACTGCTCGAGAGAATTGATTAAAAGTTTAATTCAATATTTATACTGAAAAGATCTTAAATGTGTAAGGCACAGTTCATATTCTTATGATGCCAAGTTTTAGATACATATAATTCTTTCACAAACGAACTAACCGTAGATTCAAGAATATAAGACCTGGCTGCCTTCCAAACTCGGAGATAGAAATGCATACATTTGCAGAGATAATATTTTCGCCGTATAATGATATAAATTAGAAATTTATGGAACTATTAGGTCAAGCTGAAACTTTTTTATAACAGTAGAGAAATAGGATAATCTTAGAATAACTAAATTTAGTAGTATGTCGATTATAATATTCTATTTAGAAAATAAAATTAGTTTTTTTATTCCAAACCACCCACTAATTTTCGGCGAGCTTCCCTCTCTGTTTGTATCATATTTTTTTTTAATTTTTCGTTAATAACATTAATAATTTTATAGACATGAATTTAATTTGAACAGGTGAAAAGAATTATTTTAGCTATATACAATAACACATAAAAAGATTTCTACATTTATTTGATGCTTCCTTGCCATTTATACCGTGAGCTACAACTCTCTCGTCCCAAAAACCAGCAGTACTCCGCCAACATCCTAACATTCCACTTCCGTATGTATCGGCCCTTCCATTTCAAACGTATCGATCCGTGAAAAACCTAGCTGCGAGATCCTTGAAGTCATGATTACTCAATCCCGCTTAAGATGGGCTGGTCGCGTATGCACGATGCAAGAAAACCGCTTACAAAAATCCCTTCTTTACAATGAGTTTGTACAGGGTGTCCCATTTTGGTTGAAATCATACGGTATCTCCGTTATTAGTGAAGATAAAAGGATGCGGTTTGTACAAACCTGTCCAACTTTTTTGTCAAACGAAAGATGCTGTAAACAAAATTTTCATAGTCCTCTCTGTTTCTGAGCTACAAGGTCTTTTTGAAAATTTTGCAATTTATGACACCCCCCGTATCTCTGTTATTGCGAAAAGTATCGAGAAGGTAAAAACTGTTTGTTGTAGAACTTTTTACGGAGAATATAGTGACGTAGTCTGTTATTCTACGAAAATAATATTTTCGAAGATATGAACTAAAGTTATGTTTTTTAAAATGGAACACCCTGTATATTTATAAATTATATGACTTGGTCTGCCATAAGCTTCTTAAAAATATAAATCACTCTATATTTATTTTCACTATTTACTGCAATATTTAAAGTTTTTATTAGAACATTATATTTATTAGTAGACCATGATTGAGAATAAAAGAAAATAAAGAATTATTAAAAGTATACTGCTATCTGTCTCTTGTTTTATTTTAGGGACCACTAATAATTTTTTTATACATTAAGAAAACTTAACTCTCTCTACCGTTGTTTGTAAATCTTGGAAGTTACCGTACCGGAGCTTTTAGATATTTCTTTAGCTAATTTACGTAAAATATACTTTCAGCAAGATGGGGCTTTCCCTAACAACTTTGAAAATATTAGAATTTTGTTAAATTATTATTTCTCAAATCAATGAATTGGAATGACCAATGGACCCGTATGATGGCCTCCCGGATTCCAGAATTTGTCCGTTTTCGATTTCTGATTTTGGGGATTCTTAAAATATGAAATATATTGTGGCAACTACAACAATGTCGAACACCTGGAAAATTCTTTGATAATGCAAGCTTTTAAATATTTGCAAACCCATCCCGTTATAATAAATTCCGTTATAAAGAAAGAAAAATATTTTCAGTAATTCAGTGGTAACAGTTCAAAGTAAAATATATCAATCCTAAATAAAATTTTAATGTGTGTATGACTATTTTAGTAAATACCATTTTTAGCCGACCATACCAATAGGTACGATAGGCTATTAGGATCGGCAAAAAAAAAGTTTTTTTAATTTCACTCAAAATGAGTTACTTGGGTCATAAATGACTTTTAAGAAGCTCATAGCAAGGCGAACCATATGATTTATAAATATACAGAGTGTTCCATTTGAAAAAACATAACTTTAGTTCATATTTTCAAAAATATTTTTTCCGTAGAAAAACTGACTACGCCGCTGTATTCTACGTAAAAAGTTCTACAAGAATCAGTTTTCACCTTCTCGATATCATCCACAATAACAGAGATACGGGGGCTGACCCAAATTGCAAAATTTTCAAAAAGACCCTGTAGCTCAGAAACGAAGAGCGCTATGAAAATTTTGTTTGCGGTATTTTCCGTTTGACAAAAAAGTGGGACAGGTTTGTGCAAACCGCACCCTTCTAACTTCAATAATAACGGAGATACCCTTTGATTTCAACTAAAATGGGACACCATGTACAGGGTGGGTCAAATTCGACGCTTTTAAATGAAAACACCCTTTTCTATAGGAGATAGACGAAAACTAATATCGGTGTCTGCAGCTCAATTTTCATCAAAAACATGATGGTGAAAACCGCACATCAATAACTGTTACCGTTTCGGAGTTACGGTGTGTTTTTCAAAAATGTGCATTTTTAACAAATCGCTGTAACTTATTTGCTATGGAAAATTTTGTATTTCTATGAAAACATTTCCAAAGCACCTTTTTACGTAGAATTTAATGGTTTAAGTATATTTTTTTTAAATTAATAATTTAAGAGTTATCAACAGAAAAATTGATTTTTTATTTGGGACACCCTATATATTTTTAATTAACCGAAAAGAATTTAAAATTACCTTTCAAAAAATATAGCACACTTGATATTTTGTTATAATCCCCTTCGAAATACAGAATTTTTAAGTTCGCCACTTTTAACTAGTAGGCTTTGGACCCCTTATTGATGATATGCCCTTTATGGAACTCGAAAGCATATTTTTTCCAGCAATACGACGCACCGCCTCTGAACGCTGAAGTTATCAGCAAATTTTTGCGGCCAATTTCAAGAATAATTGAATAGCTAACCAAGATCCCAGCCGTTGGCCGTCGAGGCCGCCTGACTTAGTGCCTATGGATCTAATCCTATGGATATATTTGCGGAAGAATAAAGGTTCCTTATTCTTCCTAGACAAGAATTAGAAATACTTAGCATTTATGGGAGGGTATCTTTCACCCCCACTGAGTTAATGAATTCCGCGAAAAATGTTCAAAAACTGCCCCGTCTGTCCATAACAGAAGACGGTCGATATGTCGAACACCTGTAGCAAAATCTCATGTTATTTTTGTTTGTTTATTTTATTCATGTTTATTTTTATTGTTATTAGATATAGTTTAAATGTGTTGATGTTGGTTAAATATATTTCAAATTGTTATAAAATTCTGCATCTCTCATAGCAAATATTATTTTCGTTTTAATTGATGCTCACAGCTATAATTTTTTTGCATTACAGCCGGTGCCGTTCAAAGCGTTCTTATTTAAAGCGGGCGAATTTTTATATACTCTATATCTCGAAGAGCAATCGAGCAAAATATCAAGTGTGTTATATTTTTGGAAAGGTAATTTTAAATTATTTTCAATAAATTAAAAATATACAGGGTGTCCCATATAAAAACTCTAATTTTCTGATGATAATTCTTAAATTATTAATTTAAAAAAAATTATACTTAAACCCTTAAATTCTACGTAAAAAGGTGCTTTGGAAATGTTTTTATAAAAATACAAAATTTTCCATAGCAAAAAAGTTACAGCGATTTGTTAAAAATGCATATTTTTTTTAAAACACCCCGTAACTCCGAAACTGTAACAGATATCGATATGCGGTTTTCACCATCATGTTTTTGGCAAAAATTGAGCTCCAGACACCGATATTAGTTTTTGTCTATCTCCAATAGAAAAGGGTGTTTCCATTTAAAAGCGTCGAATTTGACCCACCCTGTACACGGTAAGAAGAAATCGGGTGGACAACTCAAAAGGTGCAAGGATATTTTCGACGAAAAATTAAAGGAGATGAGCATGCAGAATCAGTGGGAAAAAGCAGCGCACAATAGAACGCAATGGAGAAGGATTGTAAACTCAGTTAATAGTGACTACCAAAAAGTAAAAAGGCAACGAAGGAATGAGATTTTTGAATGTCCGGAGTGCGAAAGAGAGATAACATCACGTTTAGCTCATGAAGAAAACCATCGTCTGATGCGTATCAAATAATCGTCGGCGAGTAATGGCTGTAGTATTCCACTTCCCTAAAAATCTTCTCCAGCTTAGCGATGTCTTGATGGAACCGTTTCTCGTGTTGTACGATAACCAATTCCCCGACCTGAGCGACATAATCATCATTTTTGTGCTTATTGACCATCCTGTACATTAGGGTGGGCCAAAAAATCGACTATTTTTTTTTGCTTTATACTCTGAAAAAAAGGTTTATAGACACCTCAAAAAAATTCTCTCCAAGTATGAGCTCTTAATTTTAATAGAAAGGTCCTCCGCCTTCAGTTTTTCATTCTTGGTATCTACTATTTTGAAATATCTCGTCCCATATGTTAGTTGGAAATTGAATTCTCTACAAAAAAGGTTTCTTAATTTTTTTTGTAAACCTAACCCTTCGAAAGTTATTAAAGGTTAAACTTTGATTATTTCAAGGCAGTTTTCTTTTTTCTTATGAATTTTAAGGTCCGTTTTCACGTTCAAGCAGCTTGCGTAAATTCATTTGTGCATGCAAATTTGCACAAATCGAACTGAATTAGTGTCTTCGATTTAACGTTCAGTTTGAACTGCACAAATTAATGGACAAGTGAACCAATAGAGTAGACCTGAATAGTAGTAGACCTGAATAGCGATTGTGAAGTGTGTGCAGAATAGTGGACCAAGAAGACGAACTACCGGCAGTAGCAGGTGTTTTAATAATTCAAAAATTAAAGGAGCCAAAAAACGTAGAGCCCAGAGATCTTGGGTCGAAAAGAGAAACACCTATTCCCATATTAATTTGATTAAAGAAGTAGCAAATAAGCCGGAGGATTTTCGTAATTACCTGCGCATGAACGAGACGACTTACCAGCATTTGTTGGATTTAGTTTTTTTAGTTTTACACCACTAATACAAAGGAATTATACTGTATACTGTTATGAAACGTTCTATTTCACCACATAAACGATTAACCGCATCTTTAAGATTTTTGGCAATAGTTTGCATTTTTTCTATTAAAATTTCGTATGCCTGAGATTTTGCATTACTGTCGCTATACTCTTTAGACTTGACTTTCCACAGACAGGTAAAAGATTTATATAGTTCTATAAACTCTCCCATAAATTCCTTTTTGTCATACGCTCCCAAAAACAGCTATTTTACGGACTCATTTCAGTCCGTAAAATGTTTCTTTTTCGGCCTAGGCCGTAAAGGTCGTCATGGCAACCTTTATGGACTAAAATGTCTAAATTGTTGATGAATTTGTGTGATTTTGTGACAAATTTCGAATGACATGTCAAAATGCGATGAAATAAACAAACTCGTTACTAAGATATGAATTTATAAGCCAACTTTTTCAAACATTATAATTTCAAATATGGAAAATTTGCAAATATGCGTTCTAAAAACTGTAAAAAGCGTATGACAAAAATAGTAGTAACAACGTATTTAAATTATGTTTTTAGACTCATCTATTATTTCGGACTCGGCTAACGCCTCGTCCGCAAACAGTAATGATTCGTCCTAAAAAACATCATTTTAGGTACTAGTTACATAAATAGCTATTTCGTTAGACATTATTTTAACGTCTTATAAATAAAATAACAACAAATATTCAAAACGAAAAGCCGGATACAAGTAATAAGGCACGAAATTCGCTGCTACAGACATGCGCGGAATTAGGCTATTGAGTTGAAAAGTAGGAGTGTCATTTATACGTTCATGGGCATTTGCGCCAACCACAAGCAAATTATCTGGCCGCTCCAAATTCACTCAAGTCAAACTTTTTGGCTTGTGCAAGTTTGGGATTTCGGTTTGCATGCAACAAGTTACTTGTGCAAATCGGACATGCACAAGCCAATTTGCGCTAATTGCATGCGCGTGAAAACGCACCTTTATAACTCGTTAACAAAAAATCATTATGATACTGAAATTCACTGCTCTACAAAAATGATTAGTCGATTAAATTAACCGTTTAAAAGATATTCATCGTCAAACGTCAATGCACATTAAATTTAAAAGTTTTTGATTTTTTTCCAAATAGTAGATACCGAGATATGATTTTTTCTTCCTAATAATAAGGGAAACATAAAAAACTGAAAGGCGGAGGACCTTCCTTTTAAAATTAAGAGCTCATACTAATACTGTGACAAAACTTTCAAGATTTTGTCCGTTATCATGGTAGTGTGGCCTTTATATAATTTTTATAATTAAAATAATTTCTTGAGCGGTAGGCAGAACTTGGATTAATGAGAGCACCGTCTTTTCAGAGCGTAAATATAGTTTATCGTTTATATATAAAAAAACAAAATATAGCCAGCTAAAAATAGAAATTGAGGTATCGCATTTTTATAGTAAGAGTTCTTTCTAAATTCAGTTAATATACAATTCTACTACCACTTACCTTATTATGTCAACATCCGTCAGCATTTCATCAACAACAAGAACCTATCGAAGACTTCATTGATCCCCTTGTAGATCTACCGCTTCGGTCTTGGACTCATTCTTTAGACTAAACCACTCGACCGGTTATCACAGTGTTCTTTTAAATAGTTTAATATTTTAGTAAAAAGGTGAGATTAAGAAATAAAATGCCGATTTTTCACAACACCAATCCAATTCAAATCTCTCTTAGAATTTTCGTTGTCAGAAAATTAATATGTCAAAAAAAATATTAACTGAACAATTGGATTTAAATTAGAATTTAATAAAAAGAACAATTGTAAAATAATCATTTGTGTGATGACATCTAACTTATACTAAATCCTTTAGAACAAACAGAAAGTCTTAAATCGTTAATAAAAAATATTAAAGAAAATCTAAAACAACAAATTAAAAATCTTAATACATGAAATGTTTAAAATTTCCTAACTTGAGAATTGAATATTTAAGAAAATCTTTAAATAGAAAACTTACTAAAATTATTAAAAAGAACCCACTGGATAATATAAGATCTACACGGAGAAAATTCGACCGTCTAATTTAAAAGTCAGTACCGAACTGATCCAAAAATCTATTTTCTTAAATCTCGAAATATTTAAAATGGGCGGGTAAAAAGAATAAGGAACCACCAAAAGCCGAGCCATTCTCAAATCCTCTCCGGGTTCGCTTTTCAGGAACCGTCTGATTGGTCTGAGAAAACCTCAACTACCCTGTCGTTCCCGGTCTAGTTGGCCCTACTTGTCACAGATGTCGTTACTATGACCATTTCTATGTTATTTTCCAAATTATTACTAATATCCGTGTAAATATTATAATTACCGTAAACACAATTACACATGATTAAATCTAACCCTAACTAAAGTATATTTTAAGGTCTGTCCTTAAAAAAACAAATCACATTTATAATTTGATTTCATTATATTTTGCTGTTTCATCTTATATGTTTATTTATTTCACATAATTTTGAATAATTCTGGACAGTCCTTAACTTTCAGAATATCATTACGTGAACTTTACTTTAATATTTTAATTAACAATTATACTTGTTTTTGTCCAAAATCTGTTTGTACTGGCCCGTGGGAGGTCTATCGTGAGAAAAGTGTCGTCTTAGAGTTTTATTGCTTTCTAGGGGCTTTACTTATATAATCTCGAAGTTAAAATTTAGGATTTTGCAGCCTTAATGATTGATGCTAGTCGTTTCAAGCTTGTTTCAAAGCAAGTATTATATTAATTTATGGACGTGGGATTTTAAACCTAACAGAAAAATATTTAGTTTTTCCCAGAGAAACGGGTCCTTCATTCTAAACAGTTTTTACGATCTTCTGAAAAAATACCAATTTAAGGGCGGAAACACATGACAAAGTTTTAACAAGCTTATGGTTTTTTATCGAGATCTACCAGCCCTGAAAATATTTGCACTTATTCAAGACTTGCCCTGTATAATACCCAGAAAATCGACAATTGATAACTTTCATATGAAATACGAGTAGCTCTAAAACTCTTAAAAACATAGTTTAAATAGGGCATTTGTAAGGCTCAATAGCTCTATATACAAAGTAAATCATTTAAATCAATGCATGAGCTATTCGAGGTGTAACGCGAACGTAGTTGCGGGAAAAACCTAATTTATAATAACATCAAAATCAGTCAATATCGCAGTTTTCGAGATATTAACATATTTTAGTATGGGCGGCTATTATACGTGCCTCCCGGCGCCAATTTTTATGTTATTTATGACAGCCTACTAATAAAAAAATGATATATTTTAAATATTGAAGTAAATAGTGAAAATAAATATAGAGTGATATATATTTTTAAGAAGCTCATAGCAAGACGAATCATATGATTTATAAATATACAGAGTGTTCCATTTGAAAAAGCATAACTTTAGTTCATATTTTCAAAAATATTTTTTCCGTAGAAAAACAAACTACGCCACTGTATTCTACACCCTGTACACGGTAAGAAGAAATCGGGTGGACAACTCAAAAGGTGCAAGGATATTTTCCACGAAAATTTAAAGGGGATGAGCATGCAGAATCAGTGGGAACGATCAGCGCACAATAGAACGCAATGGAGAAGGATTGTAAACTCAGTTAATAGTGACTACCAAAAAGTAAAAAGGCAACAAGGCAATGAGATTTTTGAATGTCCGGAGTGCGAAAGAGAGATAACATCACGTATAGCTCATGAAGGAAACCATCGTCTGATGCGTGTCATATACTCGTCGGCAAGTAATGGCAGTAGTATTCCACTTCCCTAAAAATCTTCTCCAGCTTAGCGATGTCTTGATGGAACCGTTTCTCGTGTTTATCCGAGACTGCTTCTAAATTTTCAGAGAAGAAGTCCAGTTGTGAGTGAAGGCGAAATGCCCTTTAAGAGACATTTTACCATTCCATAACCAATTCCCCGACCTGAGCGACATAATCATCATTTTTGTGCTTATTGACCATCCTGTACATTAGGGTGGGTCAACAAAATTGACTATTTTTTTTTGCTTTATACTCTGAAAAAAATGTTTGCCTCAAAAAAATTCAGCTCTTAATTTTAATAGAAAGGTCCTCTGTCTTCAGTTTTTCATTCTTGGTATCTACTATTTTGAAATATCTCGTCCCATATGTTAGCTGGAAATTGAATTCTCTACAAAAAAGGTTTCTTAATTTTTTTTGTAAACCTAACCCTTCGAAAGTTATTAAAGGTTAAACTTTGATTATTTCAAGGCAGTTTTCTTTTTTCTTATGAATTTTAAGGTCCGTTTTCACGTTCAAGCAGCTTGCGTAAATTCATTTGTGCATGCAAATTTGCACAAATCGAACTGAATTAGTGTCTTCGATTTAACGTTCAGTTTGAACTGCACAAATTAATGGACAAGTGAACCAATAGAGTAGACCTGAATAGTAGTAGACCTGAATAGCGATTGTGAAGTGTGTGCAGAATAGTGGACCAAGAAGACGAACTACTGGCAGTAGCAGGTGTTTTAATAATTCAAAAATTAAAGGAGCCAAAAAAACGCAGAGCCCAGAGATCTTGGGTCGAAAAGAGAAACACCTAGTCCTATATTAATTTGATTAAAGAACTAGCAAATGAGCCAGAGGATTTTCGTAATTACCTGCGCATGAACGAGACGACTTACCAGCATTTGTTGGATTTAGTTACACCACTAATACAAAGGAATTATACTGTATACTGTTATGAAACGTTCTATTTCACCACATGAACGATTAACCGTATCTTTAAGATTTTTGGCAACAGTTTGCATTTTTTCTATTAAAATTTCGTATGCCTGAGATTTTGCATTCCTGTCGCCATACTCTTTAGACTTGACTTTCCACAGACAGGTAAAAGATTTATATAGTTCTATAAACTCTCCCATAAATTCCTTTTCGTTTGACATTATTTTAACGTCTTATAAATAAAATAACAACAAATATTCAAAACGAAAAGCCGGATACAAGTAATAAGGCACGAAATTCGCTGCTACAGACATGCGCGGAATTAGGCTATTGAGTTAAAAAGTTGGAGTGTCATTTCTACGTTCATGGGGGCATTTGCGCCAATCACAAGCAAATTATCTGGCCGCTCCAAATTCACTAAAGTCAAACCTTTTGGCTTGTGCAAGTTTCCGATTTCGGTTTTCATGCAACAAGTTACTTGTGCAAATCGGCCATGCACAAGCCAATTTGCGCCAATTGCATGCGCGTGAAAACGCACCTTTATAACTCGTTAACAAAAAATCATTATGATACTGAAATTCACTGCTCTACAAAAATGATTAGTCGATTAAATTAACCGTTTAAAAGATATTCATCGTCAAACGTCAATGCACATTAAATTTAAAAGTTTTTGATTTTTTTTTCCAAATAGTAGATACCGAGATATGATTTTTCTTCCTAATAATAAGGGAAACATAGAAAACTGAAAGGCGGAGGACCTTCCTTTTAAAATTAAGAGCTCATACTTATACTTATAATTTTTTGATATGCCTACCAACCTGTATGTATAAAATAAAAAAAATAGTCGATTCTTTTGACCCACCCTGCTGTGCATCAATTTTAGCAATTGTAATCTTCTTTTATTGGAAAAGATAACAAGAACGTGCATATCCGACAACAAAGAGTACCCTCTACTAAAATATTCTATTATTATTAAATTTTCGCTAGTTTCAAAGGCAAACTCTAACTATAATTACATAGTTTTTTTACTACTTTTATTTTAAATCACGTTATAAAATCTAAAACAGTGAAGCATCAAATCATAAATGTATGAATTTCATAAAGTAAAATCATAATTGGATTTTTAACTACATATACTAATAAAAATAATCAATGCACATTATCTGACATGGTTTATGTATAGGGTGTCTCAAATTCGAGCCTTATTATTGGAATCTCCGAAACTAGAAAATATTCTATTAATTTTTGAATAATGCTATACATAATTTGTCTGGAAGCTTTGTAGAATCTAAAATGAGTGGAAGGAGGGTTAATCACCGTGACTTTAAAGACGTATTGTGTCCTCCTTTCTTTAGTTATAACTCATCATACAGTCTATAACTCATCATACATGGGGATCTTCCTGTTGTAGTGAGGACAGGGTATTTCCCATCCTCTTCTATTAACAACTGTTCATTCTCCGAGGACTCGACATCTACCTTCTACGAGGCTATTCACCCTTCCACGGTTGGAGTTTAGCCCTCCGTGCTCTTCACAGTCGAGGAGCTTGTTTCCGGCTTGAAGTGGAGGCTGGAGAATCTGTTTCCATTATCTCCGTCTCTTTAACTTGGTCTCTCCTTAGACCTGATACCGGTGGATATATGGTTGCGGATCTATAATACAGAATATATGTTTCATTCTCTATTTTTTCCTTGGATTTGAGTTCAATTACTATTTTGAGGACCTGACCATGGCCCCCCTCCCTCGAGTTGATGACTCGCCAATTCGAGGTTCTTACATTGGAGTTCTGGCAAATCTGGTGATGCACCGTAAGGATTAGTCGGTATACTTCTATAGATCCCCGCATGTAGAAGTAACGGAGATGAGGATACAATGGTCAGGGACAAGACACCGAGATGCTCCTTAGACCCAGCAAAAGTGCTAGAGGGGAATACCCCTAGCACCTGTCTAGGAGCTTTCCCACTAACGACAAGATCTCGCATCTCCTAGAGGAAGTAAGCCTTACTTGAGTTTCAAATTTCCTTACTGTAGTTGTTCTCTACTACTAGCCAGTGAACTTGGTTTGAGCAGGTTGTGGTCTTGGTCGTGGTAGAGGTACGAAATTCGGTAATTTTGTTATTAATTAATTGGCGCTTTCTTTGTCCTGTTTTTCTAAATTAGCATTCTTGGTGATGATCGTTTTCCTCAGTGATAGTCTTGGTTATGCTCAATTGGTGATTGTTCTTGGTTTGGGCACTGTTGTACTTTTGGGTGACAATGCAAATATGTATTATAGGCAATAGAAACGCAGTCTAACAAGGTTATACAAAAAACTACTATTTACAAAACTATACAGGGTAAGTCTTAAATAAGTGCAAATATTTTGAGAGCTAGTAGATCTCGATAAAAGAAACATATTATCTCTTTACCGTTTTTCAAATAAGTCCAAGATAACCGAGTTATTTTACTTTAAAAATTTCAAAGAAAAATATGTTTTGCTTAAGTTTTGAAAACCACTGGATCTTTTCTGCGTTTTCTTTCTTGTAAATTTAACCTACTATATTATGTTGCCATATTAACAGGGAATTATGTTTTTTAACTAAAAACTAAAAGAAAATTCAAAAAATTACATACACACATTTCAAAGTTTTTTTCTGGAAAATTAATCGTGTTTCTAGGGTCGAAATATACCTACTACTTCTAAAAATATTTGCACCTATTTGAGACGCACCCTGTATAGACAATTTTTTGTTTTTAGTCATCTAGAACAAACATTTTCATATTGATTTCCTTTTTAACTTATTTTTGAGTAGCTTTAGCTAGAGAGAGAGAGAGAAAGACCGTAACGCAGTTTCGTTACTTTGTATTTAATTAAATTCAAAAATTCTTTGTGCAAATATAAACTAAAGTAGTTTCAGATTTTAATTATGTTTATAAAAACGTCCAGTAATAAATAGCTAAAAACATAGAAACAAAATAAAAAGAAACAAAAATTGCTTTTTAATTTTTAGAATAGGCTTATTTAAACTTTAATTAAACTGCATTTTCTCACAATAAAAATATCTCGATTTATAACTGATGCTGGGAAAAATTTGTGTTTGGAAACTTGCAGTAGCTAAACAATTTTTTTTATTGAGAAGAGGGATTAGAGACCTTTACCTAATATATTCCACCAAAAACTTCAATTGTAGGGTCAAGTGGTATAAAATAAGACACGCCATATTTAGATAAAAAATAAGACATTCAAATAAAACTTCTGAAAACTTATATTTAGTCAGATTTCTTGTTAGGAACATTTAAAGCGGCCCATACATTATCAAACAAATTGCGCAACAAAGCGATGCGCAACGTTGCGCTGCACAACTGCATCACCCATGCACTTAGTACAATTTTGATCAAACTTTTTATTAAAAGTTGTTCATTGTTTGAGAAACAATCATGTCCTCAATTGCCAATGCGCCAATTATTATCGTATATACCCTAGATGATGTCAATGATACCAAAAAAACTAAAAAGAAAACAAAGAATTTGGATGAAAGAACTAAAGCATTGCACAAAGAAGCGCAACACACACACATACACTACGCGACGCGTTGCGCAAACGCCTGTTGCACAAAAGCATTCAAACGTTCTTAAAACTTATCAAACAATTGCGCAACGCACCAAACGTTACCATACATTGGCAACTCGTTGCGCATTAACAATAACTGTTAACAAAAAGTCTCCATAATTTGTTTAATCTTTTTTTAATGAATCATAAAATACTGAAACTACAAATCCATGGTCTCGTTTTGAGGTTTAAAACTTTTGTAACTGATTACCAACTTTTATTGGGTGACATCAGTATAAAGTAGTAAGCACTCCTCACCTGTGGTCGCATGCGTAGATAAATTGAGGTACGTGCTAGCTCTAGAAAGGCATGTTCGTTGTCCTGTTGGTATGAGAAGCTACTTTTTTGGAGGGTAATTTAAGACACATGCAGGCGTAATAATAAAATACAGATCGAGATATATATGAGACAACTTAAGAGCATGATGGAAAAATATTTCTTGCAGTTTTAAAGTATATAATTAAACTATATAAGAGTTTCTTACCTTGAACTGCTAATATAGAAATTAATTCCACACCCTGTTCGTCATAATGTGGATTAACCTGCTCTCACTACCGGTTTCGGAGCCCTACTCCCACTATCAGATGAGCTTGGGTCGATTCCACAAAATGACGATCACAGCGCAGAGTATTTGTACTCACTAGTATTTTTAAATTATGGTCACAACTCAAAAATGTCAGAAATTTGTAAAAAGCCAAACAAGTATACCGAAAAAGATCTGAAAAAGACTCTAAAGTTAGTCATCAGAAGCGGAGATGTAACTTCAAAATATGCAGCCAAGCCGTTTTATTTCTCAAGTGGAAACTAACAGTACTCAAAAACCTGGAAGATCCCATCCATGACATAATATAGGAATCCTCCAACTGTCTAAGACGCTCCTAAACATTCTACAATCAAAGATGGGACCATGATAATAGGAAATTAGCAGAGATAACTTGTGAGGGAGGCTACACCATAATTGGAAATGGTGATGATTACTTTCGGTACAGCATATACACATTACAGTTCTTCTATTGGTACTAGTTGATTAACCTGTTGGTACTAAATCCTGGTCAGATAGTATTGAAGGCATCATTTTTTTAATTGTTTGTAGTCGTCGTTCCTTTGGTTTAGTGTATTGGTTCTATTTAATATTAACAATTTTACTTTTTTCTAATAGAAACCTAGAACATTAATAGAAACTGAAACTTATAATCAGCTAATTGTGACAAAATGTAGTTAATTAATTTTTTTGAGCTTCGTTGACAAGTAAAAATTGGAAAGGGGTACGTTAAATGTCAAACGACGTACTACTTTTTCATTTGTAATTAACCCTTAACGAGCCCTTTTATCCGAAGCACGACGCGGCGCCTTCCCTTTCATACTTTCCCGCCTTGTTTGCCTGTCAAGATGAGAGATTTACTACTTTATATTACCGAAATAAATTGATACAATTACGGGGTGCATTTTCGTAAAGGAAGGTTATATCAAAAATAAACAAAAAGAGTTTTGTTTGGGGTTTAGTAATTAATATACATAAGTAAGGAATAAACTAGAGATATGATCATATTTAGAAGAGTTTAGAAATATATTTTTTTAACCAGATGTAGAATGTAGAATATACAGGGTCCGGCAATAGTGCGTCGGTCATCTGTAACTCTTAGAATAAAAAACTTGAGAATTTTGTTTAAGTGTAAACCTAAAGTATGTACGAGGATGCATTTCAGGGAAATATTTTGTCCACTATAGGGGGTGGTGGCCCAAAAAAGTGTGAGTAGATCAAGATGATTTTTTTTAATGGAACACCCCGTATATTATTGCATTTTTGGCTTCCTTTCACATCTCTTTACATAATCCTAAGATATGAGTAAATATATTTCGATAGTTTCAGAGATATTTCTAAATAAATAAAAAATATATATATTTTTCAACCTTTCTTAAAAAAATATTAAAAATACAGAAACTGTCCTAAAATTAAAACTATGTAGATGTTTACTTTAGATAGTTTGTACTTACTCTGCTATAAATATGATAATCGTAAATAGTACAGGATGCTCAAAATTCTACGCCAAACTTTCTAATATATAAAACATTTTTTCTTGGTTTTTTAAATGGAACACCCTGTATGTTAACTCTTCAATAGATGGAGAATTAAATAGTGAACATTCATTGTATTTAGAATACTTCAAAATTTTCAACGGTTTCGCAGATATTCGTGGTTTTATATTTCATATGGCATTTTCCACAGTAAATTTTTATCAAAGCCAACCAATGATTTTTCTCTCATATTTTACCATTGAAAGAGCCCTATGAAATAATACTGCGTGTATCTGCAAAACCATTAAACGATTTTAAATACAAAAATAATTTAATAAAAAAATAATATACGGACTGTTCTATTAAAAAAAAAAAGAAAAATTATTTTATATTTTAGAAAGTTTGGCGTAGAATTGTTAACAACCTGTATGATTTAAGATTACGATATTCACAGCAATGTAAGTATAGATCATCTAAAGTAAATACCTAATATAGTTTGGATTTCTGGACAGTTCTTGTATTTATAATATTTTTTTCAGGAAGGTTGAAAAATATATAATTTTTATTTATTTACTAATATCTCCCAAATTATAGGAATATATTTACCCATATCTTAGGATAATGTAAAGTGGTCTGAAAGAAAACCAAAAACGCAATAATATACAAGGTGTTCCTTTTAAAAAAATCATCCCGATCCACTCACACTTTTTGAGCACACCTTTAGGTTTGCACCTAAACAAAATTCTCAAGTTTTTTATTTTAGGAGCTGGTTTCCCGACACACTATTGCCAGACCCTGTACAGGAGGGGGATTATTCACCGCGACCTTACAGATACATATATCCTGTCTCCCTTTCTTGAGTTATAACTCTTCATACGGTCTCAGGACTATGACAAAAGCCAGTATCTGAGACGGTTTTACAGAGGTTAGTTCTCCATCTCTAATATCAGTCGTACCAAAGTTGTCGTACCAATGTAATCAATGGTTGTCGTCTCGCCGCATACAGTGATGAGGTATTCTAGTGTTTCCCCATTTTCCCACAGAATCTGCATTTGCCGTTGTTTCTTAGCTTCAATCTATTGAGGTGCTTGTTGAGACTGAGTGTCCTGTTAAAAACCCGGTGACAATCCGATGATTGTTCTTACTTAAATCAAGGAAAATCTTTGATTTTTCTGGATCGTAAGTTCTGAGAAATTTCTTCGGGTATCTTAGACCGTTGAAGGATTTCCATACCAGGTTACGGATAGTTTCCTCGTCTTTCAGTTCGGCTTTAAGTTGGTTTCAACTTGGGAAGCGGGATGGTTCGGTCCAGTTAGTGGAATGTTCGCTTCTTTTCTAGCTATATCTTTTGCTTTTTTATTGTCTTCTATCCCTTGGTGGGCCGGTACTCAGAGTAGAAGGACTTTATTATCTTTGCATAATTTGTCCAGTTTCTCTAGGCATTCTTTGATCAAATTCGAATTGATGGTTACTGAGTTGATCACTTTTAATGATGCTTGACATCATAGCACAGACTTTATTATTTCGCTGTCAATCTGAATATTGGAATCTGCAGCCAGTCTACCAATATCCATAACTTTTGTTTTTGATATGTTGATATGCAAAATAATTTTTTATCTTAGTATCAATCTATAATTTACATACACCATCGCGAACGAAATTGCTGAATAATAATTCTATTTTTTGCAAATTCCATCCCTCAAATAATTCGAATTTCTAGCATGAAATATCCCTTGTATTAGGGATGTCGCGACGATTAATAGACTAAGAATCCATCAGAAACAGGGGTCAATCAGTATGCTCGACCTCATCGGTATTCCGGTTTGTTCATTAAGACAGTGACTCGAAGACGATGAATATTTAATTGTAAGGCCCTAAGTATAAAGTTGCCGCTGGTTTGATTCGTTCGATGCTTGTTTATTCAAATGTAGTTCATTAAATTCGTACATAAGCAAGGAATTTGCCTGGAATTTGATATCTAATAGACAAAATATGTACCACTACACACAAATATACTCGTATACTAGTATTCCTAATGTGAGTCTTATCATAGTGTTGAACATAAAAACAGTACTGATGCAAAGAACTGTTTTTGACGTTGAGAGCGTGATGTCTCTTAACCTAAATATTTTTTTAAAAATGATTCTATTTAATTTTTGACTTGTTTTAACGCTAGTAACAGTTAATATTAGAATTTCTTAAATTTATCGAACCAATCGTTCAAAATCAGAATAGCCAAAAGTATTAACACTAAGATGCCACCTATTCTTTCTCAAGTAAAAATTCACTACTTTTATTTGTATTATTTTTAAAATCAATTTTTAAAGTTAGGTAGGTATTTAGAAACGTTAATATTTAACATTTACATTTTTTGACTTTATTTGTGTATATCATGTAAAAAATACATTTATTATAAATTGCTTTTTTATGATATTTACACACTGGTTATATTAAATATTAAACTGTCCAATAATAATATTGAACATTTATTTCCACATTTTTAGATCAAATTTTAATTAATAAATATATTAAAATATGCCATTTCACTACCACAGTGCTCACATATTGAACTAAATTAAATAGGACGAGGCAGTGGCGTCTCGTGTATTTATTTTTTTCTAAAAATATTCATTTTATGGTGTTGAAAATAGATTGATGAAAGTCATGGAAAAATCTTTCGGTTTCTGATTACTCTCTGTATTTTTAAAATAAAATTATGTTGTCATTGTAAAAAATTATTTATTACATATACAATATAAATGTAAAAGAGATGATAATAAAATTTATACTATAGAGCGAGAACAATATGTTCAAATAATAATGTAATAAATAAATATATAAACCACTAAAAGAAACATTAAATAACGGAACCGCTAAAAATTCTAAAATGCTTTAAATACAAAAAATGTAAATTTTTTAATACTCCATTTAACAAAGAAATAACAGGGTGTTCCAGTTAAAAAAAACGAGGAAAACTATTTTATATTTTAGTTAGTTTGGCGTAGAATTTTGAACATCCTGTATGGTCTACGATTACGATATTTCTAGCAACGAGATCAACTATAGTAAATACCTAGTATAGTTTTGAGTTCAGGACATTTCTTGTATTTTAATAATTTTTTTAAAAAAATGCTGAAAAATAATCTTTTTTATTTCTTCAATAATGATTATATTTTTGAAACTATCAAAACAGATTTAATAATATCTTAGGCTTATGTAAAGTGATCAGAAAGGAAACCAAAAATGTAATAATATGTAGGATGTTCCATTTAAAAAAAAATCATCCCGATCCATTCACTTTTTTGAGCTACACTGTAGAAGCGTTGTTCGTCCTGAAATACATTCTAATATACAGGGTCGCTGATATGTATGGGAATGGTCGATTATTAGATAAAATGTACGAGGTACCGCAAAAAATTAAATACAAAAGTTACAGGGTTTTTAAATGTCTACTAGCCAGTAGTGAATTTAAGTATACAGGGTCGGTCATAAAGTCGTGGCACATCAAAGTTTCGTTTTTATCTTTTAAATGGAACCCCCTATATATTATTGCATATTTCGGTTCTTCCTTCCAATTCTAAGCAAAAATCGTAATACACGCATAATGCACCTAAAATAAACCATTTCCGAATTATGAAGTTTTGATTTTGAATGTTAAACGGAAATTTTGTAATTTTCAAACTGAGTTTAATCTCATTTAATAGATCCATAAATGCTCACTTGAGAACTAATGTCAAATATTATTAAGTATCACAGTTTCCGCAGAATGGCATCGTTAAATTAAACCGAACAAATCGAAATTAATTAAACGAATTGTTTAAGTGGTATTTTCAAAAGTCAGTAACTCGGAAACGGTTGGTTTGAGGTACATTGCTTGATCTCAGTTTTTGCTTATAATTGAAGGAAGAATTGAAATATGCAATAATATACAGGGGGTTCCATTTAAAAAAGTTAAACTCTGATGTGCCCCGACTTAATAACCGACCCTGTATATCTAAATGTTTTATTCGTAAATAGACACTTAAAAACCCTATAACTTTTATATTTATTTTTTTGCGGTACCTCGTATATTTTATCTAATAATCGACCGTTCCTATACGTTTCAGCGACCCTGTATACTTTAGGTTGGCACTTATACAAAATTTCTAAGTTTTTTATTATAGGAGCTACAGATGCCCGACGCATTGTTGCCGGATGCGTATACATTAGGAAAAACTTTGAACCTTGGCAACCCCTATATTTGCAGCAACTTTTTTATTGGTACCCTGTTAAAAGTGTATTTCCCTATTATTATTTCCCTCTATATTAGTATTAAAAATATGGTGAGCCTAATAATTCCCACAGCCGAATCTTAAGACTATTATATCCGCCACTGATTTCATATAAAAAATATTTTTATTATACCCAATGTTTTATTTATTCGGTCTTTTGAAAACTACCGAACGTTTTTAAAATATCCGCTATTTTTCTCTTTATTTACTCGCGATTTTTAAACAAAAACCTTTAATTCTATCGGCGTTCGATGTGCACTAATAATTGAAATTTCCAACAATGGCGTCAATCAAAATTGAAAGGCACCCTTTCAGGCAGGCCGCTCTTTATATCGAGCCCAATATATGTTACAACTTAATTGATATTCATATATTCGAGGCGGGCTGTCAAAATCAATTTTTTTATTGATGACGTATCGAATTGTGTATAACTACGTTCAACGTTTACAGAATTAATTTTTAATTCTGTAAACTTTGACCACGTAATAGATTGTACAGGGTGGCGCCTCTCATACGACGCGGAGGCTCCAGGAAGAACGACAGTTTGTATTGAAATGAAATTTTGTGAGCATATGTAGGTTAATTGAGAGCACTTTTTAAAAATATAGAGAGTTTTACAGGGTGGTTCCAAAAAATTATATACCAAAGTTGTGTTTTTTGTAATGGAACTGACGAGTGAGTTTTATTAGAGAAGTATACTAAGGGCTGGCAAAGGTCAGTCTTGGGTCGAGATTTCCGTATGTAAGAAGAGTACAATGCGTTTATAATGTACTGAACAAAGAGAGGACAGTTGCCAAAACGTATGAAATAAACCGAGAAACTGTGCACATCGCTAAGAGACGTGGAAGGGGATAAAGCAGATTTGTCGCAGTTGACCGGTCGACCCAATCAATACCTCTGTCAGTACTTAAAATTCTAGGGAAAGTGTACGTCATGCGTTCAGCTTCACGATTTAATTACCTTTCGTGATACTTAATTTGTTTATTTATTAACGATTCGTTGTAATTTTCCCTATAGCTTGAATTTTTTTAAGTGCAATCTAGAAACACATGCATTTTTGGTAAAAATAAGTGGAATTGGGTGTTCGATAGTGGTCGCGCTATTAGAACTCTAAATTCAAAAATCGATATCTCAAAATCTATTAGAAATAATAGATTGTAGTTTTTTCAAGAACTTTGTTAATATTTCTGCTGTATTTTCTTTGTAGACAGTATGTGAAAATCTTTATCAATAAAAAAATTACACGATTGCTGAAAATTGCTATGCTCTAAAAGTAAATGGATGGATTGTTTACAATTTTTGAATGGAAAAAACAACCTTATCGAATTTTTCTTATGTAATTATATTGTAAAATATGCGATCTTGAAAATAAATAAAAGTTTCAATATCTAAAGTGGTTCTTGAGTTATGGCCTGTTATGTGTTAAAAAGTTGAGTTCTTATTTTCTCGTTGTAAAAAAATGACACCTTAACAATATCCTTATAATGCCATTTCAGATGCTCAGAAACATGTCTAATGATTTTATCTAGTTATCTCTTGAAAAAAAAGTCTTTTAAAAATAAGCGTTTTGCGATCGTGATTTTACTTTACTTGATAGGGAAAGGCGTATCGGCAACGCCGCAACAGCACACCGTCGCTCGTCGCGTCGGTCGCATTTCTCTCTCTCGACTTAATAAGATCCCTATGCGATTTACTTCCACACATGTAAATGCCGACCCAAAAGTAACAGTTGCCCGCACGGTATATCTAAAATGTAAGGTTTTTGATATATTTAACATTTATAATATAAAAATAAATAAAAATAAAGAACAATTTTTAAATTACAGTAAAAGCTACATAAATAGGAATTTACCCGGTATAGCCTAACATGTAGTTAAAATAACTATTGTATTTTAAATCAAATTAAAACTTGGTCAAGAAAGTTATACAGGGTGAGACAAAATTAATATTGAACTTTGGTCACCTCTAAAAGCAAGTTACTTTTTTATTTTAAATACAACACCCAGTATATTATTCCAATATTCAATGGGGAATTCATGTCTTTTCAAAATACTATAAAGGTTGCCTACCCGCCAACCGAAGATTTTCCTAGATATTTTGATTTTTATGATTTAGTGTCAGTGGATCTTTATTATTTGATAAAATCTTGGTGGCTGGTGATATATATGTCTGACGTTGCTTCAGCATAGCTGTCTAATTAGTCCAACTTTAAAAACTAGTTATCATTTTATGTCAGTTCAAAGAAAAAAATTCTAAGAAATTTGTCGAAAATGCAAACTTAGGTATCCTATATCAGAGAGAATTCATATGATTTTATTAGTTGGTGAATGCAGTGTGCATTCACTAATTAATATAATATTTAACTGCTCCTCATTTTATCCAGCCTGGGTTTTTTATGCGAATATCTGAAAGACAATGTTTACAAAATTTGAACAATTATTGTCGACATGAAATTAATAATTGTAGCTGCTTTTCGAAGTAGAACTCCACATAAATATGCCTTTTAAAATGAAAAGATCATTTGAAAAGAGAATCATTTTATGCAGTCAATAGGAAAGGAAGGATTTTGAGCATTTGATTTCATCCAGCTAATTTTCGTCGTATAATTATAGGTTTATATGTAGTTTCAATTCTCTAATAATTAGAATATATTAAACGTATATTTTTTCATTCCCGATGGTTATTTTACTCTACATCCTTTAATTTTTGTTAAATTAATAAAAGTTATTTCACAGCCCTCCTAAATTTTTTCAAATATTAAAGATCTACTGACGCAAAATCATAAAAAACAAATTAACTAGGAGAATCTTTGTCTGAGGGGTAGGCAACCTTAATAATATTTTGAAGATGGCGTGATCCGACTCGCAAATGACCAATTTTTTATATTTTTTCTAACGCTATTTGACAAGGTATCCCAACCACCGGCATCTACTTTATGTTTTGCTATAGAAAATTAACAAGAAAATTAAAATTCTTGTAAAAATCTCTTTCCAATTATTGGCGGCTTTGGTCGTTTGAAAGAAAAACGTGACATGTCAAAAATATACGGAATAAATTATTACTGAATATTTTTAGTCCGTCTCTGCTTAAGGTGGTTTTATAAAATATTGTTTTTAAAATTGTTTTTTCTAATATACTTCAAATAATCAGTGCTTAATAAGAATTATGCAGAAACTGTTAGGATGTACCTAGATAAAAATAAACTTGTTTATTATTTAAAATATTATATTAATGTATTAACAAGGTAATAAAACAACCATGTGTAAAAGATTGAAATAAGAAAAAAAACATATTTAAGCTCCATAATGAGTTATTACGCAATATCTTTAATAGAAGACATATTACGATGTATTAACAAGCAAACAAGACATACAAGGTGGTCATGAAATTATTATTGTTATGTTTTTTTTTTATTTTTCAGCTTTAGAATGAATGTATAATCTTTTTAAATTATTTTCCACTTGTTTCCATATCTTGTTTAGTCAGAAGTGAGTACCAGTTTCCTTATTTTCTATAAAATCATCTATATCTATTTTGCTTTTGTATCTGCATGTAGAATCAAACATACAATAATTGTATATTTATATGGACAAGATATCAAGATACAACGTTTAATCGGCATTAAATGGCTTATAAACTTCACCAGACACATAGTGCTTCACCATACACATAGTGCTGAAAACCAAAAAGCTAATCGAAGAACTAAAAGCAGGCAAGGTAACGATAGATAGATAAATTTAATTAAATTATATCAGGCAGGGAAGACTCGATAAATGGTATACCCTTCAAGATGAATCAACTTGGTGTAGGTACAGATGGCCCAAGAACGTCGGAAGGCGTAGAAGCTGAATTAGTAGGGAAGAATCAAGAAATAGATTTCTCCTTAAGCATACCCTCGATTTTCCAGGCGGAAATAATGGTAATCCATTATTGGATTTCACTATTGGATTGGATATCAGTTTCAAAAATACTTATTAAAAGTTTTAAGTCTTAACCCATACAGCACACTTCGTCCCAGAGACGTACATTTTATGTCCATTTTACATCGGTACGTCTCGGGACCAATTAGGGACGTACTATGTACGTACATATATAGTACGTGACCCATGTACGTACTATTTACGTACATTGTAGGACTTTACTACTACGGACGTACATGCGAGTACGTACTACGTACGTATCTTGAAAATGTTTGAGAACGCATTACAAAATGTTATTTAATTTTAATATCATGACTGGATTATTTTGGTCAGATATACCCAATAATAATGAATGGACTGGATCAGTGCATCTTTTCTAGGCTAACGTTAATTCAAGTCACTCTAACCTACCTCTACTTCTTTTATTAATAAATCTAACCCGACCGCTATAAAAAAATGATTTCCTAAATTATCCAATGACCATAATGCATGACAGCCTTTGAAGAAATCTGATGGGTTAAAAATGCAATATAATATGCAATCAAGCCTAACAGGAAAATTATGCAGTGCTATGTTTAAATTTCCCGCTAAGTTATTCGTTCACATTCGAGTCTTGTCGGAATCGGAAGTCGGGCGGTTTCTAATGGCGTTTTCGATTGGCAGAGCTAGAGCGCACGTGCGCACTCAGTGTATTTCCATCTTTTATTAATCAACGTAAAAAATAAAAACAACAATACACTGAGTGCGCACCTACTCCGATCCAGTTTTCGATTGTGTTGTATGAGTGGGTGTCATGTGTCATAGTGGCCGTAGGTTGTTTGGTTTCCGCCTTGTTTTCTTTTGTCGTTGCCTTCGTTGTTTCAAGGTAAGTTAAAGTGTAATAATATAATGTGGCGCAAAGATACTTCTAGCAAATATTACAAAAGGGCAAATGTTCAAATTAAGCGGTTTGAAAGAGCTCTTCAAGAGAGAGGCTCCATACCCTAATCAAAATAGACCTAGCACCTAGCACAATCACAACCTCGAATGATTGAGAATCGGCTTATTCATTTTTTTCAAAACAGAGGCAAGAATTAGATATTTGAATACTTAGTTTTCTTTTTGTATTTTGTAGTTAGAAGCAGTTCGAGAATAAAAAAAATAAAATATCTATCAACATCCAATAAAAGACAGAGTGCGCTAAGGGAGTAGTTGCCGGACCGAAGCCAGACTCACGGGTGTATCAAGACATAAGGGATGACCCTGTACCTGAGTTTTTATATTAATAAATAGTTTAAGCTGACTTCCATTGAATTATTTCTAATTAAATTCCTAAGTCGTATACGTCGTTGGAAAATGTACGTCCATAGTACGTACATTGTATGTCCATAGTAGATACGTACATTGTACGTACTTTCGATCATTTTACATCCAGTTTTGGTCCGGAACAAAACATAAAATGTACGTACCTGGAATTTACGTACATGCGACGTACATAGCACGTACTTTACCACATCCCAGTGACGTACCGGGGACGTACAAAGCGTTGGAAAATGTACGTCCTTAGTACGTACATAGTACGTACATGTACGTACTTGTACGTACCAGGTACCTGACGTTCGTCCCAACATTACGTTGGAAAATGTACGTCCATAGTACGTACCTGTACGTTTTTGTACGTACCAGGGACCTGACGTTCGTCCCAACATTACGTACATAGTACGTACCGTGGCTGTATGGGAAGTCATTTCTAAAATCCAAATGATTTAATCTTAAGTCAATTTCAATATAAAGTTTAAATGACTTAATGACTTGGGTTTATATTTTTGCTCGTATTTTTTACTTAAATCGTGATCTGCGAGTTTAGTCGGTAAAATGACTTAAGTCAAAATAATTACAGTCAATTATCCAGTTTTAATCATCTGCTGATGATGCTAGCATGGTTAGCGAAACGCGCGTCCAGTGTAAAAGTAAAATTGTTTTGGTGTATTGTGGTGATTTAGTGTTTTATTTTGCTTTAATTACGGTCAAGTCAAGACAGTCAAAATTCAATTTGATTACCTATTTTTTAATGTTAATATATTAAAAAATATTATTATCTTTACTATTAATTTATTGTAGGTACAAATGAGACTAAAACCACATAAAATAGAAAGGTTAATTTTCATAATAACTACAAACACAAAAATATGTTTTTTTTATGACATTTAACCGATCTTATAGTACTTTATATGTATCCATCACAGTTTAGATGTCATTGAATACATGTCCATTAAAAAGTGGTGATATGTTTTGTGTGATCTTTGTAATATTATATCGATGGCATAAGCTAAGGGCTGAAGGATTTTAAGGTACTCTTCAGTATATTCGAGATCAATTTCTTTCGTTCATCTTTCAGGCTACCTAAAGGAGTCGGGGATTCACTTGATTCACTTGAAAGATAACAGACTCGCTACGCACGCATATCTCGACAAATAATTCAAACCGGTTCCAAAAACAAACAATTGAGTATTGTTTTTTTATCTGCTGTCTTCAAAAAATTATCATAAAAATATATTATAATCTGACCCAAGTTTCTTATAAGAAGCCTTAAATCATTTTAATGACTTAATTAGGTATTTTTCTATTTGGGAATAAAGATTTAAATAAAGATTTAAATCACAAATCATTCGCATTGGGAATAAAGATTTAAATCACAAATCATTCGCAAAATTTCTTAAAAAACTTACATCAGCTTTCGAAAAATGACATAAGTCATTAAAATAATTTAAATTAAAAGTTTTCTGAGAACTTGCAGCTCTGGTAGCAATGTTACGCTAGCTTGACTACCAGGATACGAGTACCAGGGTACAACCCTTCTACGGCGTTGTAAAAGCTGTTACAAGACTGTGTGAAAGGCCAGAAAATCTCTAGAATGGTGAAGAAATTTACCAGGGCAGAGATAAATAAAAAAGTTCATAGTAGAACATTTGTCACAATTCTCAGCAGATCTGATAACCAAAGACAGAAAGACAGTCAAAGCTGTAGTGGCTCTACTAACAGGACATTGTAAGCTTAATAGGCATCTAAAACTGATGGGATTGACGAAAATTCATATGCAGATTTTATCAGTCTGAAGAAGAAACAACAGAATACATTTTATTTCGCTACGACGCGACAGCCTGGCAAATGTGCCGTTCTTTACTAGGAAATGATAGGCCATTGACAAAGAGCTAAATGGAAGGTTTAGTCGATAGGACTGGAGAATGTAACCTAAAGATCATAAAAGGACCACAATAGATTTGAATAGGTCGTAGTGGAACAGGTAGCCACCTTAAAAATCTAGTATAATCTACTAAAGAAAAAAAAAACGATAAATTAATCTGTTGATAGATATAAATGAATTAGATAATCAAAAAAACTAACCGCAACATAAAAGCAATAGCTTCCGAAATTAATGATAGTTAAAAACAGGATTCACTCTGTACGGTTCTCATCTTTGTTTGCCATAAAAAAATCACACACTGCTTGGAAATACCCATACCATTCCGTCATACCTGTACGTGTTTGCAGCGATCAAACGCTGCTGTATAGTTTTTTCTCCTGCTACGTTTTTTATATAAACAAATCTTAATGTTTACCCCGAGACTCGTTCTGAATTCTAATTAAAGTTAACGAATTTTCCAACAATAAAGAGAGTGACGAGTCATGATGGACCTGCTGTTCGCGCCGGGCGACCGTATCCTTGACATCTGAATCTGCAGGAGTCTGAGAGTGGGAACATAATATTAAGTAAGAGTAGCTCAGATTGCGAAATTGTTTTGCGGTGTCTGTGTGTTACCGGTCTAGGAGTTCGGTATGATTGGAACAACTATAGCAAAGGTACATTTTAACTTTTTTTGATTCTCTGTGGTTTTATAGAGTAGAATGGTTTTTAAAAATTTACTCTCACGAATTACTCAAAACTCATCTTTAATAAGTGCAAATATTTTCAGGGCTGGTATCTCGATAAAATAAAAAATATATTTTCTCTTTACGGTTTTTCAAATAAATCCAAAATAACAGTGTTATTTTACTTTGAAAATTTCCAAAAAAAATATTTTTTTAAGCTAGTGACACCAAAAATGAAGTTTTACGTATCTATTAACGTCCCTAAAGTGTATCTTTTTTGGCCGCTTTTTTTACTTTACGGTCGCTTTTGCAAACAAAGTCATTATGAGGGCAGCCTACTAGACACATTTAATTTACTTATTTGAAGAACCATTGTTACTGAAAATGAAAAAAAATGAAATGTTTGTTAACAATGTCATGTCTAAAAGTGGTATTACTTTTTCAAAATGTAATAAATGTACATTTAACACAATAATTAATAGCAAATAGTGCCCTAATTTATTAACTTCTTTATAACCCAACTTCTGTTTATAATACTGTAAATAATTCTGTACACATCTTTGTTACTTAATAATACACTTTTCATTTGGTTAACAAAAATTTGAATCTAATCTTCCAGTTTCCTTTTTATTTAGAAACAAAATTGTTAAAAAAAATTGTTACCTACTTCAAAAGACACTCGCTTAAAAAATTTTGTGTGTACCTCGACTGTATGATCTTTTTTGTCCTCACCTGAAATTTGCTTAGCCTCGGCCACGCCTCGGCCGCAACCCCTTTCAAATTCGGCCAAAAAAGATCAACTTTACAGCCTTGGTACACAAATAACTATTTTGCTAAAATTTTGAGAACCACAGGATCTTTTCTGGATTTTCCTTTTTGTAAATGTTATCTGCTACCTATATTGCCAAATTATCAAAAAAAACTCATAATTGTTTAACTAAAAACTATGAAAATTTCTAAAATTTAAAAAAAAATTCTAAATTTTCAAAAAAAAATTCGCAAAAAATAACACATAATCGTGTTTGTGGGGTCGAAATATATCTACTACCCTTAACAATATTTGCGCTTATTTAAGACTCACCCTGTATAAAAGAGGTATTTACAAAATTCGACATATTTTTTATTACGTAAATTACCCAGCAGTGGCTGGTAGAATTTCAATGTACAGTATCTCCCGTTTTGGACATACCATACCAAATTTTATTGATTTATATAGGCTTTACCAGAAATATTTTTTAATTATTACAAACAATTTGAAAATTTGCGTTTTTTTTTCATTTTTGTAAAGTGCATCACGAGCGCAACTTTTTTCAAATCAAAAATTAATATTGTTTGAATCTTTTTTAAATTTTTCTCATATTTTATCGAAAAAATTAAATATTGCCAAGAGAATCAAAGTGACTGAAATTTATACCTTTTTTAATTTTCTGCCCAAATAAATAAAATAATAAAGTGTTATAGGTATTTTCAAAGCGGTTCTTTTTTATTATTTATTATTTTTCCATATTATATTATTTTTATTTGTTGGTAGTTAATCTAGGAATGGTTTCAATTCTAAAAATTGTATGGGCTGGCTATTGTGGCTTTAATCTGAACATGTTAGCGATCAACTTCAATATTAATATGACAACAAACAATATTAATATGATTTTTTCATGACAGTAACATTAGAGAAAGAAAACTATATTTTATAGGTGTTTATGAAGACCAAAAGGAAAGGCATGATTTCATTTCTAAAATTGCTATAAATCGTTACTGTCTTTTTCAAAGTCGAATTGTAATATTTTTATTACTATTATTATATTTTTATTAAGCTTATTGAGTTCAACCAAAAAACAAACAATCGGGAAAAACGCGCCTTGATTAAAAAGTATATTTGATATCAAATAAATTTTTAGTTACGTAATCGAGGGCGCAATTTTTAAACTCATTGTTACCAACCTTGAACATATTCGGCGCCGCGCCGCGCCGGGTTGACAACTGGAATTTAAATTTCGCGCCGGGGATTCAGGCGGTAGCTCTGCTGTAAAAAACGTCAAGTTGCTACATTTATTTATTTATTTCGTATATAATAGTGTTGTGATACTTTAAACCTAGAAATGTTTACTAACAGACCTTGCAGTCGAACATTGTTCTTTTTAGAACCTCTTTTAGTGGAAAGTGTACAAGATACCTTAATAGCCGTAAAAACTCATCGCAACTTTATTAGAATATTTTGAACAGAAAAGCGGTAGTAATGGCCCTTTATATGTTCCTTAAGTGCTGTTAAGAAGATGAGTTTTGTTGATGTAAATAATAGCTGTTTATACAGGGCTGCGCACCTCATTCGCCTCGGTTGATTATAAGAAAATGAAAAGATATAGAAACAAAACATTTTATGAATATATGTAGGAAGACAATGTGCATAATTTAAAATTATTGTGAAGTGTACAGGGTGGGTCAAATTCGACGCTTTTAAATGGAAACACCCTTTTCTATAGGAGATAGACAAAAACTAATATTGGTGTCTGGAGCTCAATTTTTGTCGAAAACATGATGGTGAAAACCGCATATCGATATCTGTTGCCGTTTCGGAGTTACGGGGTGTTTTTCAAAAATATGCATTTTTAACAA
The DNA here is from genome assembly GCF_002938485.1 of Sitophilus oryzae. Classification (NCBI taxonomy): domain Eukaryota; kingdom Metazoa; phylum Arthropoda; class Insecta; order Coleoptera; family Curculionidae; genus Sitophilus; species Sitophilus oryzae. Next base: position 498,818 of record NW_022147170.1, read on the forward strand.
ATCGGTGTAACTTTTTTGCTATGGAAAATATTTCCCAAGCACCTTTTTACGTAGAATTTAATGGTTTAAGTATAATTTTTTTAAAATTAATAATTTAAGAATTATCAACAGAAAATTTGATTTTTTATATGGGACACCCTGTATATTTTTAATTTGTTGAAAAGAATTTAAAATTACCTTTCCAAAAACATAACACGCTTGATATATTGCTCGATTCTTCTTCGAGATATAGAGTATATAAAAATTCGCCCGCTTTAAATAAGTAGGCTTTGAACAGCACCAGCTGTAATGCAAAAAAATTCTAGCTGTGAGCATCAATTAAAACGAAAATAATATTTGCTATGAGAGATGCAGAATTTTATAACAATTTAAAATATATTTAACCATCATCAACATATTTAAACCAGATCTAATAACAATAAAAATAAATAGCAAACCAAGACATGCGATTTTGCTACAGGTGCAAAAATTTTCTGATAACTTCAGCGTTCAGAGGCGGCGCGTCGTCTAGCTGGAAAAATTTTCGAGTTCCATTAAGGGCATATCATCAATAAGGGGTCCAAAGCCTACTAGTTAAAAGTGGCGAACTTCTTCAAAAATTCTGTATTTCGAAGGGGATTATAACAAAATATCAAGTGTGCTTTGTTTTAAATTCTTTTCAATTAATTAAAAATATAGAGGGTGTTCCAAATAAAAAATCAAATTTTCTGTTGATAACTCTTAAATTATTAATTTTAAAAAAAATATACTTAAACCATTAAATTCTACGTAAAAAGGTGCTTTGGAAATGTTTTCATAGAAATTCAAAATTTTCCATGGTAAAAAAGTTACAGCGATTTGTTAAAAATGCACATTTTTGAAAACACCCCCTAACTCCCAGACGGTAACAGATATTGATGTGCGGTTTTCACCATCATGTTTTTGATGAAAATTGAGCTCCAGACACCGATATTAGTTTTCGTCTATCTCCTAAAGAAAAGGATGTTTCCATTTAAAAGCGTCGAATTTGACCCACCCTGTACAGGGTGTGTCAGAACTAAGATCTATACCAAAGTTATATTTTTTCTTATGGAACACCCGGTATTTTATTTTATTTTTGGGTTCTTTGTCATAAAATAAGGCATTTATTATAAGGGTTTAATATGTTTAAAGCTTTGGTTTTTGGGATATTTAAAGATATTTAAATATGCATGATATTATAAAAAAGTTTGTCAACACCTTGTACATTACTTTTCAAAATTAATTTTGTGCTGACTTCCAAGCCAGAAAAATAAACTCCACTGAAAAATTTGATTGCTCCCTTTAATGTATACAGGGCATCAAAAAGAGCTGGTCTATTTTAAATATTTATTTTACATAAAAACTTCGTTATTTCAAATGCAATACTATGTATTTTTTTAAATAAGTCGAAGCAGATTTAAATGCTCTTTCAAACTATATTAGGGTTTCCTATACCTATCTGGCTCAGATTTTGAATAAAAAGCGATTTTTCAATAAAATTGTAATCAAGATGGCTGGTGTCGCCATGGCAATTTTCTAGTGACGCTATTTTCAAAATCGACATTAGTTTATGGACTTTATTTAAATATATAACAGGTTATTTTTATTTAATTTACCTACAATAATGCTAAAGTAAGTATTTATTATTTTATCAAGAAAAATGAAGCTGTATCTGCTGGCGGAAGGAATAGATAATATGTTATTAGTGATTTTATTTTGTGACGACAATTGCTTCTTAGCCTCAAAGGTTTATGCACAAAGATATCCAAATAGCAATTTTCTTGACAAGCGTTTCTTTGAAAAAATACTTTTCCTATTTCGCAGAGCTGATAGTGTGGTGTATGAAAAACTTATTAGGCAGAAACCTGTCTTTGGAAGTGAAGAAAATGAATTTGCCTTAATTGGTTCTTTTTGTAGAAAATCCAATATATCTACAAGTCATTGTAATATAAATCAAAGAACTATTTGTGTATTTTTCTTGATAAAATAATAAATACTTACTTATTAAACTATTGTAGGTAAATTAAATAAAAGTAAACTAAAAAAAAACCTAAATTTAAATAAAGTCAATAAACTAATGTCGATTTTGAAAATAGCTACTAACTGTCACTAGCAAATTGCCATGGCGACACGAGCCATCTTGATTACCATTTTATTGAAAAATCGTTTTTTATTCAAAATCTGAACCAGATAGGTATAGGAACCCCTAATATAGTTTGAAAGAGCATTTAAATCTGCTTCGACATATTTTAAAAAATACGTAGTGTGGCATTTGAAATAACGAACTTTTTAGGTAAAATAAATATTTAAAATAGACCAGCACTTTTTGATACCCCTGTATACATTTAAGGAAACAATCAATTTTTTTAGTAAAGTTTATTTCTCTGGCTTCAAAGTCAGCACAAGAATTAATTTTGAAAAGTAATATACAGGGTGTTGACAAACATTTTTATTATAGCGTGCATATTTAAATATTTTTAAATATCTCAAAAACCAAAGCATTTAAACATATTAAACGCTTATAATAAATGCCTTATTTTATGCCAAAGAATCCAAAAATAAAATAAAATACCGGGGGTTTCATAAGAAAAAATATAACTTTGGTATGGATCTTAGTTCTGACACACACTGTACATTTCAAAATAATTTTAAATTATGCACATTGCCTGTCTACATATACCCATAAAATATTTTGTTTCTACATCTTTCCGTTTTCATATAATCAACTGAGGCGAATGAGGTGCGCCACCCTGTATTTATAATTAATTTATTTTTGTTTCCTAAAATATTTTGATTAAAAGAAAATATGTAAAAGTGGGCAGCGCTGTGCCGGTCTTGACCACGTGACTAAAAGTTTATTTGATATGAACTATAGTTTTAAATTTCTTACTTTATTAGACCATTTGACAGCGTGTTTCAAACTTTCGCTAAAATAACTACATTTTGTTTTTCGTCGTATACATATAGACAGATGGGGACTTTAAGTTTAAATTTAAAAATATGCTAAAAAGTCAAATAATCGAGCTACCAACTGTTTACAAAATCATCAAAATTGGCCAACTAGAACAAACATATATTGAAATTTAAAATACCTGAAAATTAATATTTTTGTGCCTGTCACCAGTCAGTGTATATGGAGACAATAAAAATTCGAAGATCTTTTAGTCGCTACTGAATCATTGTCTTCTACATTTAACGTACTTGGACTAAAATGTTTAATAATTAGTTTTTGAAATGCGATAACAATCATCAAGCAATTCTTTTTAAAAAGTTATCAAAAAGTTAGTCAAAACTCATTATTCTAAAAAACAAATTTCTCTTGTTCATTTAGAATACTCCTCCAATCAATCATTCTTATTTGGACGTAAAACATTTCGTCTTAAATTTAATTTCGAATCTCCCGTAAAGTCCTGTCTACACATAACGTTTTACCTGCCAATCGTACTCCTTCAGTCAAAACGTAATAAAACCTTGTCTCATTTACCTACACTGGAAGAAATATAACTAAACTTATACCGTGTGGTGCATCGGAACGCGGGACAGAAAATCCCATGTAAATTTTGGAAAGGTCAAATACTATCTCCCCAGATGATTTTATGCAAAAATTGTATTAGACTTTTTTGAAGAGGCGTTAAAAGTCTTGTCTAGGCGTTAAAAGGCGTTGTCGTCTTGTCGAATTTTGTTTTATTTGAAATAGGCATCTAAAAGTTATTTGCAAAAATGTACCTTCAAATTACTAAAAATTTATTTATTACTATAATTACTATAATTACTATAATTACCAGCAAAGCTACAAAATACCAGCAAAAATATGATTTTGTCATTGCCAAATTCGAATCTTCTGTGGTTTGAAAAAGGTGGTTAATTTTTTTCCGAATTGGAACGATCATCTACAAAAGAATTAGTTGAACTGAGAATAGTATTCGCGGTGTATGACTTGTTTGCTGTTCATTGCTCGTTCACTCACAGCAGGGGCGGATACAGGAATTTATTTTAGGGAGGGCGGGATTTATTTTTAGCCCCCCCCCCATTTTTTGAGCCATATTTTTAACTCAAAAGCTTAATATTTAACCCAATTTATAGATTATAGGGGGGGGGGCTTGGCCCCATGCCCCCCTCCCTCTGTATCCGCCACTGACTCGCAGGTCTCGTTCATATATATACCACATACATCCACAGTAATTCAAGGGATAATCGAAATATTTGTATCACAAGGAACTTTGTTAAACTATACTAATTAATAAAATGTTTACATAATTCCCCATTCACAGCCAAACAATACCCCAAATGATTGTGAAAGTCACGCCTCACAATACAAAAATGTTAAGGAGAAAATCTTTAGCATTCCACAGAGGTGTGGTTTTCAATCCATCTAAATTTCTGTATTTAATATGCCCATAAAGATAGTTTTTGAGTGTGCTCCACAGGAGGAAATCGTTCGGCGAAAGATTCTGTGATCTTTTCCTACTGTATCCCCAATAAACGGGAGGCAATGCTTTTTTTCCTTCAACATGAAGGAATATTCAAGTTATTGTTATTTTCTTCCTGCTCCAGTTATTTTTTTCTTCACACTTTCATGTGCTTAGTACCTTAGTGCCTTTAGTTTGAAACCCCCGGTTTATTTTTTAAACTGTTCTGAGTTTAAACTATTCTTTAAAAATTTATTCGGTATAGGCTTTTCAGAGACTGAGCTGCGGACATATCTAACATAGCGGGAATACTTACTATTTCCAGCAAAATGCCGTTTAAGCATTGTAACTTTTTCAGAAGTTGCAAAATTCATATTTATGTTATACAAAATTACTCTGTTTGGTACCTTCAATTTTTTGTAAACAAAATATGACATCGAATTTGACAATGACACAATCACATTTTTGCTGGTATTTTAATTGTAGTTGTCGTTCTCTGGGCCGTATTATAAATTTTACTAATTTCAAGGTCGATTTTTGCAAATAACTTTTAAATGACTATTCCAAATGAAACGAAATTCTCCATTAAAGTACAACTTTAACACCTTAACATTAAAGTACAACTTTAACACCTCTTCAAAAAAGTCTAATATATCTTTTGCATAAAATCATTTGGGTAGATAATATTTGACCTTTTCAAAATTTATACATAGTATTTCCTATGTCCCGCGTTCAAATGCACCACACAGTATGTATATGTTACGGTTAAGGTCCAATACCCGGTTAATGTCGACATTACCCGGTTAATCTCGAGAATAACACAGAACAAAACAACCAAAAGGAAAACCAAACCCAAACATTAACTTGTTAATGTCGACATTAACCGGATATCGGATTTTAACCGTAACATAAAATATATACCATATGATCGAATAAGAACTGAAATGAAGATCGCTGTCATTTTATATGTAAAATTATATGGGAAATGTCATCGATTGTCATTTCATAGCCATCTCTGACGCCGTTTTTATTCGATCATACGGTACAGCATGTTTAATAAGAGACTTAAAAATCTAATATTTTTGCATAGTTCCTTAAAATAATTTCGTTTCACAAAATTGTTTAGAGCAATTCAATGATAAACGATACTATATTCACAATAATTGTGAGCTTATTACTTATTATTAGATTTGCTTGTTAACGAATTAAATGTAAACCATAAATAACACAGAATAAAAAAAAACGGCGTCAAAGACGGTTGGCGAATAATAATTTTCGATGATAATTTTGGCGAGGTCAATCTCTTGACTTCATTTACTTAAAATTGACATAAAACTTTTAAAAAATTACTAATTATACAGTATGTCCCCGGATGGTCTTTACAAGAAGAAAAACTTTTATATTATTGACAACAAAACCAAACCAAATCCAGCCGTCTTTGACTCAATTTTTCACTAAATACAATGCTATAATTGATAAAACCACAGGTAAAACTTCCAATGTATATGCTAGTTCTTAATCCGTCTTATTTGACAAGTAAAACGATACGTGTAGACGGGGCTTAGAGGGACAACTATACCTCGAGAATTGCTTTTCCTAGACGTTCTTCCGTTTTACCTGACAGTTAAACCGTTATGTGTAGACAGAGCTTAAGAGCACAAATCATCAGTAGTCCACGGGCCAAATATTAATGTTCTTGGTAGATTTCAGATAAAAGCCAAACCCATTTAACTATCTTCCCGTAAATTTATATTAACTTTAATAATAAAACTCGCCTTAGAGGCGACATAATAACTTTAATAGTGTATATACCGGCGCGTTCGAAACTTTAGATTATACTTTATTTAAATAAAGTACTATATAAACAAAATTAGTATCTAGTTCCCACCGAGGAGAAATTTACTGGCGCGCATTTTAATTTATTGGAAGAAAACTTGTTTCCGAAATGGCGCGGAAAGTTTAAAATACTCGTCTTCTCGTACAAAGTGCTTTTTAGCAAACCGTGAGTGTGGTCTTGCCGAAATTTATTCGCTAGAAAAACGATCATAATCTTATGTTTTGTTTTATGTTCTTGCAAACTGAGGAAGTAAGTCTGAATTGTGGCTTTAAAATACTTACATTGCCTTTGTTTACTTTTTTTACTGTTTTTATAAAGGAAAATAATAAAGAAAATGAATATACCTATTAAAAGAGGAGTATAATGATATCCATGTATTCATGCGTTAGAGATGGAACTGACATCATGAACCCCCATTTTGACAGTTCTGTTTAATGTTTCAATTGACACATTTGAATTTGATTTAAAATTTTGCGGTTTTGTTGAAATTTTCGTTGAGTTTACTTTAGGTTATTTATTATTTATTCTACAATTGTTTTTATTTAGAGGTAGTAAATCTGGAGTGATATTTTTTTGTGTCAGAACTTAAATTAATAGTGACATTATTCATTATTGTGAATTCCAGAAAAAAACTGCAAAAGTCGAGATGTAGAATGTAGAGAAAGGAGGGTTAATCAAATCACAGTCTCTACTACTACTACTACTACAGCCATTACTCGCTGACGAGTATTTGACATGCATCAGAAGATGGTTACGCAAGGCGTTTCCTTTCATGAGCTTTTCTGTGACTGAAAAGCCCGATACGTGATGTTATCACTCTTTCGCACTCCGGCATTCAAAAATCTCATTACTTTGTTGCCTCTTTACTTTTTGGTTGTCGTTGTTAACTCAGTTTACAATTCTTCTCCATTGCGTTCTATGGTACGCTGCTTCCCCCCACTGATTCTGCAATGCTTAAAAGAGATAAGCTCTTTTAAGCTTTCATGGAAAACATCCTTGTATCTTTTGAGTTGTCCACCCGGTTTCCTCTTACCCTCTACAAGCTCACCGTAAAGAAGAAATTTCGGTAGGCAGTTTTCTTGCATCCTGCATACCTACGTAGCCAGCCCATCACAGTCTCAGGGCTTTGACAAAAGCCATTATCTGAGACGGTTTTACAGACGTTAGTTCTCCATCTCCGATATCACTCATAACAAAAGGCACGAATGGTTGTCATCTCGATGCACTTCGTGGTGGGATGTTAATTTTTGTTAATTTTTTCTTCGAAAAAATGATGATAAAACAGTTTTTTGAACCTTTGGCACAAAAACATTTCAAATTTTTAATTTTAGTCTAATAGCTATTTAGTCAACATGTTTAATTTATGTCAAAGATGACAGGTATTGATAATTTCGTTTTCAAATGTCTTGAAAACCATTACTTGTAGCGAATTTTACCAAGATACCTTTTTACGTAAGAAACTTCGTAAATGTGTATTTTTTACTCAGTAGTATTACACAGGTACGGACGAAAAGTTATTACTCTTCAAACCAGTTAAAAATATATAGTTGGCGCCCTCTACAATTAGGTGTCATATTGACATCAAAATCAATTTTCTCATGACAAAAACTCCCAGACACCAAGTTTCATCCAACTTTACTTCAAAAATCGAAATAAAAATGAAACATCTACAACTTTGTATCTCAGAACCTAAGCATTTTAGGACATACATTTATATACGAACTTTTTTACTTATTTTTATCTGCAGAATATGCTGCCAAACTTTCCGGAATACAGTTCGTACCACCCTGTATAATGAGAATGAGGTTTTGTTTCACAATAGTTTTTTAAAAACTTGTTTTGGAAAAATAGTTATGCTAGGTCAGTATTAAAGTAATTAACATATCTATTATTTTTTAATTTATCTTTTCAATAATAAATTAAAAATTTGATGGTCGCTGAACCTATACCTAGTGTCTCAGAAATGATGATATATTAAGGTTAAATTATATTAAAGTTAAATTAATTAAAGTTAATTATATTAAAGTTAAATTAACAAAAAAAAAATGTCAGTTTTATTAAATTATTTCCATTACTATTAAATACGTATTAAACTTGACCTTTAAGAGTATTTATTGAACCTAAATGTTATAATGAGGCAAATACCGTATGATCGAAAAAAAAACGGTGTCCAAGACGGCAGGGGAACGATAATCGATGATAATTTTGGCGAGGTGAATCTCGAGACGTTAACGAGAGACGTTATTTACTAAAAATTGACATAAAACTTGGCAAAATTAACGCTAATTATAAAAATATTAAGAAATGATAGAATATTAACACACACAAATCTATTTCTATAAAATTATTTTTTCTGAAATTTTAAACTAAGTACACCATTTAAAAACAATTTTACTACTCAATACAAAATTAAGTTACAAAATTCTTAAGGCCAAGTGACAGTCGTAACCACCATTAAAAAATAAAGAGTACGTGCCAAGTAATGACGTCTAGGGCTTGACCTCGCCAAAATTATCATCGATGGCCAATCCCAGCCGTCTTTGACGCCGCTTTTTTTCGTTCATGTGGAACTTGCTGGCTCAAAACAACTTTCCAAAATAAAAGCACCTCTTTATGTTCTTTAAAACAACAAAATGGTTTAAAAAAAAATATGTCGCTTTAAGTACTGTTTATCATACGCTGGACAAACCTCTAAATAATTGCTGTCACTGAGAATGGTGTCAGGAATATCACTGCACAATTGTTAATAAACACTTGTTCATTATTATCTTACGATTTCATTCATGCTAAATATAATATTACTTTAATGACAATAAAGTGACGAGTAAAGAGAACAATTAAATTATTATAAAGCGTCTTGAAATGGTCCATATTTTCAGATAATTCAGCATCATAAACAAGAGAGTAATTGATGCTAAGGGGCTCGTTATGCTTTATCATTATTTACTAAAGTAACGTAATGAAAAATTCGGTTTAATTAAGTCTCCATGGATGAATTTAATTTAGAATACAATGTTCTTAAATAAAAAAAGGAGTACCTATATTAAAAAAATATTGTTTATTCTATTAATAGAGCTGATAAAAAAAGATTCCAGTCATTTGGGATAAAATGGGCATTTATATACAAAAAGATTAAAACATTACCTTTCCATTATCTTTGTACTGCAACATCTTCCTAATAGTTAACATTTAACCCAGCGTCTATACAGGGTGAGTCTTCAATAATTGCCCTTTCTTATGAGTTGTAGGTGTAGGTACCTATATTTTCATCACGTCTATGAGTATTTGTTTTATTTTTATTTTTAGAAAATATGTTCGTATGATACTTTTTTATACCTAGATACTGTCTACTTTTTCGTATTTGTTTTGAATTACCCTGTATATCACAAAGGAAGGAAATTCATCGATTAAAAAATTACATCAAAAGTAATGATAATAGAAAAAATTGCAAATTGATCGTGATCAGTTCATTTCGCTCTTAAAAATTAACCAAAGCATGTATTGGCATATGATCCAAAAAACAAAATATACTCAGAAGACATCGTTATGACCGTAAAACTATATTTTAGGAAAATTTACACACGAAATTATTGCAAAGGGTGTTTTAAAATTAGGATAAAAAAACAACCCCTCGATTAACCCTGTATAATATTTAGTAATTGGCATATTGGTTTATAAAAAACTGAGTTTACGGATTAAAGTTGATATATAGTTGCTATACAGTTTGCTAAAAAAATTCATGAAAATAGGGCTAAAAATAACAAAAAAAAAACACTTTAACTTTTACTTTTACTTTTTTTTTTTTAGTCCGTTGCTTTTTTTGCATCTGAGTGAGTGTATATTTTGGCCAAAATTACAGTTTTGTGTAAAACTGACTGAATGATCCCGTCAAATTTTTAGCTAGTCCTCGGTCTCAAATTCTTAGTTTTTCATCTGCACACAAGGTTTTACTTGATATGTTTTGACTGAACAGTAAGACTGACAGGTAAAACGTTATGTATAATCGGGGCAATGTTTTCATTAGTTCGATATTTTTACTATAAATAATTAAAATACAAAGAATTAAATTAATATATTTCCATAAATGGCAAGTTCTAACCATATTTATAGAAATTTGTAATTTTGTGGCGAGTTAATTTTGTACGGCACAAATATTACTATTGCAATTATACCGATGACAAAATAATATCAATTGCTAGCTACAACAATGCCACAAGCCACAAACAAAAGCATTTGTATAATTTTATAGAATCTATTTCTAATATGTTTTGACTATTATTAAAACTAAATTTCTTAATCATTAGAAGTCTAAATAGATTTCAAAAATAAAAAAAAAATAATTGTTTGTTTCTGAGAAAATCGTGATTTATCTAGACATCTTAATTATTCTACGACCAACTATTATGTAGGGATTTTTCACAAATTGAAATTTCTCAGGGGCATCTATGGGGATTCCCCTCTCATGATGTCATTGAATCCTCATTTAACTGTTCTGTTGTTATTGTATTATACTATTTTGGAATTTTTACGTTTGGTTTAGTCATATGTTAATATGAAATATGTAAATAATAAGACAATATTTGACCAGACAATGTTTTCAAATATAGGTACATATTTTTGAGAATGCAGTAAATATTGTTCTTGATATTGACATTAACTTTAAAAAGGCCTTGAGTTTAACATAAGCACAAACAGAGACCATTATTGACATACAAAGGACTTTTTACATAAAAACGTTTGAATATCAGAAACCAAGCAAAGAAGAAATATAACAAAGCGTCCTGAAGTTTAATGTAAGAACATTTGTTTTTTAAGCTTTTGAGAGACCGAAAACATTTACCATAATACTTTTTACAACAAGAATTATTGTTTTAATTTCCAATTACTATGTGGTGTTTCTTTTTTTCTTCAGTAAACATAGGCATAGGCAGTTTCTTAGCAAATTAGTATTTTCAGTAATACTTAAACACAGAACGTCAATGATATAGAATAGACATATCTGCTAAAAACTAACGTGTTCTTGATAACTGCATTTATATATTTTAAATACGTTACTTTTGTCATCTTTCTTTGCCTGGACCCAATCTCCTATCCCTGTACCCTTTACCAACTTGTACAGGTCCTTTATAGAATAAGAGCTTAGTTCCTCCGGTTCTAGCCTATAACTTTCCCACATAAAAAGTGTAAATAAATAAATAAATGCCTTTATTGTCAAAAAATGTTTCAATTTGTAGACAAAGGTAAACTAACAAACAAAGTAAAAAACAAGGTACACAAATAAACAAACAAAAGATAATACAAAACATTATACAAATAATATTGTCAGTCTTATTGTTAAAATAAACATTTATAAATGTTTATAATGTCAAAGAACAAAAAATAAAAATAATATTCAAAAATATTTAGCTAGTTTATAGTAAAATATCAATGACTTCTAAATAAATTCATTTCGATGTCATTAGTAAATATAGCAATAGCAAACATTAGACCAGTGTTTACAAGATCAAATTTGATTTTCAAAATATAATTCATTTACGGCGTAGAAAGCCTTGTCTAGTAAATAAGTATAATAAATAAGAGTTCAATGCTTTGCGAAATGAAAAAAATGATGTTATGGATTTGATTTCAAATGGCAGGTGATTCTGCATTTTTTTCGAGTTGTATAATATTGAACTTTTAACTAACTCTGAGCGTGGGGTAGGTAGATAAAGATCTTGCTCCGCGTTCCTGAGTGGATAAGTGTGAGATGGCCTTTCTTGAGAAGCTGATACATGTTTACGTATTAGGCAAACGGATTCAAATATAAATAAGGAAGGAAGAGTCAATATTTTTATTTTTTTAAAAAGTCCCGGCAATGAGTTCTGCTGTATAATCCCAGTGAATATCGAACAGCTCTCTTCTGGAGCCTGAAAATGCGGTCAAATTGAGTCGCACAACACATACCCCAGAATGGAAGGGCATACCTGAGGTGCGACTCAAAAAGTGCATAATAAACAGTTTTAGCCACTGACAAGTTAAGCTCCTTAGAAACAGACCTTAATGCAAAACAGGCAGAGCTCAATTTTTCCGACAAAGCTTCCATATGTATGTCCCATTTCAGAGAATTGTCCACAACAAGCCCTAAGAATTTTACAGATTTGACGACGTCAATGGTGGTGTTGTTAAGTACAAAAAGCTGCAACGAGTTTTTATACGACAAAGCTTTAGTTTTAGAAATGTTGAAACTTAGGAGGTTCGAATTGCACCAAGATTTAATGGTGATTAAGTCATTTGATATAATCCTATGAAGTGCCGTGATGTCCTTGTTGCTCCAACTGATGCTAGTGTCATCCGCAAAAAGACATATTTTGCCACTGATGTTTATGTTAGCAATGTCGTTAATAAAAAGAAGAAACAAAATAGGGCTTAGTACTGAGCCTTGTGGTACTCCACATTCTATTGGCTTGCTAGAAGACAACGTGGTATCCACCCTCACAAGTTGACTTCTGTTGCTCAGATATGACTTAAACCATTCGAGAGATGATCCCCTGAACCCATAGTGCTGCAGTTTATTAATTAAGATCTTATGATTTACACAATCGAACGCCTTAGAAAAATCACAGAAAATTGTTGCTGTAGAATGATGGTTGTTTAGGCTGGAGTAAACTTTATTAAGGAGGGAAAACATAGTGTCATTTGTGGATTGTTGCTTAGAAATCCAAATTGATATTCAGTAAGTATTTTGTACTTAAACAGAAAAGATACCAGCCTTCTTTTAACCAATCTTTCTATGATCTTAGATAGCGTTGGAAGGAGTGCAATTGGGCGATAGTTAGAAGCTTCATCTTTGTCTCCTCCTTTATGCAGAGGAATAATTATTGCCGTCTTAAGACATTTTGGAACGACATGTTTATTAAAGTTGTTAGGTGATTCAAAGTGCTCTCTGGCAGATTCGAAAACATTTTTAAAGTTAGCCCGTCGGTCCCAGAAGAGGATTTATTTTTGATGGTATTTTTGGTTTTTGTAGTATAATTTATGGGTTTTTGTAGCTTGCGATCCAGAGCCTCGCAGTGATATATTATGTGCTCCTCTGTTTCAGGATCTTTATCGCAGAGTCTGCAGCAAAGATTGATATAGAGTGAGCTTATTCAAATAGCATTTTATAGCCATATTTCATTCTGATGTTGTTGCAATACGCACTTTATTCCTGCTAGGCATTAGCCGTTCCTTTGTGGTTTTAGATTTAAATCTCCTTGCTTGAATGTCTTGCTATTCCTGTGCCTCTGTCTGTTTCTTCAATGGGTATTCTGCTTTTCCCTGATCCAGAGTTTTACTGCACAACGGGTTATACATTTATTACATTTATTGTATTCCCACTACTGACTCTAGACAAAGATAAGGTTCCGATTATCCTTACCTTGCTAGTTCATCTCCTTTTTCTTTGCCTTGGATGCCGCTGTGGCCCAGCACCCACAATAATTTAATTATGTTCCTTTCTGCCATAGCTCCTTATGTTCCTTTCTGCCGTCCTCCCAGACGAGTCTCGACGATACCTTTCGGCTCATAAGTGCCGCCTGACTAGCTGATTATATATTGATGAACATACTTAAGCGAGTTCTACTGTTATTTTCTCTTATGTATTGTAGAATGGCAAATATTTCTGCCTAGAATTTCTGCCTTCACATTGGTCTTTTTTTAAATACTCCAGCTCATGTTTCGTCAGCAGTCTTTGACGTATCTGTATATCAGGTTAGTCCGTCTTGAAGGAATGTTGTATCAGTCCACATTTCTCGAGCCATTCTATTCACCTGGAATGATTTGTAGTAATAATAAAGAGGAGTCATTTGGTCTGAACTTATTTGGAGTAAGATAGAATCCCCCATTTTTAGAGGTCCTGTTTCTGTCCTATTCCCCAAAGACTGTTGTCGATACTGTTGTCGATAGAGTCCCATTCTTTTCTCCGCCTGGATCCCTATGTAAAGGGCAGAAGATCCAAAAACGCCTCCATTGATGCAGTGGGCGGTGAGTTTATTATCTATTATGCTCAGACAAGCAAGTCGTTGCACCTTGCTGAGGCTGAGCAGTATTGTTTGTTGAATTACCTTAGGCCACCATGTAGACTGTAAAATGTTCAGGAAGGGGGTTAATCACCGCGACCTTACATAACTACTGTTTGTTCCCCTTTCTTGAGTTATAAAAATTTATAACTCATCATACAGTCTCAGGGCTTTGACGAAAGCCAATATCTGAGACAGCCCCACAGAGCCATACAAAATTTATGGCACGAATGGTTGTCATCTTGGCGCACTCAGTGATGAAGTATTCTGGTGTTTCCCTGTTTCCCCACAAAATCTGCATTCGCCGTTGTTTCTCAGCTTCAATCTACTGAGCTGTTCATTGAGGAGACAGTGTCTTTCTAAAAATCCCGTGACCATCCGAAGATTGTTCTTACTTAAATCAAGGAAAATCTTTGATTTTTCTTGGTCGTTAGTTCTGAGAAATTTTTTTGAATGTCTTAGATCGTTGGAGGATGCCCATTCCAGGTTAAGGATGGAGTCTCCCAGGTTCTTGAGTCCCGCTTTAAGTTGGTTTCCACTTGGAAAGCAGAACGGTTCTGGTCCAGTTAGTGATGTGTTCGTTCCTTTTCTACCTAAATCGTTTGCTTTTTCATTGTCTTCTATCCCATAGTAATCGCGCGGGCACCCGGAGGAGGAGAATCTTATTTTCTTTGCCTAATTTGTTCAGCTTCTCTGGGCATTCTTTGATCAACTTTTAATTGATTGTTACTGAGACGATCGCTTTTAGTGCTGCTTGACTATCGGATAAGATGACTATTTCCAGTTTTCGATGGTTTTCCTATCTGAGATAAATTGTATGCATCTTTCGATAGCGTAGATTTCTGCCTGAAAGACGCTGGGGTAAGTGCCCATTGGTTCGGAGTGTTTAAGCCACCATACCAAGGATGCATATGTTACTGAAGCCTCACTACCCCTGTGTATAGCTAGTGCATCGTTTGTGGTCTGATTTTTTTTCCTGAAATCGTTTGATTACTGCTAGTGTAGTCTGCTTTAAATTAGTTTGAAAAAGGAAACGATTCTTATTAATTGTTTAATGATTAGGCAATTTCAAAATAATAGAACTCAAAGATTTCTTATAGTTCCAAGAATAATAAATTATTTTGTTTATATTGTGATGATCAATATCTATTTAACGATTTGCTAATGGTCAGTCATGGTAAAATTGAAAACGTGCTTCTATATACAAATTACCAAATAAGTTAATTGGTACCATTGAAGATGGGCAGAATTAAAATATAATTACTGAAATTAGTGACGTTACGGCAATAAAACGAAGAATGAATGACATCACGAGGAAAATCCTAAACCCTGAATTTTTATTCGTGTTGAATTCCTAGATGGGACGAAGATTTATCAATTATAATTAATGTATGTAATTAAAAAGATAATTCACGTCTAACTAGGTGTGTTGAATTGCAATAACTATAATTCAATTATTTTATTATTATTTATGTCTAATTCCAATGGAGATTTAATCTTTAGTGGAATATTTCATGTTGTTTGAGTTAACATAAATAATTAATTAAATACATAAAAACATTTTAATGGTATTTTGTCATGCCCGAGAGGGTTTGTTTGTTATTTTCTTCAGGATGTTTCTTTATTGTTATTATTAAAAAAATCTTTATTGTTTAAAACAGTGTGTTATTCCCCTAGATCATATACCGGGTGCGTCTCAAAAGTGGCTCACCCCCTATAACTTTTTTATTTTTTCAGATAAAAAAACGAGATTTGGTCAGTATATGATGACATATATTAAGATTGATTTACGTATTTAATTGTTTTCGGTCACTTTCTGTTTCACCGGAAATGACTACAAATTTTGATTTTTAAATAGCATCCTCGGTATTTTTGTATTTTATTCGATAGAAAATAACACTCTGAATAGAATGACATATCGTATGTCAAATTTTTGACGTTTTCGCATATGGTTTATTTTAAATTATAACTTGCGGTTCGTAACGAAAATTTCACTTGTAATATACCAAGTGTGTGGTATCAAATTATTCGCCAAAAAAATCTTTTTCCAAATATGCTAATGAGCCACCCCCGTTCCATTTGAAAAAATTGAGATAAGATTGGGGCATTTTTTAACCAGCCAGGACAAGACCCTAAAAACATTAGATAATCAAATCTATTTTTCCAAGGCTCCTTGATTAAGAATTATATAGTGTTTTTAACATAGCAATGGCACTCTAGATTGAGATTTAAAATACGATTTTTTATTAAGCGAGAATGTCAAAAGTTGACATATGATACGTCATTCTATTCAGAGTGACATTTTCTATCGAATAAAGTAAAAATATATCGGGAGTACCATTTAAAAATCAAAAGTGTAGTCATTTACGGTGAAACAGGATGTGACCAAAAACAATTGAATAAGTCAATCAATCCCAATTTATGTCATATACTAACATACCAAATCTCGTTTTTTATCTAAAAAAATAAAAAAGTTATAGGGGTGAGCCACTTTTGAGACGCACCCGGTATACACACGTGAATAAATCAACACCATAAGTTTAGCATTAGAAAATATGTCTCCAACATCACGCCATTTTCAAACCTTCTTTATTGCACTTATGAAACGTTCAATAGGTTTGTCTTTTCCGAGGACCTTACTTTGCGCATGCGCCATTAAAAGTTGCACGTATTTCTATTTCTTTTTTTTAAAGGTTTAGAAAGTACAAATTATACATTGTTATGGAAACGAACTTTTCATTGTCATCATATTGTCATAAACATATGTCATAATATGGTCATAATCTTATTTCCATTGTGTAACGACGCTTGTTTTTTGCGTTTTTTATTTTAAAAATTGTATTAATTACTCTTTTATCGACCGCTTTTATATAGCCAAGGATGCAAGTGTGTTCAGTGAGAATTTTAAGTTTAAGTTAAGCGAATTCTAAGTTTGGGCAACTATATTTCAATTTTTTTGTCGTTGGACTTTCTAAATACCCGTAAAAATGACTAGAAAGTGTTTGGTGTGTGGAAGTTTTAATATAAAGGTCCCCCATTATCTTTTAATAGGCAACTAAAGTATTCAGTTGTTCTTTTATTTATATTAAACCACATGGATACTTTCTGGTTAGATTTCCTAAGAATATTGATGTTCGTACGAAGTGACTAAAATGTATTTTTTATATCATTGAATTTTTGTGACAGTAAACATTCAATTTATTGTTCAAATATACGCATTTACAAATTAAATTTTTAAAATTAATGTTTAAATTTGGCGCGTGGACGATAGGTCCTCGACAAGGATAGATAGAGTAGAAGCACCACGTGTGCAACAAAAAAAGAAGATAAACGGAAGTCGTTAATATGTTTGCGACAGTTTCCCCCAATTTGCCCACAATTAGTGCGACAAACTGAAAGGGGTTGTAGAGGGCATCAAACCAAGTAATTTGAGTATAGGAACCCACGTCCGGTATTATTAAAATGAGCGGAAGGAACTTGACTGGACGTGCACTAAGGTACCAACACGGACTGCACGCCCTACTATCAACAGCGAACAGGCGTGTGCATTTGTGTCTTCAACAGAATGGACGGCTTTGAGCAGTTTTTGTAAATGTTTTGAATAAATAATGCAACTTGAAATTTACGTTTCACTCCACCTTTCTGCCAAAACGGCACATTTCCGGATATGGGTTCCTAACTCAAATGACTTGTTTTGATGCCCTCTAGAACCCCTTTCAGTTTGTCGCACTAATTGTTGGATGGACTAGAACGTATAAGTACCGTATGATCGAAAAAAATAACGGCGTCCAGTTGGCTTGGAAATTACGATCGATGACATTTCCCATATAATTTTACATATGAAATGACAGCGATCTTCATTTCATAGCCATCGCTGACGCCGTTTTTATTCGATCATATACGTTATATATGATCTAGGGTTATTCCAGCTATCTTGACAGATCTACTGTAATCTAAAGGGTGATCCGAATTATAATCGGAAACAGGCGCGGATACAAGAACTTATTTTAAGGGGGGCCCAAATTTTGGACTTAAACAAGTAGTACTTCGACTTAAACGGTAAAGAGAAAATATGTTTCTTTTATCGAGATCTATCAACCCTAAAAATATTTGCTCTTACTTAAGACTCACCCTGTATTATAGGTGAACATTGGTATCCGTATTTTTTTTTATATGAGAAATTTGATTTCGATGTTAATATGACTCCTACTTGGAGGGGGCACCATCTACATGTTTTTTAACTCTTTTGAATAATATCTTTTCGTCCATACCCGTATTATATTACTGACAGAAAAAAATCTGCATTTCCAGCGTTTCTCTTGAGGGGACCAAACCAAACCAAATCACTAGCAACCGTTTTCAAGATATTTTAAATCGAAATAATCAATACATGTCATCATTGATAAAAAAATAAACATATTATACCGGGTGTGTCTCAAAAGTGGCTCACCCCTATAACTTTTTTATTTTTCCAGTTAAAAAACGAGATTTGGTATGTTAGTATATGACATAAATTAGGATTGATTTACGTATTAAAATGTTTTTGGTCACTTCCTGTTTTACCTGAAATGACTACAGCTTTTGATTTTTAAATGGCAACCTAGATATGTTTTTACTTTATTCAATAGAAAATAACACTCTGAATAAAATGACATATCATATGTCAACTTTTGACATTTCGCATATGGTTTATTTGAAATTATAACTTGCGGTTCGTAACGAAAATTTGACTCGAAATACCAAGTGTGTGGTATCAAATTATTTGTAAAAAAAAAGCTTTTTCGATATACGCTAATTCCCCTCGTTCCATTTGAAAAAATTGAGATATGATCAAAAATACGATTTGTGCATTTTCTAACTGGTCAGGACAAGACACTAAAAATATTAGACGATCAAATCTATTTTTCCAAGGCTCCTTGATTAAGAATTAGTGTTTTTAACATAGCCATGGCGCTCTAGATTGAATTTTAAAATACGATTTTTTATTAAGCGAGAATGTCAAAAGTTGACATATGATATGTCATTCTATTCAGAACGTCATTTTCTATCGAATAAAGTAAAAAAAATACCGAGGGTGCCATTTAAATATCAAAAGCTGTAGTCATTTCCGGTGAAACAGGAAGTGACCAAAAACAATTGAATACGTCAATCAATCCTAATTTATATGTCATATACTAAATATCGCAAATCTCGTATTTGTATCTGAAAAAATAAAAAACTTATAGTGGTGAGCCACTTTTGAGACGCACCCGGTATAACTAGCTAGTAATTATACTGATAATAAATTTTTGTGCCAAATGTTCGACAAAAAATGTTTTTTTATAAGAATTTACATATGATTAATTTTGTACAAACCAGATGTATACAGAAAATTAATAGGTTGCCACTTTTCCTAATCATAATAATTACAATATTAACGTCCTAATATCTGATATCTTTTGTAATTATAATGTGTTGGAGATCAAAAATATTGCATATTTATTTAATGAATGAAAATAATATTTAATTACATGCAATTATTATTTATCTATATCGTAATACAAGATAAAAAAACTATATTTTTTTGTTTACTCTTTAATATAATAAGATACAAGACAATTACCACTTGAGATGAAAAACTTTTATATCTGTAGTGTTGTAGCCAGTCACGTACATACTTTTTTTGAGTTAAATTACATTACAACAATACTATAAAATACTTTATGTTTTTTTAATACAGCTTGATTGCCATTATAATAACAAAAAATAACCAGGAGCTGACTTCACAATTTATTTTTAATATTCTTCTACCAAGTTCTAAAATATTCAATTGATGAGAGAATAAAAACAAATATTCGAAATAAAAATACTAAATATGAATAAATGTCGTACAATGACATACAATTGCATTTTGTATTTAGGAGATCATAAGATTTTAACAAAGTAAATAGGGAAAATCCAGATCTACAGGGTGGTCCGAACTGTATTCCGGAAACTTCGGCAGCATAATATTCTTTATTCGATAAAAATAAGTAAAAAAGTTTGTACAAATGTATGTCCTAAAATGCTTAGTTCCGTAGATACAGGGTGTAGAAGTTTCATTTTTATTTCGATGTTTTTCAAATAATTTCTGAAGTAACGTTAATATTTGGATGAAATTTGATGTCTAGGAGTTTTTTGATATGAGAAATTTGATTTTGATGTCAATATAATTCCTACTTGTAGAGGGCACCAACTACATATTTTTAAGTGGTTTGAAGAGTAATAATTTTTCGTCCTTACCTGTACAAAAGAGCTGATTAAAAAAATATGCATTTACGCCGTTTTTTACGCAAAAAAAGTCTCTTGCTAATAATCGCTACGAGTAATGGTTCTCGAGATATTTCGAATTGAAATTATCAATACCCCCCTGTCATCATTGACATAAATTAAACATGCGTTTATTAAATACCGTATGATCGAGAAAAAACGGCGTCAGCGATGGCTATGGAATGAAGATCGCTGTCATTTTATATGTAAATTTATATGGGAAATGTCATTGATGTTCATTTCCCAGCCAACTGGACGCCGTTTTTTTTTTCGATCATACGGTAGTTATCACACTGAAATAATTAATTTGAAATATTTTTGTGTCAAAAGTTCAACAGAAACTGTTTTATCATCATTTTTCGAAGAAAAATGTATAATTAATTTAAAAAAAAAATAAAAAGTTCCCCAATTTATCATTTGAGTCAAATAACTATCTACTCGACATGTTTATTTTTGGCCAATAATAATTTTTTATAACTGTATTATTCTTAACTCAATGTTTTCAAATAAAACGAAGGTGGCTCGTTAGCATATTTAGAAAAAGCATGGAGAAAGTATGTTTGTAAACTATTATAACTTTTTTTTTGTTTCAGGCTGTGATATTCCTCGTACTAGCCCTTGCCCTGACATCTGTCTCGGGCAGTCCGACCTTGTTCAAGAAATTTGGAGGTTACGGAGGTGGCTACGGTGGAGGCTACGGTGGAGGTTACGGAGGAGGTTACGGAGGGGGATATAGCGGAGGTCATGGTGGAGGATACTATTCAAGGCCGGCTACTGTGATAGTGGTCAAAAAGGTGTATAGCAGCGGATATGGAGGAGGACACTCGGGAGGTTAGATTTATTTCATCATTTTATCAGGTTTTTTTAAATAAATAATTTCTTCAAGAGTACTAACTTTTAAGCGATTCTACTCTGATGTAAATAAAATTATACAGGATGTCGCAAAAATAATAAGTACAAGTATTTTAACTGGTAGTATATAGTTTAACCCCAGAAACACGCCCATGGTTTTTTCGCGAAAATATTTTGAAAATTCGAATTTTTTGGAATTTTGTTTTAGTTTTTAGTTAAAAACATAATTTCTTGATAATATGGCAACATAGGTATTAGATTAAATTTACAAGAAATAAAATCCAGAAAAGATCCAGTGGTTCTCAAAATTTTTGGCCAAAAATCATTTTTATTAGAAATTTTCAAAGTAAAATAACTCCGTTATTTTGGACTTATTTGAAAAACGATAAAGAGAAAATATGTTTCTTTTATCGAGATCTACAACCCCTTAAAATACTTGCACTTATTTCTGGGACACCCTGTATAGATCAGTTGCGTTACGTGGAGATCCAAAAGCATTCTACAATTCAAATTTTATATGAGTACTGATAATGTCTCCAACCTCCAACAGTAGATACAATAATTGTATCCAAAACATACATAATAAGCGGTTTAAAAGATATTTATTATTTAAAAAAAAATAGCTTTCGTCCAAACAGCATGAAATAAACTTTTGTACGTCATTTGTCTGCAATTAACTTTTACAGTATTCGCCTTCGAAATGCTGGACTCTAAAACATCTCACCTGTACTCATATAATAAACATCTCACTCATACTGTAATTGTTGTGTGATTTACCGGACTTATAACGCATATATCTATACTATAAGTTTTTCTAAAAGTTTTTACGTTTATTATTTTTATTATACAGGGTGAGTCTTAAATAAGGGCAAATATTTTCTGGACTGGTAGATCTCTATAAAAGAAATATATTATTATGTTCTCGTTACCGTTTTTCAAAGTCCAAAATAACCAAGTTATTCAGTTTGAAAATAAAAAAAAAATAGTATAGTGTTTTATTAGGAGTAAAAATGACACTTTTTGTGGCGAGGCTGTAGGTTTGACATTCAGCCGAGGCACAAAAAGTTATAGTTACTCCAAATAGAACATGCTATTTTTTCAAACGCCACCAAATAAATTTTTAAACAATTTCAAACGTTCCAAATAATATAAACATATTTAAAAGTCATACCTTGTATATTATACAGGGTGGTCCAAACTGTATTCCGGAAACTTCGGCAGCATATATTACTGATAAAAATAAGTAAAAAAGTTCATATAAATGTATGTCCTAAAATGCTTAGTTTCTTAGATACAGGGTGTAGAAGTTTCATTTTTATTTCGATTTTTTAAAAATAATTTCTGAAGTAACGTCAATATTTGCATAAAAATTGGTGTCTGGGAGTTTTTTGATATGAGAAATTTGATTTTGATGTCAATATGACTCCTATTTGTAAGGGGCGCCACCTACATGTGTTTTAACTGTTTTGAAGAGTAATAACTTTTTGTCCGTACCTGTATAAAATTACTGAGTGAAAAAATATACATTTCCGTGATTTTCTACGTAAAAAATGTCTCTTGGTAAAAATCGCTACGAGCAACCGTTTTCAAGATATTTACAATGGAAATAGTCAATACTTGTCATTATTGACTAAAAATAAACATGTTGAGTAGATAGTTATCTGATTGAAATGAGAAATTTGGGAACTTTTTATTTTTTTAAACTAATCATAAATTTTTCTTCGAAAAAATGATGATAGACCAGTTTCTGTTGAACATTTGGCACAAAAACATATCAAATTTATGATTTTAGTTTAATAACTAATTAGTCAACATGTTTAATTTATGTCAATGACAGGTTTTTTGTAATTTCGATTCCAAATATCTCGAGAACCATTACTCGTAGCGATTTTTACCAAGAGACCTTTTTTACGTAAAAAATGTCGCAAATGTATATTTTTTAACTAGCTAATTTTATACAGGTACGAACGAAAAGTTATTAAACGAGTTAAAAAATACGTAGGTGGCGCCCTCTACAAGTCGGAACCATAATGGTATCGAAATCAAATTTCTCAGGTCAAAAACCTCCCAGACACCAATTTTTATCCAAATATTATTAACACTTATTTAGACTTTAGAAATTATTTGGAAAAAATCGAAATAAAAATGAAACTTCTACACCCTGTATCTCCGAGACTAAGCCTTTTAGGACATACATTTATATGAACTTTTTTACTTATTTTTATCTGCAGAACATGCTGCCGAAGTTTCCGGAATACAGTTCGGACCACCCTGTATATCGAGAAACTATGGTCACACTCGTTGAATTTGACACTTTATGTCTGCATGCGTGTATGTTTAATAATATATTTTCGTACTTTTATGCTTAGGCGTAAAAGTGCTTTACTTTTTTGCCTAGACTTTTATATTGTCAATCACGTAGAAAAATTAAAATTTTATAACGTTTGAAAAAAAAATATTTATTTTAAAAAATGTTGAGAGCCACCGGATTCTTTTTTTTGTATTTGCATTAGAGGTCATCACTGATTTGCATCCCTTTTATTGTCGTACCTATCGTCTTTGGTCGTATCCATAGAGTAAAGCCGTAACCATGGTAATCAGAGATTAAGAAATTATACCGTGGGAAAATTTTCGGTGCAGAGGCAGTCCTAAAAAGTTTTTTAAAATATACAGGAAAATTTAAAAGTAAATGCACGATTTTCAATGTGTGAACAAAAAAACTCATAGACGTGTTTCTGGGGTCGAAATATACCACCCCAAAAATATTTCTACTTATTTAAGACTCACCCCTGTATAATATATTTTCTTTACTATTACTTCTTTTTTTTGTTAGTTAAGTTTTTGACTTACGTCACCGCTGTTGAAGAAATTTAGAAGATATTTCATTTTTCTAGGTATTATAAGATGTAAGGAATTTATCACCGTTTTAAATGTTTTAGGTTACGGAGGACATTACGGAGGCGGTCATGGAGGAGGTTTAGGTTATGGACGTGGTGGGGGTTACGGAGGTGGGGGCGGAGGAGGAGGTGGCGGTGGAGGTGGCGGAGGAGGTGGAGGCGGATTTGGAGGAGGCTTTGGTTTTGGAGGTGGATATGGCGGAGGCTGGGGAAAATAATATATGTACTTTAGTATGTAAGAAGAAATTTATCTGTAAATAAAGATTTTTTGTACTAAAAATTGAATTTTATTTTACATACCGGGTGTTTCTCAAAAGTGGCTCACCCCTATAACTTTTTTAAATTTTTAGATAAAACAACGATATTTGGTATGTTAGCATATGACATAAATTGGGATTGATTGACGCATTCAATTGTTTTCGGTTGCGTCCTGTTACACCAAAAATGACTACAACTTTTGATTTTTAAATGACACTCTCTGTATTTTTTACTCCATTTGATAGAAAATGACATTCTGAATAGAATGACATATGTCAAGTTTTGACATTTTCAACTAAAAAGAAGTATCAGTTTAAATTTTAATTTCGAGTGCCATGACCATAAATGTGACGACAATTTGACTCAAAATACCAAGCGTGTGGTACCAAATTATTCGTAAAAAAATTTTCCTTGCTTTTTCCAAATATGCTAATGAGCCACCCTCGTTCCATTTGAAAAAAATCAGATTGATTAAAAGTACGATTTGGACATCTTTTAATCGGAGGCTAACCAGGACAAGACACGAAAAACATTAGACGATGAAATTTATTTTTACAAGGCTCCTTGATCAAAAATTAGAATTTTTAAGGCAGCCATGGCACTCTAGATTGATATAATACCATTTTTTAAAGCGAGAATATCGAAAATTGTTTAGAATTTTCAACATTCTCGCGACATTCGTTTACAATTTATTACATAAATAAAATTCGCTTTAAAAATGATTGAAGTGTCTTATTATTTTAGTGTTCCGTACCTCAAAAGGAAAAACGAAACCCTTACCGGATCACTTTGTTGTCCCTCCGTCCGTCTATCTGTCAAGACAGTTATCTCGGAAATGCGTGGATATATCCAATTGAAATTAAAGCCATATACTTAGGTCAAGAGTTCCTTAAAGCTGTGAAAAAATCGAACTTCTAAGTTAACGTAAAAAAAATACGGCCGTTTATGCCGCAAAAAAAAAATATTTCGACACTCTCAACAGTATCAAAATGTATATTTTTATTTTCCGTTGACTGACAAGTACAAGTTATATGAAACTTGGCAAGTAATACCGTTTTAGAAACCGGCGTGTAGAAAAAACTCTGAAACTATACAATTTATATTAAATCAAATTAAGCAAAATAAAAACACTAAATCACCACAATACACCAAAACACTTTTGCTTTTACACTGGACGCGCGTTTCGCTAACCATGTTAGCATCATCAGCAGATGATTATAAACTGAATTGTTTTAAATCAGTTTATAATGTGTTTTAAAGTGTAAAAGTAAAAGTGTTTTGGTGTATTGTGGTGATTTAGTGTTTTTATTTTGCTGTGTAACACCAAAGGTTCCAACCCTCAACTGTAATAAATCAAATTAAATCATAAAAATATAGTCTTTATACAGAACCCTTGGTGGGTGAGTCTGTATCGCATTTTTCGGGTGAACTTTCGTTTAGCCGAAATCTGTTATAAAAAAATACTTTATATATGCGTTCTAGAAGGCGTTAGGTGTACAAATATTTTTGTATATTTGTACCTGCGGAAATGCATCATTTTCATTTTTCGGACTTTAGTATAGCCGAAATATGTTACATCAAAACTATAGTCTTCAGGGCGTGTTTTAGACAAGTTGAGCCCATTTTTCTTCTAATTCGTTCATCAAGGTATTATCAATAAAACAAGAGTCATTAACGATCGTCATTTCTAAGCTAACTTGACTCCGTTTTTTTTACGATTATTTTTTGTTATTATGCTTATTGGTGACCTCTAGCTAAAACTCCTAAAAAAAGCATTGTAAAAAAAACATTTTAAATTATATTAATCATTCACCAAATAGTCAACAACTTTTATTTTTTCAATATTCTAAATAATCTCTTCTTTTAAATTCGCCTTCGCCATTTTGTCATAAATACTTAAAATGAATAAAATTTAAATCCTTTTTTAACAATAAACTACCATAAAAGAAACATTTTTAACATAACTAAATCCAAAATATTTTTTAGCTCTTCATTATCTTCTATTAATATTTATCTAAAGCGACGACTAGAACAAAATAAACATTTTTTCTTTAAAAAATGGGCAGGGTAAGAATCTCCTTGGAAATTCCTCGCCGGAACATGTCGTCATATCATATCTATGATGCAATACAACCTTGGCAAGATATCCTAATTAGAAATGGAGTTGGAATTAAGAAATTCCTTATTCCTTTCACTATTCGTTTAGTGTTTGTGTTTGTAGGTCTCACGCCTTATGTATTGATTTGTGGCTCTTTAAATTCTAAGTTTTTTCGGCAATCATGGGATGTAATTCTTCTAAACTCGAAATTGCAAAATGTAAGTACCCGACCATTTAAACTGACAATCGCAATTGATTTTTTAATGTCAAAAACACCTGTCCGAAAGACCGTAAACGGAACAGGCAAAATAAACATAACCTAAAATCAAGATCAAGATGTGTTTTCTTACCTGTTTTACTAAACGTTCTTTCAAATTTCTGTTTTCTGACATACCCAGACGAATATCGAGATACAGAATGTGTAAATTTCTTTTAAATTTATTAAATATTACTGTGCCATATTCATTAAAACTAATAATTCACCGCGTTTCATAGAAAATATATCTGCATTCCTATGTTTTCCTTTTAATATTCAACATTATACTTTTTTTAGCAACTGTAACTACTCAGGACGATGACAGTGAGTTTGTGGAAGATGTGGTGTGTAAAGTGCAAGATATTAATGAAAATGAAATGAAAACCTTCGAACTGAATGTACAAAAGGTATTGCTGGTAAAACAGAATGGTAAAATAAGTGCCCTCGGAACAAAATGTACCCATTATGGTGCTCCTTTAGTAAACGGGGCTCTGGGAGATGGCAGAGTGAGATGTCAGTGGCATGGAGCATGTTTCAGTCTGGCTACAGGAGATATTGAGGATTTTCCAGGTACTTATAGTTTTTCAAATGTTATATAATAGTTTTAAAATAAGATGTCAATTATTTAAAGGGCTGGATTCCTTGCCTTGCTATAAAGTTACTATTGAAGATGACAATGTTAAGGTTAGAGCTAGGAAGTCTGAACTGTCGACCAATAAAAGAGAAAAAGCAATGGTTCTGAAAAGTTCTGCGGAACCACAGAAAATTGTGGCTATCGGTGGAGGTCCTGCAGGTGCTACATTGGTTGAGACACTGAGACAAGAAGGTATTCTAATAATTTATTGTATTTATTTTAAAGATAGGATTAGGAATTTTATTTAAGTGCATACCCAAAATATGTATATACGAGGGCCTATTTCAGGAAAATATTTTTTTTTAACTTCTACATTGTGGGTAGAAGTGTGGGACAATTGGGATGATTGGAAGATTTTAACATTTTTAATGGTTTTGCAGATATTCGCGGTATTATGGTTCTTTCAACGGTAAACTACCAGACAAAAATCATCAGTGGTTTTAGTAAAAATTTACTGTTGAAAGGGCATATACCGGGTGGTGCATCGTCGTTGGAAATATAGGAAATCCCATGCAAATTTTGAACTGCCCAAATATTGGCTGCCCTATTAATTTTTCAGCTGAGTCGTAAATAGGTTTTTTAAAGGTCTGCTTATGCTGAATACAACAAATATTCATTTTTTAAATTCTGCAACTAACAAGAAAATAATATACAGGGTGTTTCGTTTTATAAAACGAAGAGAAATTATTTTATTTAATCTATTGGCGTGGAATTTTAAACACCCAGTTTGATTTAAGATTACAATATTTATAGCAAAGTTGTGTACAGACGAATTATAGTAAATACTTAGTATCTATAGTTTTAATTTCAGGTCATTTTTTGCATTTTTAATATTTTTTTCAAAAATCGCTGAAATACAGGGTGGCGCACCTCATTTCGGTTGATTATACGAAAACGGAAAGAGGTAGAAACAAAATATTTTATGGGTATATGTGGGGAGTCAATGTGCACAATTTAAAATTATTTTGAAATATACAGGGCGTCTCAGAACTAAGATCTATATCAAAGTTATATTTTTTCTTATGGAACACTCAGTATTTTATTTCATTTTTAGATTCTTGGGCCCAAAAAAAGACATTCATTATAAGGGTTAAATATGTTTAAAAACATTGGTTTTTGAGATATTTACAGATATTTAAATATGCATGCTACAAGAAAATTGATTATCAATACAGTGTACATTACTTTTCAGAATTAATTCTTGTGCTGAGTTTAAAGGCAAAGAAATAAACTTTACTGAAAAATGTTATTGCTACCTTAAATTTATACAGGGGTACCAAAAATTAGTTATTTATTTTAAGGATTTATTTTACATAAAAACTTTGTTATTTCAAATGCAACATCCTGTATTTTTTAAATAAATCGAAGCAGATTCTAATGCTCTTTCAAACTATATAAGGGTTTCTTATGTCTAAGATTTTGAATAAAACGCGATTTTTAAATAAAATGGCAATCAAGATGGCTGGCAATTTTCTAGTTTTAGACATTTAGACATTAGTTTATAGACTTTATTTAAATCTATACCAGTTTACTTTTATTTAATTGACCTACAATAGTTTAATAAATGATATTTATTAATATGTATTTATTATTCTACCAAGAAAAAGGAAGAAGTAGTTTTTTTTTAACGATAAACTGTAGATATATGATTTTTTTATAAAGAGCCAATTACGGCAAATTCAATTTCTTCACTTCCAGAGGAAAAATTGTCACTTGTTTTATTATTTTCCTTTTCTATTTCACGAAAGTAAAAAGAGTTACCTATCTGATTCGTTCAGGCCAAAGTCCAGGCACTCAATTTAATGAATATCAGTAACTTTTTTGATAGAGGGATTTTATATTTGCCATGTTGGTAAAAAATAACGGTCAAAATTCAAAGTTATTCATTTTATAGACTATACCAGTAACATATCCATTCGTTCCACCACCAGATATGGCTTTATGTTTCTTCATAAAATAAAGAATACTTACTTATTAAACTATTGTGGGTAAAATTTAGTAAACTGTTTAAATAATAATGTCCATACACTAATGTCGATTTTGAAAATACCTAATAACTGTCACTAGAAAATTGCCATGGCGATACCAACGATCTTGATTGCCATTTTATTTAAAAATCGCTTTTTATTCAAAATCTGAGATAGATAGGTATAGGAAACCCTAATATAGTCTGAAAGAGCATTTGAATCGGCATCGATTTATTTAAAAAAATACAGGGTATTGCATTTGAAATAACAAAGTTTTTATGTAAAATAAACCCGTAAAATAGGTCACTAATTTTTGGTACCCCTGTATAAATTTAAGGAAACAATAACATTTTTCAGTAAAGTTTATTTCTTTACCTTTAAACTCAGCACAAGAATTAATTCTGAAAAATAACGTACAGGGTTGATACTCAATTCTCCTGTAGCATGAATATTTAAATATCTTTAAATATCTCAAAAACCAATGATTTTAAACATATTCAATCCTTATAATAAATTCCTTTTTTTGGGCCCAAGAAATAAAATACCGGGCGTTCCATAAGAAAAAATATAACTTTGGTATGAATCTTAGTTCTGAGACACCCTGTATATTTCAAAATAATTTTAAATTGTGCACATTGCCTCCCTACATATACCCATAAAATATTTTGTTTCTACATCTTTCCGTTTTCGTATAATCAACCGAGGCGAATGAGGTGCGCCACCCTGTATATGTTTTTTGTTTGTTTATTAATATCTCTGAAACTATCAAAAAAATATTTAATAGTATCCTAGGATTATGTAAAGTGCTCAGGAAGGAAACCAAAAATGCAAGAATATACAGGGTGTTCAATTAAAAAAAAACATTCAACACTTTCAACACAATTCACTCACACTTTCTGAGCCACCATGTAGAAGTTAAAATATTTTACTGAAATACATCCTACCTAGTACATACTTTATGTTTGTACTTAAGTGAAAATAATAAGTTTTTTTTTATTATAGGAGCGATAGATGCCTCACCCTGTATTAAACATTCCAATTAAAAAGTTTTTAAAATATATTTTTAGGGTTTTATGCACGATCATTAATTCATTTGAATGTATTATTAACTTCTTAGTTATTTATAATTATAAATATCCATGTTCAGAAAGGATAAAATAATAAATGAATGATCCTGATGGATCGCACATTTAGATATCAGTCAAGCAAGTATTTTAATTTACTGCTAGTTTAAGTACAATCAAATTATTGGATTCATTAGTAATTTGCCGATATAAGCATATATCTATTCCGTTTATTAACATTGCTTGTACAGGAAGTTAGTAATTTAATAACAACATAAGTAATTCAGCAGTTTTTCTTTAGGATAACCAATACAATAATAATCAATCAATAAGTGTGAGGGCATGAATTGTAGTTTTTATAAAAATAAAATACCAGCATGTTACTATAATCTTATTGATATCAATTTGTTTAATACTTGTGAGAGATAAAACTCATTTTCTTATGATTTTGAAATAATTAAAACCTACAGTGTGTACCAAAAAATTGCAACAAAATTGAAGATATTGAATTCTTGAACTATTAGTGTGGGCACACGTGAGTTATGCATCCGTAATGCGTTGTCCGTCGTTAATTTTATGCAATTTTATTGGTTTATTTAAAAATGACAGCTCTTACTTAAATATGATTGGAGTGATGGATCGACGAGCGACGCATTACGGATGCCATGCATAAATTCACCATTAAGCTTAAGCCTAGTTTTTTTTTGCGTACAACAATATGACAGAACAAACTTCGCCAAAAGTTTAAAAATTAACTTTAAAGAAATTTAAAATACAATAAGATTGAAAAAAAAACGGCATCAGCGATAGCTATGAAATAATGGGGAATGTCATCGATCGTCATTTCCAAGCCAACTGGACGCCGTTTTTAGGATTCCGTACCCAAAGGGTAAAAACGGGAACCCTATTACTAAGACTTCGCTGTCCGTCCGTCTGTCACAAAGGTCTATTTTATGAACCGTTATAGCTAGACAGTTGAAATTTTTACAGATAATGTGTCTATGTTGCCGCTATAAGAACAAATACTAAAACAGAATTAAATAAATGTTTATAAATAAAAAAGTACTTTCACTAAACATTATCTTTTAAGTAAGAATTTTACATAGAATCTTTGAAGTCCTCGATGGCTGCGTGGATTAAAGCGTTAGGGCTTTACGCTGCTATGACGTTGGAGCCGTAGTAAGGCAGGTTTAAATCCTAGTCAAGGCGAATTTTTTTTTAATCGTTTTTTTTTTTAATTTTTACATATTTTTACATATTTATTTTTACTTTTTACCTATATACAGGGTGTCCCAGGCTGAGCGTGCATTAGAAGTTTCTAGAGAACCAGAATAACTAGACCGGAGATTTTTTGCACATCATTATTTCACAACGAGATCTATCGAGATCTATCGATTAAAAATATTTTCAATATGGCGGCACTTCCGGAAATACCGGAAGTTGACGACAACTTTCTTATTTTAAATGGGTGCTCCCATTTTTTATTACATACTTAAATTCTATGTCAAATTTTATGAATTCTGATATCAAACACCCTATACCTAACATTAACCGTTTTTGAGAAAAAAAATATTTTTGGACGTAAAAAACTGCCTGTCAAAAATATGTGTATAGTCTAAACGTCAAATTTAGTGATTACCACAGTCACTGTGCCATAAAGAGAAGACATGCGCCTATCTATTTCAAAAAATAAATTGTTTTAATGTCATATAATAATGGCTGCAGCTGTCATGGAATTGAGCGATTAAAAAAGTATCATAAATTATTTTTTTCAAATGGAAACCCACTTTTTTTTTCACTAGTGAACAGGCTTTTCAATTCATTACTTTTTGTCTATACATGTTCCTATACCTAAAATAAATCGTTTTTAAGTTATTTAAAATTTAGTTTTAAAGTGTATATTTTTCTTGATTTTAACCAGTAGCCTATGACTTTAAACGTCAAGTGATGTAAAACAATAGATCTGGCTATGTCATATTGTGACACTTTGTTCAAAAGCAATATGTTATCGATCATCATTTGGAAGCCAACTTTGCATTGTTTTTTTTTCAGGGTTTACAGGGGATACAGTATATTATTAATATAATTAATATCAACTATTAAATATCACTAAGGAGCGAAAATACGAGACATATTTTTATAAATACACTTTTTAAACTTTTAAGGAAACAGTATTTACAATATAGGAAATTCAAATAATTTGTTTTCTGACAGATGGAAATAAATTGTCTAACTTTTTGACACTTAATGTCAAAGGAAGCTAGATATAATCAAGAAAAATATACGTTTTCAAACTAAATCTTAAATAACTTAAAAACTATTTACTTTTGGTATAGGAACATGTATAGTTAAAAAGTAACGAATTGTAAAATCTTTTCACTAGTGAAATAAAAAAGTGGGTTTCCATTTGAAAAAAATTATTTATGATATTTTTTTAATCGCTCAATTCCATGACAGCTACCGCCATTATTATATGACATTTGAACAATTTAATTTTTGAAATAGGTAGCTACATGTCTTCTCTTTATGTCATAGTAGCTGTAGCAATTACTAAATTTGACTCTTATGCTATACAAATTTTTTTTGCCAGGTACTTTTTTTCGTCCAAAAATTTTAAATATTTTTTTTTCTCAAAAACCGTTAACTTCAGATATAGAGTGTTTAACATCAATATTCATAGAATTTTACAGAGAATTTGAGTATGTAATAAAAAATAGGTGCGGCCATTTAAAATAAGAGAGTTCTACTTCCGGTATTTCCGGACGTGCCGCCATATTGAAAATATTTTTAATCGATAGATCTCGTTGTAAAACAATGATATGCAAAAAATCTCCGATCTAGATATTGTGGTTCTCTAGAAACTTCTAATGCACGCTCAGCCTGGGACATCCTATATTATTGATTAATACAATTTTTAGTAGTGTTTCTTCATTTTCTTTAAATTACTTATACGCGCATTCAAAATTTCAGCCAAATCGGAAAAAAAAGTTTATAATAATAATATAGTGTCTAATGTTGTATGCAGGGAAATTGGAACAACTTTCGTTGCACGTCATCAATGACACCATGCGTCGTCTTATCGAGTTTGCTGGTGGTCGTATTATGATGTGCAACGAAAGTTATTTTAATTTCCCTATAGATAATTAATGGTACGGAACTCTTCGTGCGCGAGTCTGACTCACACTTGACCAATTTTTTTTCAATTATACGGTACTATTTTTTTAACGAAAATGTTATAAAACTTGACATATGATATGTCATTCTCTTCAGAATGTCATTTTCTATCAAATGAAGTAAATACCGAGAATACCATTTAAAAAGCAAAAGTTGTAGTCATTTCCGATGAAACAGGTGGTGTCCGAAACTATCTGAATACGTCAATCAATTCCGATTTATGTCATACACTAATATACCAAATCTGGTTTTTTTATTTGAAAAAATAAATAAAAAAGTTATAGGTGTGAACCACTTTTGAAAAACACCCGGTATATGAAATCATGTTATAAATTAAGGAAGTGTATTATTGTTGTTTCGACAGATTAGATATTAAATAATATGAATTCTTTAGACAACATACCTATATTAGGTATATAAAAAATTCTAGACTCGTTTACTCAAAAATGATTAGTTAATACAGTTGATTTTATCTATAATTAATTATAACGACATTATCAAAAAAAAACTGTCTAAACTGTAAATCTATTAACAGAACATTGTAAGCTCAATAAGCATTAAAACTGATGGGATTAACAGATTTTTACCTGCGCATGAATCATCCAGAAAGATCCTATTTTTTGATTGGCCGAAAAAGAAGTAATAATTCTAAAAATGTTCAGTTTTCATTTTTTAGAGAATGTCATCAGGTTTAGAAGATTTCAATTCATTATTTTCGAATTCACTTACCTTTGTAATCGTGGACACCTTGTATAAATATATCAGTTTTATAACTAATTTTTGCGGTTATTATAATGAGTATTTAAACACGTTAAACCGCAAAAACTTAGTATGTGGTTTTTAGCGTGATTATTTCAATGTTATAAACGTGATAATTCACATTAAAGAAAGAAACGAAGCGTAAGAAATACTTGTTAACTTTTACGTTTGAAAAAAAAACGGCGTCAGAGTTGGCATGGAAATGAAGATGATTATCATTTTATACGCAAAATTGTATGGCAAACCTCGCTGAAATATTACGTTTTGTTTTTCTTTCAGGATTTCAAGGTGATATTACTTTAGTATGTAGAGAAAACTACTTGCCTTATGATAGAGTTAAAGTTAGCAAAGCTATGGACTTTGAGATAGAGAAAGCAGAATTTAGAACTGATAAGTATTATAAGGATCATGACATTACTGTTTTGAAGGTAATGGTTGTTTATGTGTAAAGTTAATTATAAGGGTGTTAATTACCGAGGGCAAAGTTCAATAATTGCCCGATGTTATCAACACTTTATAATTCCCATGGTACCTAGATTATTATATTTCTTACTGAATTTAGTATATTTTGTCCCATTTTAAAAAGATACAAATGTTACATTTATTAATCTTCCGGTATATTTGTATTAACGCTGCTGGTAGGAACATTGTTTGTTGCCAGATTACTATTGTATTAATAATCTGTTTATAAATTGACGGTTGTTGTCAATCGAGTTCAGTTTATTTTGTCAAAAAAACGCCTTTCACTCGAAATCGGCACATGTTCGAGTTTCCTCAATAAACACAGACAGATACAGACATACAGATACGTGTATAATATAAAAAATACCTTCAGTGGATGGGACAAAAAATATTGTAGCAGGGGATGTCGATGAAACCTGTGATTAAACTGTTCTCTTATAAATTTATTATACGTGACATTAATGATGTAAATAAATTATTAGAGTAGTTACATGAGTGTCCATTGTCATTTTATATTATTACTCAAAATCTCTCTCTCTCTCTCTCTCTCTCTCTCTACTCTACGTTTTTACATGTGTTTTCTAATTTCTTAAGCCTTATGAATGATTTTAGGGTATTAAAGCTATTGGAGTGGACACATCGGCGAAAACAGTATCTTTATCTGATGGAAAACAGATCCCTTATGACAAGTTATTTGTAGCCACGGGCTGCAAACCGAGAAAATTGAACAATCCAGGTTCTAGTTTGAAAAACGTTTTAGTTCTGAAGGATTATTCAGACTCGGTGTAAGTATTATTCTGGAGACATAATCTAACGTTACTTTAAATTTGATAAAAATGTAATTTATATTTTTATATACAGGGTTGTTCGAATTGTAGTCGGGAAATTTCGGCGCGTATTCTGCAGATAAAAATAAGTAAAAAAATTCGTATTAATGTATGTCCCAAAATACGTAATTTCGGACATACAGGGTGTAGAAATTTTATTTTTATTTCGTTTTTTTTTCAATATCATTTTTGAACTAACGTTTGACGATATTTGGATGAAAATTGGTATCTGGGTGTTTTTTGACATGAGAAATTTGATTTCGATGTCAATATAGCTCCTACTTGTAGAAGGCGCCACCTACATACTTTTTAACTGAAGACTAATAACTTTTCAACCGCACCTGTATAAAACTACTGATTATTTTTTTTAAAGACTGAACAAACTAATAAGTGTCAAAACGAATGACAATGTCAGGAAATAAATAAATAAATGTGGCAACTTGACATTTTTACAGCAGAGCTACCACCTGAATCCCCTGCGGGAAAATTAAATTGCAGTTAGTCAGCCCGGCGCCGCGCGGATATCTCCATGGTTGACCAAAGATGAATTCAAAAAACACGTCCTCGAAAAGTTTAATTGATATCAAATATACATGATGAGCGTAGTAATCCTGCAGGCTGCAGGATCCTATACTATTAGCTCGGTATGATATCAGAAAGAATGCAGACAGCCCTAAACAAAGTTGACAAGTAGTGCAAACAAGAGGGACTGACAGTCAATGCTCAGAAAACACAAATTGTCAATTTTACAAAAAAGATAGCACCAAAAGGCCTAAAACCACCAGTGCTAGGAGAAACGGAGATTTCATTTGCCAAAGAAACAAAGTATCTTGGGATATTTTTTGAGCAAAGGCTTACATGGAATACTCACATTGCGAAGGCAACACAGAAGGCTGCCATCTCTTTAGGTAGGTGCAGAGGGATGTGTGGAAAAAACTGGGGACTTAACCCTAAAATGACTCTATGGCTATACACAAGGGTAGTAAGACCCATGATAACCTACGGGTCGGTGGCGTGGAAGACAAAGACATCGCAAGTGGGTGCGGTAAGGCTGTTAAGTTCCACACAAAGGCTTGCGTGCCTGTGTGTAACTGGGGCCATAAAAACCACTCCTACAATGCGATGGAAGTCTTGTTGAACTTACCACCACTACATATTTTCATACAAGACGAAGCCAGATCTGTCATGCACAGGTTAATTCACGGTCAGCAGCACATAAGCCAAACGCATAGTGCTGCTAACCAGAAGCTAATCGAAGAGCTAAAAGCAGACAAAGTATTGGGATTACCAATTGATGCAACAGCTACTAGGTATAGCTTCAACAACAAATTTAATATAACCATACCAGGAAGGGAAGACTGGAGTAAAGGTGTACCCATTCAAGCTGAGGCAACCTGGTATACAGACGGCTCAAAAACGTCAGAAGGCGTAGGAGCTGGGATAGTAGGGCCGAAACAAGGGAGATCCTTCCAAGTAAGCCTATCTAAGGATATCACAATTTTCCAGGCAGAAATAACGGCAATCCACTATTGTGTAGAAGAAATATTAAGGCAAGAAAGAACAAATCGTTCTGTAGCCATCTTCACAGACAGCCAAGCGGCGCTAAAGTCACTCGGCTCCGCGGAGGTCAATTTTAGACTAGTGTGGGACTGTGTGCGTGCTCTGAATACTTTAGGCGGACGTAGCACTGTTACGTTGGCCTGGGTGCCAGGGCACGAGGGTCACAAGGGTAACGAAAAGGCAGATAAAAGGACCAAGAACCCTTCTGCGGTGTTGCAAAGGCGGTCACGAGAACGATGGGTGGCCAACAAATCTCTAGAATGGTGGAGAAACTCACCAGGGCAGAGACAGGCGAAAAGGTTCATTGTAGAACATTCGCCAAAATTCACGGTAGACTTGATAAGCAAGGACAGAAAGACAGTCAAAGCTGTAGTAGGTCTACTAACAGGGCATTGTAAGCTAAATAGGCATCTAAAGCTGATGGGATTGACAGACGAAGCTATGTGTAGGTTCTGCCAATCTGAAGAAGAAACGTGAGAACACATTTTATGTCGGTGTGACAGCCTGGCAAATGTGCGGTTCCCGGTAATAGGCAATGATAGGCCATTGCCAAGGAGCTACATGGAGGGTTCAGTCTCCAAGTTGCTAAACTTTGTGAAAAGGATAGGACTGGAGAATGTAATCTAAGGATCAGAAGAGGACCACAATAGATCTGAGAAGGTCGCAGTGGATCAGGCCGGAAGCCACCTCTAAGAATCAAATCTAATCTAATCTAATACTATTAGCTCAATATCGTTTTGTTTTAGGTATGCCTACTCACAACTTAATCCAGAAGCAGAAATTGTCGTTCTTGGATCGAGTTTCATCGGAATGGAAGCGGCAAACTATTGCGTTGACAAAGTGAAGAGCGTCACTGTGATCGGTCGAAGTAACGCACCTTTTATAAATATGTGGGGAGAGCGAATCGGTTTGGCCATTTTGAAGATGTTTGAGAACAAGGGAGTTAAATTTATTCCTAATAGTGGTAAGTAGGGTTTATGCTTTCTCGACCTTTTTTATTTAACGAGTTCCTTGAGAAATTTTGAAATTTTCAATAAAACGCGATGTCATTTTTAAATGTTTACAAATTAGACTGCAAAATAAAACACTAAAGCTTCATTCAGAACCCCGCAATTAGTGGAATAAATTAGTGGTTTTCATTAGCGTAGAAGTTTGTTCCTTTAATTCCAAAGTAAGCATTCAGAACGTCAAAATTAGTGGTAGACATTTTCAATTAGTAGAAAAAGTTATCAAACTTTGCCACTAATTATAGTTCAAAATTTGCGAAAAATGTCAACTTGACCTTTGATTATCTTTCGTCAAGAGAAATTGAGGTTAGAAATCAAAAGTTGATTGTTTTATAAGCTAAATATTAGACTTTCTCTATGGATACTCTATGAACACAAGCTGTTGGTAGGATATTGTATTAATTTTAATTGTGTTTTTTAAACATTGTGAATGATCGTAAACTAAAAAGTATAAAGTGTAATTGAAACCACTAATTTGTTCCACTAATTGTGCGGTTCTGAATGAAGCTTTAAGACTGGCGCTCACTAGAGAGGAGCGCGCCGAAGCGCACGGTAGCGCGGCGAAAAGGAATTTTTATAATACATAGTTTTAAATCATGTTTTAAATCGTTTCGCTGGCGACCGCTGCGTTTCCGCCAAGTGAGCGCGCTTCTATTTAAAACTATGTATTATAAAAATTCCTTTTCGCCGCGCTGCCTTGCGCTCCGGCGCGCTTCCGTCTAGTGAGCGACAGCCTTTAGATTGCAAGTGGGCGAAATACCCAGTGGACTTTTTTGTAGAGATGAATGCGCTACAAATGTAGAGCACACCATGCCAACTAAAACTAAACCAGTATATCGCAAAATCTTCAACAAAGAAATAAAATTTTAATTGAAAGCTTTTTCTTTATAAAATAATCCCTCAGAGCATTAACAATAGGCGGTTTCTTATTTTAGTGGCAAACTTTCCAGATAACCTTTCCAAATAACCAGATCCCGCTACAGATTTGCACATTTTTTCAAAAGTGAGGCGGGTACCGTATGATCGAAAAAGAAAAGGTGTCAAAGACGGCTGGGGAAAGACAATCGATAATAACTTAAAACTTATTAAAAATTACCACTAATTTTATAGATGGATTAAAAATGGACAGAACGTTTCCAGACACACAAATCTATTTACAAAAATATTTTTTCTCGAATTTTAAACTACGTCATTTAAAAAGCATGTTTACTTAATATTAAAATAAATTACAATCTTCTTAAGGTCAACTGACACTAAATGCAACGTCTTCACCTCGTCAAAATTATCATCGATTGTCACTCCTCACCCATCTTTGACGCATTTTTTTCCATTGTTTGGTACTAACCCAAGACATCCTTTTGCCGATACAGTAGATGCAGGATCCCGTATTCACCGTTCTATCTTCTTTCAGGCATTAAAAAGATCAATGACAACGGAGAGGGCGCTATTTCAAGTGTGGAATTGAACGACGGTCAAATTTTGAAAGCCGACATTCTGTTTATGGGTATAGGTAGCGGTTACTACACCGAATTTTTGAAGGGATCAGGTGTCGAATTACAGCCAGACGGGTCTATAGAAACCAACCAGTATTTACAAACAAATATTCCTGACGTATACGCAGGGGGTGATATCGCTTATTCGCCAGTGTGGTCTTATCATGACAGAAAAGTAGCAATTGGTGAGTTAATAACAATTTTTATTTAAATTTTTGTTTCAATTTAATTTATTATTTTTGAATATAATGTTTTTCTTACTTTCAAATAGAACAAATAGTATATTGTTTTATTAGGAGTAAAGATGACACTTTTTGTGGCGAGGCTGTACGTTTGCCAAGCGTTAGCGAGTCCGACATACAGTCGAGGCACAAAAAGTCATTTTTACTCCGAATAGAACATGTTATTTTTATTTTCAAAGCCACAAATTATTTTTTAAACAATTTTAAACGTTTCAAATAATATAAAATGATTTAAAAGTCTTACTTTGTATGTAATTATATATCGAGAAACTATGATTACGCTCGTTGGTTTTGACACTTTATGTTAGTTTAATAATATATTTTCGTACTTTTATGTTTAGGCGTAAAAGTGCTTTACTTTTATGCCTAGGCGTTAAAATTACTTTTTTTATATTGTTATCATCACCAACTCACTGACAGTATGAATGGACGTCTACAAACAGTTTATTCAGCCAAGACAGGCAATACAATAAAGTATTATAATTTTTACTTTTTAATAAGTTATTTTCTGTTTGTATAGTTGGTTATTACAGTTGTTCTCTTTAATATTGTTAGTTCTGATATGGTTATTAATGTTTAAAACCATTACACTGTATTATTACTCTTGGGCGTTTTTTTATTTAGTATAGAGTATCCAATGCAGCGTAATATGACATTACCACAATAGTCACCAATAGTCGTTATATTGAATAATATCAAAAAGTAATAATTGAAAAAAGTTCAAATTCTTGGTTCACTTCAAAAATTAACCAAGGTATGTGTTGACATCATAGTCTAAGAGCTAGCAACGTTTTCGAGAAAGTATTTTAAGACGTCTGGCTCTTTGATATATCTTTTACTATGCTCTCTGGAAGAGCATGCAGCCCTTGTGGCTGCCGATACCCATTGGGTTCACTACTGCGCATCGCAAGAAGATCCTATATATTTTTTTAATTTAGTCCTATAAATTCTAGTATTGAATATAAATCGAACATGTCTTCATAGCGCAGTGCGTAGAGTTTTCGACTACGAACCGAGGATTCAGAGTTCGAATCCAAGTGACAGCAAAGACGTAGCATTTTATTTTCGTTTATATTTTGATAGTAAAGTATTAAATAATTCTGGTGATTCAAAAAAAAACAAATATTTAGTACTTTACTATCAGAATATAAACGAAAATAAAATAAAAAAGTTTTTGTCTTCGAATTCTGACTCTTGATAGGCGAAACCTCTACGCGCTGAGCTATGGAGACTCGGTCGGTTTATATTCAATACTAGAATTTAAACGACTAATAAAAATATAGGATCTTCTTTCAATCCGCAGTAGGGAACGCAACGTTTACCGGCAGCCGGACGGGCCGCATGCTGTTCTAGAGAGCATAGTAAAAGATATATCAAAGAGCCAGACGTCTTAAAATACTTGTTTTCCGACGTGCGTTGCTAGTACCAGGGGGGTGACAGTGAAATAGGAAAATTGGAAACAGTCATTAGTGTCATTCCTGTCATTCTCCTCACGACAAGTATGGCCGCCTAGACAAGGACAGCATTGTTTGTGTCTAACTATTGTCTAACTTCAGAGTTTAGAATTGACAGATTTCAGTTTCAGAGACAACTTCAGATTTGTTCTAGAACAAATTCGAAAATATTCGACGCCATTTTAATTCATTCCGTTTAGTTTCGTTTTGGAAGTTCAATTTAATATTTCGGCTGAAATGAATATAAAGTATATAAAATATATATTACATGAAGAATCCTGGAGAAAATGACGTTTATACAGTAGTAGGTATGTACCATGTATATGAAAAATAGGTAGTAAATAAACACTGTTTTTACATTTTTTAGATGCAAGAAAATGGTGTCATAATCTCTTTGACCGGCGATTTTTTTGAAAATGGAAACAATCTACAGCAAGGTAAGATCATTTTTAACTATAGCCAACATTAGTTATCTCCAGTATGTGCGATTTATTGTCAATAATGCAATAAATCGGACTGATAATCTGATTATGTTATCCGACTAAAAGTCTCTTTTTGCATCTTTTTGAAGCCAGGTTCTTTGAGAATAATGGACGCTTTTTTTAAACAGTATATTTATATTTTATACCTACTGATATTTTTACATTGTTAATTTTAGTATAAAAAAATTGTTTTTCTGTTTTCAGGTTTTTGTATAAGGATCCCGTTTTCATATTGCTGTGTCCGTTTTCTGTCCTTGAAGTTTGCGAATGCGTGTGTTTATTTACAAATTACTGTAAGTCATGCTTATATCTTAACTAATTTACGTTAAAAGTGCATATAATTAACTAATTGGTATTGAAACAATACAATCCTCTATATTTTTATATTTATTTAGTCACGTTGTTCCATATTTCAAATAAATATGTGTGAATAAATTATTTTTTGGTTTTATTTATGAAAAGAAAAAATACAAAATACATTTGAACTGAAAGAGGGCCCGCCATTGAATAACCGGAAACGGAAATGAAAATTAAGCCATCATGTCCTTATCATGTCAACCTGTCAATTGGAAAGTTAGTTCTCCAGACGACAACGAAGGCTTTCGGTGGCGTATCGTGTTTCCACGATTTAACACAGAGTTGACACTTCTTTCTAGTTAATTATTTTATGGCTAGTACTATGATAACAAAATGCCCAGGTGACATGATGACAGAAAAATAATGTTTTAGAAAAATTTGTTTACGAAATTACTGCAAAGGGTGTTTTAAATTTAAGGAAAAATGAACCATTCGATCAACACTGTATAATTAAGCCCAGTTACTTTATAAAAAACTGAGTTTACGGATTAAAGTTGATATATTTATATACAGTTTGCCAAAAAAACCATGAAAGTTGGGTTAAAAATAAAAAAAATATAATTATAGGTTTTAAATTTCACAAAAAAAACATTCCTGTTGCGCTTTTTTGCATCTGAGTGTATAAAAATAAACACCAAACTTTTTCATAAGTCTGGTTTTTTTCTAATTTTGTTATAAGTCTAGTTATGGGTGTCCATCAAGAATGAGCTGATTCAATTAAACAGGAAATTTTTTATTGTAGGACATTATGGTTTGGCCCACTACCACGGTAAAATGGCCGCTTTGAATATGCTGGGCAAGCAGACACCCATCAAGAGCGTACCATACTTCTGGACCATGCTTTTCGGGAAAGGTTTCCGATATGCCGGACATGGAGCATACGATGACGTCAT
This sequence comes from Sitophilus oryzae, assembly GCF_002938485.1. NCBI lineage: Eukaryota > Metazoa > Arthropoda > Insecta > Coleoptera > Curculionidae > Sitophilus > Sitophilus oryzae. Next base: position 542,124 of record NW_022147170.1, read on the forward strand.
CTACGCTGGGGATGTAGACAATTTGAAATTTATGGCATACTTTTTGAAAGGCGACGAAGTTGTATCTACCACGTCGTGTGGTAAGTTTCTTATTTTTATTATATTTTCTTTAATTTTTTTATATTTTTATTTGCTATACTGGGTGGCTAATTAAGAATGGACGCCGGCTGTATCTCAGAACCTACTTATCGTATAACTTTGGGAAAAAATTCTAATAAGTAAATCGACCAAGAGAAATCGCTGGAAATTATTTTCAAGTTCGAAAAATGTCCGCTAGGAGGGCGTTTCTCTGATAGCCAATCAGAAAACAGGGGTTTTCTCAAAAATATGCACGTGAACAGGTATTTTAAATATTACTATTGTAATCATCGAGAAATTTGTAATTTTTTTGATATAGAGTATTTTGCTCTATCTCATAAAATAAAGTGGTGGGGGAAGGTTAAACTTGCTTTTATTAAAATAAGGATAACTCTGGTTTGGGTTACCCGATTTAAACAAACTAGGGCTCGTTTAAAAGAGCTTTTCTTCCTTAATGATCTCCAGTATAAATTTTGTTTCCGTAATTTTTTTCGTGGTAGCTAGAGGGCGCTGTTTGACATCATAACAGATATTGCGCTTTTGCATAAAAAAATTAAATAGGAGGCTATATTTCTCTTTGCACAGTTAAATAGAGCACAACATTTCCAAATTATCAGCGCAAACCGCAATTTTCTATCTTAGGCTAAATAACACAAACAACAGGTAAAACACGAAAACAAGTGAAATCAAGGACGAAGTTGGATAAATAACTAAATGATATACATGAAATTAACCGCTAGTTTTCGGCCATACGAAATTCGGCTGTTTTCTGTTAAAAGCAATATGGTGGCACAAAATTCCTAGAAATTTTAATAAAATTATTGATTGTTCGACTTTAGAACATTTTAATCTGAGAACTACCTATGTATAATTAACCAAGAAATTCGTAAAAATTATATGGATGGATGATAATGTTACATAAACATGTTTAAATATTTATGACGTGATTTTTTTAAGAAAACGCCCGAAATTCGGATGCATGAAAACTGAACTTAAACGAACCAATTTACCTCTTTTTTATTTCCTAGCCTACTACTATAATTTTTGGACCATATAATACTAAGCGACAGCCTAACATGATTTGTTCTCTTAATATCTCCGGTTAGAGAGAAGATAGAACGTTGCGGTATGCGCTGATGTTTTGGAAATGTTGTGCTATATTTAAATGTGCAAAGAGAAATATAGTCTCCTATTTAATTTTTTATGCAAAAGCGCAATATCTGTTATGATGTCAAACAGCGCCCTCTAGCTACCACGAAAATTAATATGGAAACAAAATTTATACTGAAGATCATTAAGGAAGAAAAGCTCTTTTAAACGAGCCTTAGTTTGTTTAAATCGGGTAACCTAAACCAGAGTTATCCTCATTTTAATAAAAGCAAGCTTAACCTTCCCCACCACTTTATTTCATGAGATAAAGAAAGAGCAAAATACTCTATATCAAAAAAATTATAAATTTCTTGATGATTACAATAGTAATATTTAAAATACCTGTTCACCTGCATATTTTTGCCCTCTAGCGGAGGTTTTTCGAACTTGAAAATAATTTCCAGCGATTTCTCTTGGTCGATTTACTTATTAGAATTTTTTTCCCAAAATTATACAATCAGTAGTTTCTGAGATACAGCCGGCGTCCATTCTTAGTTGGCCACCCGGTACATTATTAACAGCGACTTTATTTTCGACATGAAATTCTAGTGGTGGAGACGAATAATTAATATTCTGGAGATAAAAATAAATTAAAAAGTTTGTATAAATTTTTGTTACAGTTGAGTGGTTGGAACCTTTGGTGTTACACAGCAAAATAAAAACACTAAATCACCACAATACACCAAAACACTTTTACTTTTACACTGGACGCGCGTTTCGCTAACCATGTTAGCATCATCAGCAGATGATTATAAACTAAAGTACAATCTACAAGTTGAGCGTTTATATACTCACCCAGTGGGCACTGAGTGGGCGTGGCAAACTCTAGCCAACCGAGTCAGAGCCCACTGAGCGTAACAGTTAGATTTCCGCTACTAGAGTAGTAGGAACAAAGAACTTGAAGGAATTGGACCGTTGTCTCTGTTCATACTATCTTTACATTTATTAATTCTGATGCTTTCATATGCATCTAATTGCCTGTAATTTGAGACTTGTTTAATCATTTTTTTTTAATTATTAAGATCTATACAATGTTCTTTATCAACAATATGTTCGACAACGCAAGATTTATCCGGTCTACCATATCTTATCTGAGTTAAATGTTCTTTAAATCTAGTTAATATTGATCTCCTAGTTTGCCCAACATATTTCTGATTACAATCTTTACAAGAAATTTCATAAATACCCGACCTTTCCAGTGGAGGTGTTTTATCCTTTAGAGTACCTAATAACGTTAACGTTAATGTTACCTTTGTGTAGAAGTTTCATTTTTATTTCGATTTTTTTCCGAATAATCTCTGAACTAGCGTCGATATTTGGATGAAAATTGGTGTCTTGGTGTTTTTTGTCATGTTTTGCCAAATTTGTCAACTTGATTTCGACGTCAATATGATTCCGACTTGTAGGGGAGCTCACCTACATGGGTTCTATCTTTTTTCAAGTGTAATAACTTTTTATCCGTACCTGTATTAAACTACTGTATGAAACAATATACAATTTTTTCACACCTTGACCATGTATTTTTATATTCTTAGGTATGGATCCTCTAGTTTCTAAATTCGCCGAAAGACTTGCCCAAGGAAGAAAACTATACAGGAAAGATATTCAAGAGGACCCATTAGCTTGGACCAAAAGTTTATAAGAAAAAGTATTGCACAGTACTTAAGTATTTTAAAAGAACTTTAACTTAAAAAAAAACAATTTTATATTGACTCTTTTTTTGTTGTGTTTTGCTTTTTAAGTCCAATTTTTAAATGTTTATACGTATATCAATGTTATAAATGATTTATTGTACAGATCATGTGCTTCAAAGTATTATTAAATTATTTAATATATATTTATTTTATTTATTTTGTGTTTGTATTGTTTTTTAGTAACCTAATATAAATATAAAACCTTTTATACAGTATGTCCCCGAATTGTCTTTACAAGAGGAAAAACTTTTTTATTATGGACAGTTTGTGAAAAATAAATTCTATATAAACATTTTTGCTTGGTTAATACCCGTTTATACTTTTCCAAATTTCTATACCGTTTTTGAGAAATTAAAGAGTCCTAAAAACGAAAAGGTGTTTTATGGTAATAAGTTCGATTTCATTCTTTATATTTTATTATATGAATAACAATCTATCAAAGTATGAAAACGCAGTTATATTAACAAAGAAACGTTATTGACTTTCAGGACGTAATAATTATCTCTAAAACGATATGAAAATTTTTCCAATATGTACAATCCAGGTACATACTGTATAGATATGAAAGAAGAAGTGAATGAAAACTAAAGTATACTTATATGTTTACGTCTTCTTTTTGCTTATAACATAGTATACCGGGTGCGTCTCAAAAGTCGCCCATCCCTATAACTATTTTATTTTTTCAGATAAAAAAACGAGATTTGGTATGCTAATATATAACATAAATTAGGATTGATTGACGTATTCTTGGTCACTTCCTGTTTCACCGGAAATGACTACAACTTTTGATTTTTAAATGGCACCCTCGTTATTTTTTTACTTTATTCGATAGAAAATGACATTCTGAATAGAATGACATATCATATGTCAACTTTTAACATTCTCGCTTAATAAAAAATTGTATTTTAAAATTCAATCTAGAGTGCCGCGGCTATGTTAAAAACACTAATTCTTAATCAAGGAGCCTTGGAAAAATAGATTTGATCTTCTAATGTTTTTAGTGTCTTGTCCCAAAGATGTCTATTTGCATCTAACACCCCTTAAGAAGCACATAAGTGCTTTGGAAGAGGTGGATTTTAGCGAATGTATACCCCTGTTGGCTCCGGTGATGCATGTGGTTTGCGTTATCTGGGCTACATATGAATCTTATGATCAAGTCAAATTCATAACTTAAAAAAAAACAAAACTGTAATTTATTAATTCTCGAGGTATTATTCTGTATGACTTTACAATAAATTCCTTTGTAATAAATCCTGGAATATTTCAGGCTGAGAAATTTCAATCTAACATATGGCTATGTTAAAAACACTAATTCTTAATCAAAGAGCCTTGGAAAAATAGATTTGATCGTCTAATGTTTTTAGTATCTTGCCATTTAGAAAATGCTCAAATCGTTTTTTCAATCATATCTCAAATTTTTCAAATAGAACGAGGGTGGCTCATTAGCATATTAGGAAAAATAATTTTTTTACGAATAATTTGATATCACACACTTTTGGTACTTCGAGTCAAATTTTCGTTACGAACCGCAAGTTATAATTTCAAATTAAACATATACGAAAATGTTAAAAGTTGACATATGGTATGTCATTCTATTCAGAGCGTTATTTTCTATCGAGTAAAGTAAAAAAATACCGAAGGTGCCATTTAAAAATCAAAAATGTAGTAGTCATTTCCGGTGAAACAGGAAGTGACCGAAAACAATTGAATACGTCATTCAATCCTAATTTATGTCATATACTAATATGTCAAATCTAGTTTTTTTAACTGAAAAATTAAGGAAGTTATAGAGGTGAGCCCCTTTTGAGACGCACCCGGTATAATACACGTTACTTGTAGTAAACTAATCAATTATAAAATTCACTTATATAATTAAATAATTGTAAACTTTTTCGTATATTTTTGCTTTTATTTACTATATACTTTCCTTCTTGAAAACTTACTATACTAAAATACAAAATATATTTGGTGCTGTCATTATTTTTAATTACTTCCGAGACCCCCTCCCCACTTATGTTATTAAGCATATAGATATTAATAGGTTTATAGATTATATAGGCTTATAGATTAAAATTATGTATAAAAATTACATAAAAATAAGCTTGAGAAACACGTGATATTGCGAAACCACAAATACTTTCGGTATTATTAATATTTAAGCACTAAGTAAACGCATTATATTTAAATTAATTAATTGCTGGTGATTACGGTTTAAAGGCGAATGTTATTTTTACAAAGTATTAGACCTAAACGATAATACAATTCGTCAGATATAGGATGATTCCTTCCTCAAGTAACTGCTAATTTTATGTCTTATTTTATGTCATATACTAATATATCAAATTAATAATAATAATAAATAATAAATAACGCTTTATTGTCAAAATAGTAATGTCAAAATTTAATGTCAAAATAGCTTCATCGACAAAACATTTAAAAAACAAACAAAAGCACAAAAAATATACAAATAATAAAATAAAATATCATACAATACAAATTATAGAATTCAAAAAAAATTACGTCATTAAAATTACAAATAGAACATACATAGACATTACAGAATTCAATAAAATTTTACAATAGGAAAACTGTAAATGGATATAATCATTTAAGAGTTATAAAATAATAAATAATACTAGATTTTTAACCAGTGTGTAAAGGTGGGTATACACATGCGAGCCGAGAACCTATAATTCGCAAATGTGTACGTTGTTTTGAGCAACGAACGAACGGCTCGCAAACCGTTCTCGGCGATCCGCCTCATGTCGGTTTTTTTGACCAACACAAAGGGATTCGTGGCTCTCGGTGCACGGGCTCGTGTGTTGTTCGTTGTTTGCATCGAACCTTTAGACAATCCAGACGCACTGTTTTCAATTTTTAGTTTTTGTTTACTGGTTGGAAGAGGTAGAGAGGTTTATTTAAATATGGAGTGGTTCGAGGTAATCATTTTAGATTTAATTGATCTCTATCGAAAAAAAGCTTTATTATGGGATCCAAAACATAAAGAACATTATAAAAAAAATTAAAGGAGGGCGCTTGGAGGGAAATAGGTGTCAAACTAAAACCTGTGTTTTAGTGCCAAACCAAACCAAACCAAACAGAACATAATTCTCTTCTCGCGAAGACATAATTAAACGCGTATCGCAAAAATGACTGCATGTTTTCGGTTGGTTTGCGGCGTTCGCGCTTTTCCCTTGGATCGTTGAAGGTTCGTACAAAAGCAATTTGGTAACGAGCGGTTCGCGAACCGCTCGGCTCGCATGTGTATACCCACCTTAAGATGATCAAAATTTTAAAATTCAAAATTGTTCAAGATCAACAAAAAAGTCGTTTACCGCATATAGGGCTCTTTCCAGTAAGTACGATTTCAGAGCTTTGCGAAATGGGGTAAAGAATGAAAGCGACTTGATATCCAAAGGCAGATGATTGTACATTTTTTTGGCATTGTACAGGGTGGGTCAAATTCGACACTTTTAAATGGAAACACCCTTTTCTATAGGAGATAGACAAAAACTAATATCGGTGTCTGGAGCTCAATTTTTCTCAAAAACATGATGGTAAAAACCACATATCGATATCTGTTACCGTTTCGGAGTTGCGGGGCGTTTTTCAAAAATATGTATTTCTAACAAATCGCTGTAACTTTTTTGCTATGGAAACTGTTTTATTTTTATGAAAACATTTCCAAAGCACCTTTTTACGTACAATTTAATGGTTTAAGTATAATTTTTTTAAAATTAATAATTTAAGAATTATCAACAGAAAATTTGATTTTTTATATGGGACACCCTGTATATTTTTAATTTATTGAAAAGAATTTAAAATTACCTTTCCAAAAATATAACACACCTGATATTTTACTCGATTCCACTTCGAGATATAGAATATATAAAAATTCGCCCGCTTTAAATCAGTAGGATTTGAACGGCACCGGCTGTAATGCAAAAAAAATCTAGCTGTGAGCATCAATTAAAACGAAAATAATATTTGCTATGAGAGACGCAGAATTCTATAACAATTTATAACAATTTATAACATTTTAAAATAATTTTAACCAACATCAACACATTTAAACTATATTTAATAACAATAAAAATAAATAGCAAACCAAGACATGAGATTTTGCTACAGAGGTGTTTGACTTATCGACAGTCTTCTATTATGGACAGACTCTCATAACTGCTAAGTATTTCTAATTCTTCTCCCGCAAATAGGTATATCCATAGGATTAGATCCATGGGCACTAAGTCAGGCGGCGTCGACGGCTAACGGCTGGGATCTTGGTTAGCTCTTCAATTATTCTTGAAATTGGCTGCAAAAATTTGCTGATAACTTCAGCGTTCAGAGGCGGTGCGTCGCCTTGCTGGAAAAATATGCTTTCGAGCTCCATTAAGGGCATATCATCAATATGGGGTCCAAAGCCTACCAGTTAAAAGTGGCGAACTTTTAAAAATTCTGTATTTCGAAGGGGATTATAACAAAATATCAAGTGTGCTATATTTTTCGAAAGGTAATTTTAAATTCTTTTCAGTTAATTAAATATATAGGGGGTGTCCCAAATAAAAAATAAATTTTTCTGTTGATAACTCTTAAATTATTAATTTTAAAAAAATTATACTTAAACCATTAAATTCTACGTAAAAAGGTGCTTTGGAAATGTTTTCATAGAAATACAAAATTTTCCATATCAAAAAAGTTACAGCGATTTGTTAAAAATGCACATTTTTTAAAAACACCCCGTAACTGCGAAACGGTAACAGACATTGATGTACGGTTTTCACCATCATGTTTTTGATGAAAATTGAGCTCCAGACACCGATATTAGTTTTCGCCTATCTCCTATAGAAAGGGTGTTTCCATTTAAAAACGTCGAATTTGACTCACCCTGTACAGTATTGAGCTTCTTTAACCAGTTCTGAGCTCGGGGTTGGCGGATAAAGATCATGCTCCCCATTCCCAAGTGGATAGTTGGAAGGTGGCCTTTCGGAAATAGCAAATATATGTGCTTGCGGATTATAAGCAAACTGATTCAAAAATGAATAAAGAAGGAAGAGTCAGTATTTTGAAATCTTTAAAGAAATTCTGGCAGTGAGTTCTACTGTTCAGGCTTCAGGCCCAATAAATATCGAACGGCTCTCTTTTGAAGTTTGAAATAATACGATCAAATTTTATCGCGCAGCAAGTACCCCAGAATGGAAGGGCATAAGGAACGTGCGACTCAAAAAGGGCATAATAGACTATTCTAGAGGTTGATAAGTTAAGTTCCTTAGAAACTGGTTTTAGCGCAAAACAAGCAGCGCTTAGTTTCTTTGATAAAGCTTTGATGAGCAAGTCCCATTTTAACGAGTTATCTACAAGTCCTAAGAATTTTACACCTCTTCATTCTTTATTCATTCATTAGTTTATAATCATCTGCTGATTATGCTAACATGGTTAGCGAAACGCGCGTCCAGTGTAAAAGTAAAAGTGTTTTGGTGTACTGTGGTGATTTAGTATTTTATTTTGCAAGGTAGAAGTTGGTAGGGGTTACCGGGTGGTCTGTATCGTCGCTGGAAACATAGGAAATCAACGGGTCAGCCAATATTTGACCAGTTCAAAATTTGAATTTGCACCACCCGGTATATATGTTTTTACTACACTATCCTTCCTGTATGTTTACGAGATTGTCCAGCGTACTTGACTTTTCCTTTATGCTGAACATGTTGTCACTCTGTTGTTTGCGTCAATGCGCTAGAATTACCAAATATGATCCTATTTTGATAAACTGTAGATGTTTTATTTTGATAGTTCCTATTTTCATACGAAATTCCTAAGGATATTCCTTAGCGACAAGATTTTTAAAGATAAGAATTGTAAATTTTTATTATTGTTATTGATGGTGATGTATCAAATTACAGACAGATAAATCTACTACAGAAGTATTTAAAGATAAACATAATTATTTATTGAGTCTAGCATTACTCGAAAAGTTAATTACATTCTTAGATTAAGGTAGTGTAATAATGTATTCCACGAAATTTAGCATAACATGTATTTTTATTTTTAACGTTTTCTGTAATATTCAATTTATATTTGCGCAGGTAAGTAAATACTGGCATTTTAATGATGTTATTAATTTTGAAGTTATAGGATCTAGGATCATAATATAATTTTTAAAAATTAATAAGTGTTATAAATCTTCTTGGCGCAGAAAAAATATATGTTTTTTATTATAGATTGCATATTAGAATTTTAAATTCAAAGATGTTTGACAAGGTTTTGACTTTCAGGATTCAACATATACTGTTACTGTAGTCGAGTATGGACCCAATCTAAACTATTCTTTATCTCCTGAAGAAAGATTAGAATTTAACACAAGAAACTATGTTGATATTATTGCTAAAGCGACAGAAAACAAGGTAAATATTTTTCAAAGATGAAGTATAAATAGCGTAAACAACCCTGTTGACTATGTATACAGGGTGCTACAGATTCGCGGTACGAGCATTGGTATCTCGGTAACCGTAATAGATACGAACATGATTAAATTGGGGCAAAGTTGCGCTTTAGAATGTCACGAAGATGCCATCAAAAAAGTTTTGGAAATTTCAAGCATTGAGTTTTTTGGAAAAAACGGATTTTTTTGAAAATCAATTTTATTTTTTCCTGTCGTTATTTTTTAGAAAATCAAAAAACTAATTGCACATTCTCATAGCCACTTTATTAGGGCTATCTGATGGTATTTTTAGATTTTCAAATTAGCTAATAATTTGTGAGATGCAGAGGCCAAATTATTTTTTTTTAAATATGGACCTGCATTTTTTATTTCAGATTTTAAAAGACCTCGGTCTCCTGAGTACAATGATATGCCACACTTGATACTTTTTTTTTGTTTTTGGTAAAACAATAAAAAAAAATATTTAATTGTTATTTAAAATAATTTCAAATCCTACTCTGTTTTTTTAATTTATATAATCTGATTATATTCAGCACAACAATATTGATCAGCGCTAATTACATTGAATAAAGAAAACCAATAAAAATAATTTTGGACATTTGAAATCAATACATTTCAACATTAAGAGTACAAAAACAATTAACGAGTAATAAAAACAATTAAAGAGTACAAAATGCATTCGGAAGTATAAGAAGATCTGTTCAAAGAGCTATAAAAAAGATTGAACGAAAAATAAATTTGTGCATTATGGAGTAATATGGTGGTAACCCTTTCGAACATGCAGAGCATTACAAACTAGTTTGTAGAAATTTATAATAACTAAGATTAATATTACGCATATTATTAGATCGTACACTGGGATTTCAAATTAACAATAAAAAAAAGTTAAAAATAATTGATATCTTTAAATTGCTGACCTGGATATTAATTATTTGAATCTTGCAAGACGTGATTTTCCTTATTCAATGTTAATTAACGCTGATCAATATTGTTGTGCTGAATATAATCAGATTAAATAAATTAAAAAAGCTGAAATTATTTTAAATAACAATTAAATAGTTTTTTTTATTGTTAAGGTATCCAAAACAAAAAAAAGTATCAAGTATGGCATATCATTGTACTCCGGAGACCGAAGTCTTTCAAAACTTCAAATATAAAATGCAGGTATTTAAAAAAATTAAGTTGGCCTCTGTATCTCACAAATTATAAGCTAATTTGAAAATCTAAAAATACCCTAATAAAGTGGTTATGAGAATGTGCAATTAGTTTTTTGATTCTCTAAAAATTAACGACAGGAAAAAATAAAATTGATTTTCAAAAAAATCCGTTTTTTCCAAAAAACTCAGCAATCCTCGAAATTTTTAAAACTTTTTTTATGGCATCTTGGTGAACTTGCCAAGGAGCAACTTTGCCCCAATTTAACCATCTTCGTATCTATTACGGTTTCCGAGATGCCAATGCTCGTACCTCGAATTTGTAGCACCCTGTATATTTGGAATAAGGTCTAACCAAAAATCTATTCTCTTTCTTTCTCTAACAAATGAGTTTTACTTTTTATGGAATATGTCATTAATATGAATTTTTCAAATAAGTGCCATACATCATAGGTTTCGGGACCTAAAATTCTTAATAAAAAATCATATATATAGGCATATTTAAAAAAAATAATGATGATAGCAGCTCAAAGACAAAACGTCGGTTTAAAATCTGATAAGACCATCTTTTAGAACAAAAGAAGTTCATGAGAATGTGAAATTTATTTGTCATATCAATTCAAATAGAGTTATAAAAAAATAGAAATTAAATCGCAAAAATATCCCGTTTTTTTTTCAAAAATCTTCGGAAGTATTTGGAATTTTTTTTGCAAAATTTTAAGGTTTGCTTTTTCTTGCCTCCATTTAACTGATCTCCTCTAATTTCCGAGAAGTTGTGAATTTGAGAGATTCTGTACACGGAATATAATAATTGGGACACCCTGTATTATAATACTTAACTATTCAATGAACGCTTTTAATAAAATAAGGTTTTTGTATTCAAAGACAAGCACAGACTCAAAGAGAATATTTTTTATAGGTACTCTAAATTATCCTATAAATGCCAATTTTTGGTTATCTGATTCTTAACTTTATCCTAATTAAGTCCCACATGGGTACATTTCAAAGTTATTAACATAATGTCAAATACAGGAATACAAAAACGATGTAGTTGTTTACGATTTTTTTTAATTAGGTATTAAAAAATAAAAACTATCCTACCTTAATCAAACAGCTCTGAAAACACCATTACCACTAATTTAAAAGTCAATTACACTTTTCACTATATTTACTATATTATACAACCCTTTAATATTCTAGTAAATTCAGAGAAACTAACACTAAATTAAAAGAAATTATTAAGAAATCACGTGTTGTGTACATATCTTTTTGTTGAGCGCGGAGAAAAATATTATTTAACTTTTTTTGTTAAACTTTAGTGACAGTTGCTAAGGTGACGCGTTTGCAAAGCCCACTACGTTGGACCTGCATTCAAAACAGCAATTATTATAGAAATTAAAAATACGTTTTAATTATTTTAAGAAAACAATTAATGTTTTTATGTTGCTTGATATGGTATACCTGCGTTTATGCAAATATAATGTACTAAAAGTCAATATTTAGTGTTATGTGTATTAGTAAATGAGATGGGGGAGATTCTATTTCATTTTTTGTTTAATATTTTTGCTCCAATATTAGATTATTATAAAATCTGATTGTATGAAACAGAATAAAGGAATATTTCTTTGTTCTTTGATATGTGTGCTTAAAATATGCGCATATTTCATACTACACGGTGTCCTATACTTATGCATATAAAATGTTGTACTAAAAATAAGTATTTAGTATTATGTATAATAACAAATGAAATGGGAGAGCTTCTACTCCAAAAAAATCCTATTACATCTTAGGATATTTTTTACGATTTCTTTTTTATATTTTCCTGGTTCTATTTTAAGATATGAAAATTCAAATTTCACATTCCTAATGCTACTTTTCCTGCTCTACAAGTTCATGTTATTAGATTTTTAATCTGACTTTTTGTTTCTTAGCAATCATTATCAACAGATTATCTACTTCATTTTTTTTAAATACGGACGTGGATTTTTTATTTCCTCTTTTAAAAGATTTTTGCCTTCCTAAAACAATGGTGTATCACACTTGTAGAATATAGAATGAGTGGAAGGGGGGTTAATCACCACGATCTATTGTGATCCTTTTTCTTCAGTTATAATTAATTCATCATGCAGTCTATAACTCATCATACATGGGGATCTTGTTGTTGTAGGGGAGACAGCATATTTCCCATCCTCCTCTGACAATAACTGTTCATCTTCCGAGGAGTGGACATCTATCACCTTCACAGTCAAGGCGCTTGTCTCCGGCTCAGGTACCCTCGAGATGGAGGCAGGAGGATCTGTCTCCATTTTCTGCATTTAACTTGGTCTCTCTTTAGACCTGATACCGTATACTGGTGTTGTCCCAAATCTATAACATATGGTATATCTCTCTTTTTCTATTGCCTCCTCGGATTCGAGGTCAATTCCTATTGTAAGGACCTGACCATGGCCCTCCTCCCCCTAGTTGGTAACTCGCCAACTCGAAGTCCACTGGCCACGACACTACAGCCAGGACCATAGTAAACACTTGTCAATATTTAAAAATAAAATTAAAAATAAATCTCTAAAATTCTGTAAATTTTTAGGATATGGATCTAATTATTTTTCCAGAATCTACACTAACGTACCTTAACAGTTATGCCACTACAGCAGCCACACTACCACCTTTATACGACGTAGTTTTATGCAATTATAGTGAAGACAGCTATTCGAAATTTCTAGAAGAGTTTTCCTGTGCAGCAATAAAATACAACGTTACAATTGTTATCAATTTAACAGAAAAAGATAAATGTGACACTAGCACGAACTGCGATGAAACTGATCACATATTTTATAATACCAACGTTGTGTTTGGTACCAACGGTAGCCTGTTAGCTAGGTAACATTTATTTGTATTTAGTTTTTGCTCTATGTGTAAAAATATTAATAAAAATACGGCCAGACTCATTTGCCAATTTTGTAAATCAGTCAGGCTTGCTTTTGACTATAGTTTATGATAGTATCAAATGATACGTTAATTTTCAAGAATGGGAAAATAAGAGTTAGGTACGGATTTCAAGAATCTGTCAAGTTTATGCATCCGCAAATTTTCACACAGGCTGACTTTCTTCCGCTTGGGATGTGCCAGACTGTTATTTTCATTAATAAAATGATTCACTTTAAGAAATGGCAAATATTTATGACTGGAAAAATAAGTGGAAGTTTTTAGTTTCTTATCTAGCGACCCATCAGAAAATTTTAGCCATACTCACAAATTGTCATTTAATGTCACCATCTGAACATACTTTTATAAAGAGTGTTTCAAAAAACATGTGCCATCTCTCGTGAGGAAATTCTTCACATAAAAATAAGACATATTTTTCATATGAACATAGGTCCGATTCTACTTTGCTTCGTAGCTACAGGATGTTAAAGTCTTAATAATTTTTCGATGTATTATAATTTCCTTCCATGTACTTTTAGTGGTCGCAGTGGCGGACTAAGCCTGTCGGGGACCCGGGGCGGCGAAGCTAAATGTGGCCCCCGGTCTGTTTAGATAATGATATACTTCTAATGCAAATTTTGTAAAGATGAAATAACATACGTATAATGGTTGACAAAATTCAAGTATTTATACAGGGTGTCCCAGTCTGAGCGTGCATTAGAAGTTTCTAGAGAACTACAATATCTAGATCGGAGATTTTTTGCACATCATTGTTTCACAACGAGATCTATCGATTAAAAACATTTTCAATATGGCGGCAATTCCGGGTACCGGAAGTTGACAGCAACTTTCTTATTTTAAACGGGTGCCCTCATTTTTTACATACTTAAATTCTCTGTAAAATTTTATGAATTTTAATATTAAACACTCTATACCTAACGTTAACTGTTTTTGAGAAAAAAATATTTATAATTTTTGGACAAAAAAAACTTCTTATCAAAAGTATGTGTATAGCCAGTATAGCCTAAATGTCAAATTTAGTCATTACCACAGCCACTGTGCCGTAAAGAGAAGACATGTGGCTATCTATTTCAAAAATTAAATTGTATCTGAATAAAGCATTATTGTGGCCGAATGTCATATAATAATGGCCGCAGCGGTCATGGAATTGAGCGATTAAAAAATTATCATAAATCATTTTTTTCAAATGGAAATCCACTTTTTTTATTAGTTACTTTTTGACTATACATATTCCTATACCGAAAATAAATCGTTCTTAAGTTATTTAAGATTTAGTTAAAAACATATATATTTAAAGCATATATTTTTCTTGATTTTAACCAGTAGGCCTATGACTTTAAACGTCAAGTAATATAAAACAATAGATCTGAGATCTGACCATGTCATATTGTAGAATTTTTTTCAAAAATCAGTATATTCTCCATCATTATTTCCAAGCCAACTTTGAGCTGTTTTTTTTTCGATCATATGGTATATTATTAATAATATCAACTATTAGATATCTCTAAAGATCGAAAATACGAGATATATTTTTATAAATACACTTTTTAAACTTTTAAAGCAGCAGTATTTATAATATAAGAAATTCAAATTATTCGTGTTAACTCAAAAGCTCAAAAACGATTACATCAATTTTTTAAAGCTTATAATAATACTTTTAAATCGATAAACGAATGCAATTTGATGTAATAAAACTAAATAGTCGACTAAAGTAGAGGTGGCAAAATTAAATAATTAAATAATAATTCACAAAACTCTAATATTTATAATCATCTGCTCATGATATTAACATGGTTAGCGAAATGGGCGTATTATAGTGCAAAAATAAAGTGTTTTGGTGTATTGTGGTGAATTAGTGTTTTATTTTGCTGTTGTAACACCAAATGTTCCAACCCCAACTGTAATAAATTAAAGGGATTAAATTATTGAAATCCCCAAGCGAATGTTCGCATGTATTTAATGGCAACTTATGATGACAAAGTGATGGAAATACCGGTTCCACAAATTAGCCGCGTTACTTTCGCGACCGTTCCAGGGAAACACCGCTACAAAATATCAGATTCGAGGGGCCCCTTCGCTGTCTCAGACTCGTGGCCCTCGTTATACTAAAGACGGCAGTACTCACCATCGCGCATCGGTTAGAAAGCTAGAATACAAGTTATGCTGTGCACTGGTTGTAATTTAAAATGTTTATTTAGTAAAAATAAATAATGAAACCATTGAAATATAACTTAAAAGCTAAAATAAATAAATTCAAGTTTATATTCATAATTATTGTAATCTTTAAAATCATAAAAAATAATAAAAATTATTCGATATTTCAAACAAAGAAAATTACCCCTTGATTTAATTTCCTAAATAGAAAATGCCATTGAGAATTACTGGGGCCTGATAATTGATAATTATTTTACATACATATATTAATTATTTTGAATACTCCACCTACAAATTGCTTCATAACTACTGAACACATATTGGTCTTGTTTGCCAGTTGAATAAAAAATTACTTATTGAGATTTGGAGGCCCCCTACAAAACGGGGCCCGGGGCGGACCGCTCCTTCCGCCCCCTCTTAGTCCGCCACTGGTGGTTCGAATGAAATTTGGAGGGTAAAAGCTTTGGTAAAAGTTACTATAAGTCCTTATACTATGCTATAAGTGCTACATATTTTAATACTAAAAAAGTGTCCATAAATTCATCAGGGACGTGCATATGGGTTATCACTGGAATATTTTTCAAACAAAAACATATGCGCCTGTGACTTTTTTCTTTTTGTATCAAAATTGTGTAGGCCGTTTAATGCCAATTAAAAGTTACCTCTTAATATTTTGTGGAATTCGGTCTCCTTGATGAGATAAACGAAATTTTATTAATCATTTAATAATTTAAAAAATTAATAAATTATATATTTTAACTAATTTATTATTAAATATTATTACTATTAATTATTATTACTATTAGCCCAACCTACAGAAATTTCAAATAAAAAAATACAGGTATTTAAGAATTTAAGATATTACAAAAAACCTACCTAATTTTAAAAAGTTTTAACATCCTGTAATTCTAAAACTATGCATCTCCATACCCATGTTTATAGGAACTTTTTTTCATATTTTTTGATGAGGAATCAATGAATACTTATTTAGAACTTTCGCAAGTTAATAATATTAAAATTTTTAAATTGTTGCTTTTAAGGCTTTCATCAAAACAAATTAATAAAATAGCGTTTATCTCATCAAGGAGGCCGAAATCGACAAAATATCAAGGGACAATTTTAATCGGCATTAAACTGCTTACACTATTTCGATAACAAGAGAAAGAATACAGTGGCGTACATGTTTTTTTTTAGAAAAATATTCAAGTGATAACCCATATCCACGTCCCTGGTGAATATATCGACACTTTTTTAGCATTAAAATATGTCGCATTTATAGTAACTTTTACCCTCAAAATTTCATTCAAAACTCTAAAAGGACTTGGTAGAAAATTACAATAAATCGAAAAAATTTTAAGACTTTAACACGCTGTAGCTACGAAACAAAGCAGAATCGGACCTATGTTGATATGAAAAATAAATTTTATTTTTACGTGAGGAATCTCCCCACGAGAGATGGCACATGTTTTTTGAAACACCCTGTATATTTTCCCACTGGGAAAATAAATACAAAAAAAATTCACTGCCTCCTAGACTATAAAAATATTCAAGCAGCTAAAAAGACATTGCTTAACATATCCAGTACTATTTACGTAACGTACAGGGTGATTCAAACTTCCCGCCCTTGGCTTATAACAGGAAAAGGAAAACTGCAGATGCAAGTTTCGAAGACAGGATGCGAATGGCAGTGTGTAAGGTATATTTTTTCGTATTTAAACATTTTTCAACTTTTTTCAAAATGGTGGAAATGACGTCAAAAAAAATATTTTTTTCACAAAGTCATCATTTTTTTTTTCATATTCTGAAAGGACATATTTTTTAAACAACTTTCATTAAAAAAGTTTTTCTTTATCTTTATTTCTTCACAAGCTATGAGACTCTAAAGATGAAATTTTTAAATAAATCTCAACTTACCCCTTCAGCCAAATTCATTGCAATATTAATATGTTATTTTCAATTTTTTTATTTTATTACATTATGTCGTTTTTTGTTTTAAACAATAACTTTGCATTAATTGTTAATAATGTTAATTTACCAAAAAAAGATACTAATGACAAAATATTATTTGGTTTAATCAACTTAAAACGATCATTTGTTACAACTTAACAAGTATAGCTAAAGACGTGAGAAATATAAAATAACACGGCGACCGGTGCTATCCCCAAGTCTATTCCTATATCTGTACAACTGTACCTGGCCGACTTAATTCTTATCACGGGGTGAGTTGAGATTTATTAAAAAAATTTAAATTTAGAGTCCCATAGCTTGTAACCAAATAAAGATAGCGAAAAACTTTTTTAATGAAAGTTGTTTAAAAAAACATGTTCTTTCAGAATATGAAAAAAATGACGACTTTGTGAAAAAAATATTTTTTTGACGTCATTTTCACCATTTTCAAAAAAGTTCAAAAATGTTTAAATACGAAAAAATATACCTTACACACAGCCTTTCAAATCCTATCTTCGAAATTTGTATTTGCAGTTTTCCTTTTCCTGTTATAAGCCAAGGACGGGAAGTTTGAATCACCTTGTACTTATTTATTTTCTGTGTGTACTTATTTGTAACTCAATTTTTGCGCAGAAATGTGTTTTGCAATACATAATTTATTTCTATCTTTCTTAGGTATCGAAAATTTAACCTATTTGGAGAATATGGCAAGAGCAAACCTGCTTATCCGGATATTTCAATCTTCAAAATTCGAAACTCCTCATTTGGACTCATGACATGCTTTGACATTCAGTTTACTACGCCAGCGTTCAATCTAACACGTCAACATCAGGTTGAAAATATCATATTTCCTTTGAATTGGATATCAGAGTTACCCTTTTTAACAGGTATTAGTTCATTTCATTGAATACCTATATGTATATTATATTTTTTTTATAAATATATTTAGCGTTGCAAACTGAACAGATGTGGGCACAGGAGCTCGATGTGGTGCTTTTGGCTTCTGGATCTAGTAATCCTAGTAGGGGAGCTGGTGGATCTGGGATATTTTTAGGTAGGTATTAAAAAAAATTACCTATTCTATGACTTCTATGTAAAATAAGGCGAATACACCTAATTTATCCGTGCAGTATATAGCTTATAGCATACGGTAAGCAAAACGCACTGGAAAGCACATATTACTATGGCAAATATTGGAACCAACGTTGGAGGACATTTGATCCATAGTGTGGAGAGTCATCTTAAATTTAGATACTTTAAAAAATAATCTTTACTATAGCAAATAATTTAAAACCAGAAATTGTGGCCAGAAATGGAAGGGACATAGAAACAAAAATTATAAAGAAAACAAATAAAGAAAAGATATATAGAAATATAGAGGCAAGTTCTTAAACCATATTGCTTTGCAAAAAAGTTAAAATTTTTTTTAATTTTTTCTGATTGAATGGTTGTGACTATGACGAATATTTTGTTTGATCTCTTTAATACCTTATAAAAAAATTTCATACTTTTATTAACATTATTTAAACAGAAATATATCAGTTTTTTAAAAGCCTTGCAAATGGTACGATTCAGGAAACCGGTTGTCAAAGTCGTACCCCTATGCTATCTGTATCCTACTTACCATGTACCACCGAATAATAAAACCGTTATAAAAACCATTAACACTGAATAATAAAACCGTTATTAAACCGTTATATTATTATTCGGTGCATGTACTTACCATCTGAAATATATCTAAAACATATCTACATACATATTCATTACTACCATAATTAATAGAGTGGTTTAAGAAAATCACATCAGGTTTTGACTTGTAATAAATATCATCATCAAGCTATCATCTTAATAAACTCATTTTTCAAATCATAATATTTCTCTTCTTTGGCGACTCTACTATAGTTCAATTTGTAGTTCAGTTGTACCTCAAATCACCATCGTGTAGACATTTTGGTCTGTAGACCAAAGGTTTTCTCTACACCACCAAAATGCATAAGCATTTGCTATACTTACAGCTTTCCTGTACAATTTCTCTATTATATCTGCTACTCTCCTAAATCGTACTGGTCCCAATTGAGCAACTATAGAGAGGTACTGTTTAGGCAACATCATTAAAAATAACAAAGCACATTATGTAGCAGTTTTTTTAAAAGGAAGTACATCAATCATGCTAAATGTAAGACAACATTCTCTAGAGAGAAAAATACACAACAATCATTAATCACATTCCGTCTAGCCATATAAAATCACTTACCATAAGGTACCATAAGCCATCCAAATATTAGAGCACAGGCAGAAAGAATCTTTGATATGTATTTTTTTCTAAAACCACTTACCCTTTATGGTATTGTGTGAGTATACACTCACACAAGGTATACTCACACAAGGTATACCCTTTAATAATACTTACTTGCTTACTTGCTGATGAGTAATTGACACGCATCAGAAGATGGTTAAGCAAGGCGTTTTCTTTCATGAGCTTTTCTGTGTCTGAAAAGCCCTATACATAGGTGATGTTACCTCTCTTCCGCAATCTGGACATTCAAGAACCTCATTAGTTTGTTGCCCCTTTACTTTTTGGTTATCGTTGTTAACTGAGTTTACAATTCTCTATTACGTTCTATTGTGCTATTGCCTTTAATAATAACCAGATATTGAGTCGGTATCTATATCAAGATGGTTAGTGAAGGGCTGTGGTCTTATCTGGGATATTTTTTATTTAGGCATATATCATTAATTACCATTAAATTATTCAATTTGTAGGAAAAAATGGTCCTTTGGAACAAGTCATTCTAAGCAACTCCAGTACCAAAATACTTTCACATCAAGTTTCAAAAGATGCCATATCTACTAATATATCTCTTGTTGAAGGTACTAACGATACTGACGTTGACAATATTGCCAAAACCTTGGATGATTTTTTTATGTTAGTAGACCCAACGATTGCAGGTAAATCAAATTCTTAGGTTTTATATTTAAGGCCATTTTAATGTATAGATTACTCTTCGTTTTAGAACATAATTTTAAAGTATTAAACACTAACGAAAATAGCGTTACGGAAACGGTTTGCCATGGAGATGAAATAAATGTTCTGTGCTGTAATTTTAATGTATCAGTTACAGTGAACGAGAAGATAGAAAATAATAATGATTATGACAGTTATACTTATTTATTAGTAGCTTTCAGCGGAGTTAGAACTTTCTCTGGATTTTACTATGGAGGAATTGAACAATGTGGCGTGGTAGCTTGCTTAAATGAAACAGTTTCTTCTTGTGGACGAAGGTAAATATAGGTATCAAGGAATAATTAATGATAAATAATAATTATTATAGGTACATCATTATCATTATCTGCAGCTTATTTCCAGTTATAGTTTACATATTTAGATAATCTCTTTGTAATTGGGTTCATTGTTGTCTATTGGTGGATATGCGGGTCCAACTTATTCCTGGTAATTTCCTAGTATCATGGTCCCATAGTTAGATCTTTTTCTAGGTCTCTTAAGAGTCTATTTTACTATAGTCCGAAAAAGTACCAAAATAAGCGTTCGGCATTTAACGTTCTATACAGGGTCCGGAAATAGTGCGTCCGGCATCTCTAGCTCCTAGAATAAAAAACCTGGGAATTTTGTTTAAGTGCAAACCTAAAGTATGCACGAGGATGTATTTCAGGAAAATATTTTAACTTCTATAGGGTGGCTCAAAAAAGTGTGAGTGGATCAGGATTATTTTTTTTAAATGGAACACCCTGTATATTATTGCATTTTTAGCTTCCTTTTATGTCACTTTACATAATCCCAAGACAAGAGTAAATATATTTCGATAATTTCAGAGATATTAATAAATATATAAAATTTATATATTTTTCAGCTTTTCTTAAAAAAATTATTAATAATACCAAGAACTGTCCTGAAATCAAAACTATATTAGATATTTACTTTAGATGGTCTGCACTTACTTGCTATAAATATGAAAATCGTATATCATACATGATGTTCAAAATTCTACGCCAAACATTCTAAAATATAAAATAATTTTCTCTTCGTTTTTTTTAAATGGAACACCCTGTATATTATTTCTTCAATAGATGGATAATTAAAAAATGAACATTTTTTGTATTTAGAGTATTTCAAAATTTTTAACGGTTTCGAAGATATTCCCGGTTGTGCATTTCATATGGCATTTTCAGTAGTAAATTTTTATCAGTCACCCAACGATTTTTCTCTCGTATTTTACCATTGAAAGCGCCATATGAAATAGTACTGCGTGTATCCGGAAAACTATTAAAAATTTTGAAATACTTTAAATACAAAAAATGTTCATTTTTTAATTCTCCATCTAATAAAAAAATAATATACAGGGTGTTCCATTTAAAAAATCGAAGAAAAGTTATTTTATATTTTTGAAAGTTTGGTGTAGAATATTGAACATCCTGTATAATTTACGATTACCATATTTATAGCAAAGTAAGTACACGTAAGTATAAGTAAGTATTTTTAATATTTTTTTTAAGAAGGGTTGAAAAATATATATTTTTATAACTATCTAAATTGATTTACTCATATCTTAGAATTATGTAATGTGATCTGAAAGGAAGCCAAAAATGCAGTAATATGCAGGGTGTTCAATTTAAAAAAAATCATCCAGATTCACTAACACTTTTTTGAGCCACCCTATAGAAGTTAAAATATTTTCCGGAAATACATCCTGGTACACAGTACGTCTGTTCGTTCTGTAGCTACGGGGTATCCGTGAGAGGGGAAACGATATGCTCTCGATGTTTTTCGTAAAAAAATAGACGACGCCTACCATCAATAAAAATTCAACAAATTTGCAAGTAGCCAATAAAATGAGTGGGCAGAGCGATTTGCGGTGACGTACTCGTTAAGTTGACGTATAAAATAAATTGCTGTTTATTTAAATATTTTTTGTCCGCATTCCTTTCATAGACACAAATCCAGTAGACGTACTGTACTTTAGGTTTGCACTTAAACAAAATTCCCAAGTTTTCTATTCTAGGAGCTACAGATGCTCGACGCACTATTGCCGGACCCTGTATAAAACTGGCTAGGTGTTTTTAAACAAATGAAGAAGGAAATTAATGATAAATGATTATACTATATCCGTATTGTAGCATATTTTTAGACAACTTCTGTATTTTTAAGATTTGGATGGTCAAACATCAACAAAATATTCCTTATATTTTGACTAACTTTACTTGAAAATAAAGGCATAATTTAAAATTCCGTTACTATGCGGAAATAGATTGATGTTTTCTGATTACAGTGATATATAATTTATATGGTTTTGTAACAAATTGCTCGCTATTTTATCGCAAATGCTGAAGCTCTGCAAACCTTAATGAAACCTTAATCAAAGCACATGTGTATGGAATTTTGGGTATGGCTTAACATGATAGGATCGGGCTCAGTCTCAGATTTCTGACATATAATATATATTTCCTTCGGCCACACACCCGCTTTACCCGACCCCTGAGAGCGACCCGAACAGTACAGCGTAATAGACTCCTTAATTCCTCGTGGGTACCATTCTGTAACTTTTGTAGTCCATCTGTTAACGGTCTTTCGTTCCAGGTGTCCTGCCCATTACTACTTGAGGGATTTGATTTTGTGGATGACATATATTACCTGTATCTTTTGTCGTATCAACTCTATTTCTTTACGGACTTTTTGTTGTTATTCCCAGCATATTTTGTTCTATCGAGCGTTATCCAGATTAGTCTTAACAGCAAAAAGGAGATGTTAACATTTAATTTATTTACTTTAATTTTTAGAAATTATTATCTTATTCTTTTTTCAGGTTTAGTAATTATTCTAACGTAATTTGGCCATTAACAATCAATTCCATCAATATAACTGGTAATTTTTCATCGTCAGAAAACAAAATTCAATTTCCAACGACATTGCTGAGTTCCATTTATCCGCTGCCCGTATCTCATTATACCTGGGATTATGAAACTAGGGACTCTCAGATTATAAAACGGTTAGAGTTAAATAAACCACAAAGCAGACTTTTAGCGTTTGGAATATACGGAAGGGACTTCAGCAGAGATTGGGATCCATTAAGGAATAACACCGGAAATGACGGAAGTGGCAGTAATGTTGTGAAGGGTAGCCTGATTTCACTGTTCTTGTTAGTTGTTGTATCATTAATTTTATAAATAAACAAGTATATTCATCAAATAGCCTACTTCTGTAATAGAATTAATATTAAAAAATGTCCAAAAAAGTCCTATGGGCATTTTACTAGTGATGGGAAAAACCATTGACTTAAAATAAAAAATATATATTATAATATATTATTTTAAGTCTATGGGAAATACCGATTAATTTCAATAATCGAGTACTCGAGTTTCAAGCGATTTCAATAACCGAGCGATCGCTCGAGCGAAATATCGCTCGTATTTAAAAATAGGATTTTCGCCCGTCGCTTGTTGTACTCGTAACGCCAAGCAGTAAGTTGCGCGCGCAGAGCATAAATATACAGGGTGGCCTAACGAAAACGTTCCGCAACGCATAACAGCCAGGGTAATT
Organism: Sitophilus oryzae; assembly: GCF_002938485.1. Classification (NCBI taxonomy): domain Eukaryota; kingdom Metazoa; phylum Arthropoda; class Insecta; order Coleoptera; family Curculionidae; genus Sitophilus; species Sitophilus oryzae. Next base: position 566,232 of record NW_022147170.1, read on the forward strand.
TTTTTTTTCAGAAAATTCAAAAACACGTCAATTTTGTTTGTGAGGGGGACAACTTTTGCCCCAAAAATGATTCCTTATGTTTTGACTAACTTTTCTTGAAAATAAAGGCATAATTTAAAATTCCGTTACAATACAGAAATAAATTGATGTTTTCTGATTACAGTTATATATAATTTATATGGTTTTGGAACAAATTGCTCGCTATTTTATCGCAAATGCTAAAGCTCTGCAAACCTTAATGAAACCTTAATCAAAGCACATGTGTATGGAATTTTGGGTATGGCTTAACATGATAGGATCGGGCTCAGTCTCAGATTTCTGACATATAATATATATTTCATTCGGCCACACACCCGCTTTACCCGACCCCTGAGAGCGACCCGAACAGTACAGGGTAATAGACTCTTTAATTCCTCGTGGGTACCATTCTGTAACTTTTGTAGTCCATCTGTTATCGGCCTTTCGTGCCAGGTGTCCTGCCCATTACTACTTGAGGGATTTGATTTTGTGGATGACATATATTACCTGTATCTTTTGTCGTATCAACTCTATTTCTTTACGGACTTTTTGTTTTTATTCCCAGCATATTTTGGTCTATCGAGCGTTATCCAGATTAGTCTTAACAGCAAAAAGGAGATATTAACATTTAGTTTATTTACTTTAATTTTTAGAAATTATTATCTTATTCTTTTTTCAGGTTTAGTAATTACTCTAACGTAATTTGGCCACTAACAATCAATTCTATCAATATAACTGGTAATTTTTCATCGTCAGAAAACAAAATTCAATTTCCAACGACATTGCTGAGTTCCATTCATCCGCTGCCCGTATCTCATTATACCTGGGATTATGAAACTAGGGACTCTCAGATTATAAAACGGTTAGAGTTAAATAAACCACAAAGCAGACTTTTAGCTTTTGGTATATACGGAAGAGATTTTAGTAGAGATTGGGATCCATTAAGGAATAATACTGGAAATGACGGAAGTGGCAGTAATGTTGTGAAGGGTAGCCTGATGTCACTGTTCTTGTTAGTTGTTGTATCATTAATTTTATAAATAAATAAGTATTTTCATCAAATATCCTACTTCTGTAACAGAATTATTATTAAAAAAAATCTATACCTATGTATGTGGCGGATTCATCTCTTCAAAAAAGTCCTATGGGCATTTCATCACTTGCACTGTCGAGAAATATACGAAACAAAATACACTCACCGGCAAAAAAAACCGGCCACTAAAAACTAGTCCCAATTTCAAAGTTGGATTTCTCGTGAACCACTCATTAGGTTTTGATGATTTTTTTTTAAATGTTAAATTAATTCCTTCTTAACGGATGCTACGTCAGAAATTTTTATTCCGAATTTATTATGAGCATATATAGGGCACAACAATAAGACGAAGTTTTTTGCCCAAATTTTGTAACACCCTGTAGGGTGCAGCAGCTGTAGTAGCTATTGCTAAATCAAACCACATTGTAGCCTCATCTTTTGTGAGTATTTTGATTTTTTAATTACGACATTATCTCTGTTTGTATTGGAGATACGCTGCTTTAAAACAAACGCTTCGAAAAAAGCTTTAAAATCAAATCAAACATTAGAACGTAGACGTAAACTAACTAAAACATGAAAATTAAAATAAAGGTAAAGAAATTTTAAGGGACTAATATCTAGTGTTCACTCGCCTAGTGAAATTTCCCGTTTCCATATACCGATTCCAGGCATCCTGGACTGTTGTTCGAAATATACCCAGGGTATCGGAGACATAACGTCTTCGGCCTCAATTAAAGCCATAATATGAGCAACAGCCGTTACAGATAATGGCATTCTTTAATTTGACAACCGTTTTTTTCATATTGCAAATACTCATAAATCCCTTTTCGCCTATGTTGCCTTGATTATTTACACATAAAACTTTCCGCCTTTTCCGAGATGGATTCTGAATTTTTCCGAAACGTTCGTTTTAAAACAGCATATCTTCAATACAAAAAGAGATAAAGTGCTGATTAAAAAAAGCAAAATGCTCATAAAAGATGAGGCTACAATGTGATTTAATTTAGCAATGGCTACTACCGCTGCTGCACCCCACAGGGTGTTACAAAGTTCGGGCAAAAAACTTCGTCTTATTGTTGTGCCCTGTATATGCTCAAAATAAATTCGGAATAAAAATTTCAGACGTAGCATCCATTAAGAAGGTATTAATTTACAATTTAAAAAAAAATCATCAAAATCTAATGAGTGGTTCGCGAGAAATCCAACTTTGAAATTGGGACTAGTTTTTAGTGGCCGGTTTTTTTTGCCGGTGAGTTTAGTTATTTTTTGTAAACGCTGCTGTGTTAATTCAACGAAGACCAACTTGTCAGCGGTGGTTTACTAATAAAATATATTTGCCTAAGGGACAAAAAAAATGCTTAACGTTTCGGGAAGTATATATTTGCCCATCGTCGGAAGCAAAAAAACACAAATAACAAAGAAAAGAACTATTTAAAATATATAAATTCTACTATTCAAGAACACTTTAGTTTTTTTTCAACAGATACGTCTATAAAAATCGTTGACCTTTTGTAGATTTTCTTCCAGTGCAAGTGGCGAATTACTATAGGACTTTTCTGAAGATTTATTATTATCTAACACAATTTCTACATTGCAAAAATAATGATGGGCAAATGAGAGACTAAGACCAAGACAGACAAAAGCCAATATCTGAAACCAGGCTCCTCCATCAGTTGGATATCCAGAAAAGACTGATTTTTCATCTTCATAGGAGAAGGTGTGACTATTACTGTAAAAAAACTGTTATTACTACTAGTAAACTGAATGAAATTTTCTTTGAATTTGAGGACGTGTCCAATATTGCCGAAATCCCTAGTAATAACTCTAAGATAATACCTGATACTTCAAAACTGCCCTCAATCACTGAATCGGTAGTTTCGTTCACAGATCTTACATCTACTTTAGTGCCTGTAGCATCCATATTACGTGATAATTCAACTATGGTGACAATATATTATACCTTTCTCGCCCGAAATTCTCCGACCCTTACCAAAGGCTCCACCAAGAAAAGGCAATCAAACGAACTGACTACGAGGTCTCCCCTACCAAAGTTTATGGCACGAATTGTTGCCGTCTTGGCGCACTCAGTGATGAGGATGAGGTGTTCTGGTGTTTCCCCATTTTTCTCACAGAATCTGCCTTTACCGTTGTTTCTTAGCTTCAGCCTTCTGATTTTATTGAGAATACAATGCCCTGTTAAAAACCCCGTGACAATCTGAAGATTGTTCTTACTTAAATCAAGGAGGTGTTGCGCTGTTCGGTCTTGGTCTTATAGATCTAAGATATAAAGTTAGTCTTGGTCTTGGTTTTGCTTTTTGTTGAAAACCGTATGAAAATGTAAGTATATTTAAAAATAAATTATTTATTAGCATGTAAATCACATTCAACAATTCCTAAAACAGCTCCTCTGTTGGAACTTCGTTAAAGAAAGTTTGTATATAAGGTTTTAGAACAGCAATAACAGCTTCCTCAATTGAAGATTTTGTATCGTTGAACAGTGTTTCCCAATTTTCATTTAATACAGTGTTCAAATTGTCACTTAACATCTTATTACCAAACATGTTGTCAAACCTCAAGTGTGCCTTTGTGATAGACATGTGCAAATCATATGATTTAATTTTGTAATAAGTTTTGTCGCTCTTTGTATACTTTTCCAGCTGGAGGATATGTTTCATCTCCAGATTATCTGAAATAAAATACTTGGAAATAGTGTTTTGCCAAATTTGATCTCGGGATAACTGATACAGTGATACATTCTAACGAAACGTTAAAATAAATAAAGACAATGGAAGTCTGAAGTTCTTTTAGTATCTAATAACGATGCGCTGTTACAGATACGAGTGTTGTATTTTATAGTCTATATAAAAATAGTAGGCGCCTGTCAAAATTAACAAATGTGAAAATTAACTGCTATCTATAGTTAACTTTACGCCAAAGTTTTAAACCGCTTAGTTTAAAACTGTACCCAAACCGAAAAAGACATTAGAAAAACATTAGTGTCTAAAAGTTATCCACTGTTTTTTTTCTACCTCTCTATGCAATTTTTGTTTCGGTACCTTAATCATTTTTAATTAAGGATTATAAAGGGTGAGTCTTAAATGAGTGCAAATATTTTCATAGCTGGTAGATGTCGATAAAGGAAACATATTTTCTATTTACCATTTTTCAAATAAGTCCAAAATAATCGAGATATTTCCCCTTGAAAATTTCCAAAAAAATGATTTTTTGCTTAAATTTTGAGAACCACAGGATCTTTTCTGGGGTTTCTTCTTTGTAAATTTAATCTAATACCTTTGTTACCATATTATAAAGATATGTTTTTTAATTAAAAACTAAAAAAAAATCCAAAATTAAAAAGAAAATCCAAATTTTCGAAACATCATAATCGTGCTTCTGGGGTCGAAATATAGTACCCCTAAAAATATTTGCACATATTTAAGACTCACCCCGTATCGTGTTTCTAGTTCTTTGGTCTAAGTATTACGATGTATTTCCAAAACTAGTATCCATAAAATAAATGATTTCCATGTTACCATATTTGTTTACTTACCAAGTTGCAATACCGAAGGCCCAGATCCTACAACAGGCATGGCCAATACGTTCCCATCTAGCCAGTAGTCTGCCTTTTGAATATACTGGGGTATTGTTACGGTAAAATTAAATATTTCTTGATTTGTATCAAAACTAAAACATTAATTTTTTAGTGTATAATAATATTTGTAAACACTAATATCTATATTTCGTACTTTTAAAAGATTAGAGTCGAATGGTGTAAAAATGAGACTTTTTAAAATCTCAGTAATTACAAGATGATTTATCTATATTAAAAGCTTAATTATTAACAATAATTAAGGATATACAGGGTATATCAGATTAAAAGTATTTTCAGTATGGCGGCACTTCCAGAAATACTGGAAGTTGACAGAAACTTTCTTATTTTAAATGGGTGCCCCCATTTTTTATTACATAGGTACTTAGATTCTCTCTAAAATTCTATGAATATTGATGTTAAACACTCTATATCTAACATTAACCGTTTTTGAGAAAAAAAATATTTAAAATTTTTGTACGAAAAAAACTACCTGGCAAAAAAATTTTTATAACCCAAGTCAAATTAGTGATTACCGCAGCCATTCAGCCACTGTTTTTTAACATGTGGTTATCTATTTCAAAAACTAAATTGTTTAAATGTCATATAATAATGGCGGTAGCTGTCCTGGAATTGAGCGATTAAAAAATTCTGACAATAATATTTTTCAAATGGAAACCCACTTTCTTATTTCACTAGTGAAAAGGTATTCCAATTCGTTACTTTTTGCCTATACATGTTTCTATACCAAAAATAAATCGTTTTTAAGTTATTTAAGATTTAGTTTGAAAACGTATATTTTTCTTGATTTTATCTAGCTTTTTTTGACATTAAGTGGCAAACTGTCAGAAAATTTATTTCCATCTGTCAGAAAACGAATTATTTGAATTTTCTATATTATAAATACTGCCTGCCCCCTTAAGAGTTTAAAAAGTGTATTTATAAAAATATATCTCGTATTTTCGCTCTTTAGTGATATCTAATAGTTGATATTAATAATATCCCCTATGATTGAAAAAAAAAACAGCGCAAAGTTGGCCAGGAAATGATGATCGACAACATACCAAGGACTGTATATATTCTAAAGGATTGTTCGATAGCGCCAAATCGCCGCTGTTGTAGTGGCCGTGGATGCTTACGTCACGCAGGGACCAGCGCTCCACAGTGCGGCGGATGGTTATTCTAGCGGGACAAAATCTCAAGTGGCCCATACATTATCAAACTAATTGCTCAACGTTGTGTTGCACAACTGATTCAGCGGTCCATACACTATCAAACAAGTTGCGCAACAAAGCGATGCGCAACGTTCCGTTGCACAACTGCCGTACCCATGCACTTAGTAAATTTTGATCAAACTTTTTATTAAAAGTTGTGCATTGTTTGAGAAACAATCATGTCCTCAATTTCCATTGCGTCAATTATTATCGTATATACCCTAGATGATGTCAATGATACCAAAAAACGAAAAAGAAAACAAAGAATTTGGATGAAAGAACTAAAATATTGCACAACGAAGGGCAACACACACATATACTACAAAACGCGCTGTGCAAACGCATGTTGCACAGAAGAATTCAAATAACATTCTTGAAACTTATCAAACCATTGCGCAACGCATCAAACGTTACCATACATTGGCGACTCGTTGCGCAACAGCCTGTGTTGCGCAATTTGTTTGATAATGTACGGGCCGCTTCAGGAGCGATGTTTGGGACTTAAAATCTAAGAACGTAGCAAATGGTCTAATATATGGCAACCATATGGTTAAATTTATTTATTTATTAATAAATAAATAAATACAAGATAATAAAACTATGATATTATTCGTACATGACACACAAAAACCGTACTGTAAACTATTGCCAAATACATAAAATTATGATATCAGGTGAAATACTTACAAAAAACTCTTTAGCAGTTTAATTACTTTGTAATCTTGTGACACCCTGTATATTTTATTTTTAAAAAATTTTATTTTATTTTGAAAATAATAAGTAAGATAAATATTTTAATTTTAACACTTGGTAAATGTAAATTCATATATAGTAGGTAAATATCTAAGACAATTTTTTAAACTTTTATTACAACTAGTAATAATCATTTAGATTTATTATAAATTATCAGAAAGTAAAAAAAGACTTTAGCATATCGTCATGCTTTATTTAACTAGAATATTATTTGGATGTTTTTGTCTTAAGGAAAATTGCCGAACATTGGTGTCATTCATGAACTGCCCATACATGGAAAGGCCCTGCCTTCGGCCTTGGCCTTGGGTCCGGGCCTTTAACCCAAAAAACTATAGGTTTGCGTGAAAGGTAAAGTCCGCGGATATATTTCCGCTATGGTAATTTGGGTAAAAGCCCCGGCCTCAAGACCAAGTCCGAAGGCCAGCCCTTTCCTTGTATGGGCAGCTATTAATTTTTCATTAACTCAGTGCCGGATGAAACTCGATGGAGTTAAGGTTTCAACAATTACAGCAGCATCCTTACTCCCACTAGCCCTAAAGCTCATAGTACTTGCAAAACCCAATTCTTCTTTTGAATGCTCTTCAATTATTAACCCTTTAATGAGTCTTTGATTTGTTTTTATACTATCCGATTGAAATAAAACTTTTGGGCATTCACCTGGTAAGCTTGAACTTCCTGTGACTGTGACTACCTGTGTTGGTAACTACTGGTAACTCAAAAAAGGAAAGGTCTTGGAAAGATCTTGGAAATCTTATCATTCAATATATCGATATTTGAAAAAAAGTGAAAGTTTGATATCTGCAGAACAAAGGCACGAAGGATTTTATCAAATAATATACGTACTACTTCTTCAACATAATTTGGCTTTGGAATAAAATGTATAAGCACTTGTAAATATTTTGTTTTCGTATGATCTCTGCCTTGCTCCTTGGTGAGCAGAAAACGACCAAATTTGGTTGATGAAAATGTATCGAAATACAAAGAATATTCTTGTATTTTTATATCAATTGGAATGTCTACTATTTATTCTTATCAGTACACATTTTTTTGCTTATTTCTAACCAAACGGTTGCACTAAATTTATCTTCCACCGCACTGTGCGCTCGTCCGTCAAAAGCAAATAATATCTGTCACTGTCTAAAATCTTTAGCGCTAACTTCAACTCGGTCCCTATGATGTAAAAGAACTGACAGTGCAGGAAGATAGAAATCGAACTATCCTTATCTCTACAGTATCCTTGATAACATACAGCTTTTTGAACAAACTGTCATAATATGACATGGCCAGATCTATTGTTTTACATCACTTGAAGTTTAAAGTCATAGCCTACTGGTTAAAACAAAGAAAAATATACCTACGCTTTAAAGATAAATCTTAAATGACTTAAAAACAATTTATTTTAGGTATAGGAACATTTATAGGCGAAAAGTAACGAACACCTTTTCACTAGTGAAATAAAAAAGTCAGTTTCCATTGGAAAAAAAATGATTTATGATATGTTTTTAATTGCTCAATTCCATGACAGCTGATGCGGTCATTATTATATGACATTGTTGTATTACAATTCCATGACTGCTGCTAACTAACTTTGCAGTCTTTTTCCATTTTCCCTTTTTTTATTTTTCTCATATTTATACCTACCTTTATCTCATTATAAAACCCGTGTATGTAACAAATTGACCCCTCCAAAAACTAGCTTCTCATACTAACAAAACTTAAGGTGTCGAACGCTTACTCCTTGATACTGATGTTACCCAACAAAAGTTTAGTAGTAAACTTTAAAACGAGACAACGGATTTGTAATTTCAGTTTTTCCAAGATTCATTACAGAAAGATAGACAAATTATAGGAATGATCAATGACAATTGTTTAATTGTTAATTGTTTCTAACAAAAAAACTGACTGAATATACGTTTTCACTTGTTTCATTTGAATGTCTTATATTTACCTAAATAGGGCGTGGTTTCATTTTTACACCACTTGACCCTACTAGTAAATGCAATGTTTTCTCAGTTATTATCGATTAAAACTCACTGAGCCTCCTTAACTACTGCATCTAAATAACCGGTAATTTCTACATTTTTGTAATTTTGGATTAATTGGACAGCTCCTACTCCAGCTTGTATTGTAACCTTTGAAGGTCTAACTACTTTAAGGTTTGTTAAATTATACTCGGGAATATCTGAAACAAGAAACGAACTGTTTTTTAACATATGGCTTTAAAAATTATGATAATCATTTTTAGCCGACCATACCACTAGGTATGGCAGGCTATTAAGATCGGCAAAATTTTTTTTTTAATTTCACTAAAAATGAGTTATTCGAGTCATAAATGATCTATATACAAAATATTTTCATGGTGTCTGTCTGTCTGTCTGTCCGTCTGTCTGTAATAAATGTATCTGTCTGTAATATATTATAATAAAGAAACAAAGAAACGTTGTGAGACGTTTTTTTAATTTCACTAAAAATGAGTTATTCGGGTCATAAATGATCTAAATACAAAATATTTTCATGGTGTCTGTCTGTCTGTCTGTCCGTCTGTCTGTAATAAATGTATCTGTCTGTAATAAGTAGGAGATATTAGCCGATTGGGCTCCTCCACATGCGCAGTTCGCTTGACCTTGACATATGTGGCTTTCAAACCTCCTTGAGTGATTCCAGAAAGAACCTTGTTGTGAGACCTTAAACGACCTTTAAGGTTGACTTTCAGATGTATTTGAAATGCGTTTGTGTACCCTTCACAAGGAGCTTGTTCCTATATAGAAGGATCGGAAGGATGTGATTAATAAGTGATTATCGCTTGGTGGCCATATTGTAATTGTCATTTTTTGAAATATTAATTCAGAAGTCATTCCTGTTCCACAAAATATCCCGTCAATTCTTATTACAAAATGGCAAATTATAATAAAAATGTTTAATATAAGAAGGATATACATATGTACTTTATTTTGTTGTATAATCTTTTGAATACGTCTAGAATTGTTTCGGGATTACCTAATACTTTTGCCTGACATTCAATGCGATACCGGCAATGCTACGACTCCGAAGGAGGAGATTAATTCAGAAGTCATTCCTGTCAGTTCCACAAAATACCCTGTCAATTCTTATTACAAAATAGCAAATTATAATAATTATGTTTAAGATAAGAAGGATATACATATGCACTTTATTTCGTTGTATAATCTTTTGAATACAACTAGAATTGTTTCGGGATTATCTAATACTTTTACCTGACATTCAGTGCGATACCGGCAACACTACTCCTTCTTCGGAGTCGTAGCGTTGCCGGGTAACGCATTTCGTATCAGGTAAAAGTATTATTCGGTAATCCCGAAACATCTTGTGGTATTACATTCGAAAACCATACGCACAGATCTTAAAGACGTGGGGTGGTGTGGCGTGGCGTGTGACCTAATGGGGTCCCGGCTTTATTAAGTTATGTGCAACTGTATGACTGATAATAACTAAGAATAAATATATTTGATTTACAATACTTTTTTATATAACACAAAAACTAAATGGTATTCCATATTTGGTTACTTATAAAAAAAGTTATATATACTCACCGTCTTTTAGTAATTTAATAGCTTCTTGCATAGATCTCTTTAAACAGTTGTCAAAGTCTTTGTTGTTACTTTTACAAAAGGTAAATCTCTCCCCATCTATAATATTTAAAAATTCTTTTTAAAATATGATATTAATTTTACAAGCTGGATGTATTTATTTACCGCAGTATTGTAGAACTATTAAATAACCAAGAGTAAACTGTACAAACCACATTACTTGAAAATACTAAGTGAAATGATTAACCAAATTGATGAAACATTTCCTACTGATTTCCACTAATAATATTATTTACCTAATTGTAATAGTTTTTGAAAAATATTTTTCCTTATTTTAATAGTATTTAATAAGATATTTTTTATTTCTTAATGTTAACCTATATTTTCATCGGAAAATATTTTTGCCTTGTTATGACTAATTATTTAAGTAATTATCGCGCTAATTATTATGTATAACGAGCAATAATAAATTTATTATAACAATTGAAAATGATGAAGTACCTGTCAATGATATTTATTTCTCGGAAGAATTTATAAAATTAGTAATTAATTATAATTAGATTTGTAAACATGTTTGATAATTATAATATGATTTAACTTAAAGTGATATTGTCAAGACTTAAATAGATGTCAACTTGGGTTTAGATCAAATTGGGAAAAAACAATTTGATATAGGCCCAAGAGATCGGTTACCTGCATGACATCGACCCAGATATGTTTTTAAATAACATTGATAATTAAACAATTAAAATACAACAATCTCGGGTCGATAATCAAACGCAGGCTACCAAAGTTCGGTCATAGCCGGGTGAATGTAATTAGATGAAAACAGATTGACAACGACGTAACCGGCGATGACCACGAGGGATAGAAAATATAAAAATGTATGCTGAAGAGAGTTAGAGGAGTTAGTCCGTCGATGTGAGTCGCATTATTACGGTCAGTAATTCGCGTTATCAGTCCGTTAGTAGAAGACAGCGCAGAGTGAAGATGTTCCTGTAAGTACTTCTTTAAGTAAACCGTTAAGTCTTGGCATTCCCAAAAATTGTTATACACTGTGAACTTTATATTAAATAAATGCATATTTTATCCAATGGTTGTTTTGATTAAGAGAGAGAACCTGGTATAGCGACCCTAGCAAACAACCCCCAGCCAGGTCGCGACAATATACTTGCTAATTTACAATTGGGATCCAAAATTATCTTATGTACAGGGTGAGTCAAATTGGACATTTTTAAAGTGAAACGCCCTTTTCTATAGGAGATAGCCGCACGTTAATATCCGTTACCATTTCGGAGTTACATGGTGTTTTTGATAAAAATTTGATAATTATTATTTTTTCGTCATGGTAACTATGATGTTATAGCGTAATTGTATTAAAAACATGTGTAAAAATTGGAGCAAATCGCAAACTATTAAAAATATGTTATGACATACTTAATAAAAATTGAAGAGTTTTTTTTCTTATAATAATAATAGCTCCCGTATATAGCGTTTAACGCCTTTGGAGTAACAAGGTACAGCTTGCCATGCTGGAACCGTTCGGTATACAAGAAAGGTAATGTGGCTAGCACTACGCTTCAACCGCTTATTATTACCTCAGGATTGTGAATCCCAAGTACTCATTTTTAAGGCTGAGTCCCTAAGTACTCAAACTATTTTTATTTTAATGAAAAGTAGTCGGCTGATGAAATGCCGGCTGTAGGATTCGAACCCACAACCTTTGGATTGGTAGACGAGAACTGTACCTCTAGGCCACCGCGTACCTTATATCTTTTTCTTCATGTCTGTAAAGTTATGTTAGTACTCCAACTTCAGAAACAATAACATCACTCACAATTTATTCTGACACTAAAATCTAACATTTTGTTGGGGACCCGTGTGGACTCGACCTAACCTAACTATATGTCCCGCCCCCAGATGACCTTAACATCGCATTAAAGAATAGACACGGTAATGATTCATTCGAACTTCGAGAAGAATCGCGTTCCACTGGAACGGAGTAGTACATACGAGAACGGTCGAAACCTTCTCTATGTACCTAACGATCTACGGATTATTCGAGAAATCTTTAGCTGTGGGTATAAAAGCCGGCGGCTGGGGTCAGCCAACTTAGGTTTACATCAAATTGGGAAAAATAATGTAAAATATAATTCCAGTAAACCAATTTGATGTAGTTCCAAGGGAATCGTTCACGTATACGTTGACCTAGACATGTTCTTATAGTAAACATTGTTAATTAAAACAATTAAAATCAGGTCGATGTAGCGTGATGTTTCAAGGCAAGCTCGTACTAAACATCGGTACTGGAAATATACAAAGGAAATTTTAGAGCACGCACTCGCCGTTAATTGGAACGAGCGGACAAATATAAAATGGTATGCTGAAGACAGGGAGGAGTTAGTTAGTTGATTAGCCCAATGCAGTCCAACGTTTAGTGAGTTGGCCGGTCAGTGATTGGCGTCATTAGTCAGTTAGTTGGCCAGTCAGAACCAGTTGAACCATGTTCCTGTAAGTACCTTCTTTCAGTGTACCATACATTGAGTCTTGGCATTTCCCAAATTTGTTACCTTATGTATTACCTTTGTTGATTCCTTATGTATGTAGTTATATGTTTAAATAAATGCATATTTTATCTAATGGTTGTTTTGATTAAGAGAGAGAGAACTTGGTATAGCGACCCTAGCAAGCAACCCCCCAGCTAGGTCGCGACAATAAATAGACGAGTACAGTTGTCGCGCTAAAGTCAAAAATAAATTCTTTCTAGATAAATAGTTATAAATACTTTGTATATAGTTCTTTAAGTCTTTTAATCCTTATTGTTTGTTACTTAATGTAAATAAATTGTGTTTAAATAAATTGTGACTTTCTATCCATACGGAACCGACAAAAATCGTAACAATTTGTTTAAACTAATTCAAATATTATAATTTTGGGTATATAACATTATATATAAAAAAATTATAAAATTTTACACAGAATCTAAAAATAGAATAAAAATAGGGTGTTACATTTAAAAAAAACATATGTTATATCCTCCACACTTTTTTGAAGCACGCTGTATACTGTATAATAATTTAATAACCTTCCCTATAACTTATATTTAACATTTTTTTGTAAACCTCGAAACAAATGAGCAAATGGACTTTACCCTATCGTTGACTCATCCTGTACTATATTTTGGTGTATAATATACAGGGTGTCCCAGAAATAAATGCAAGCATTTTAAGGGGTGGTAGATCTCGATAAAAAAAAACATATTTACTCCTTACCGTTTTTCAAATAAGTCCAAAATAACGGAGTTATTTTACTTTGAAAAATAAAAAATGATTTTTTGCTAAAATTTTGAGAGCCACTAGATCTTTTCTGGATTTTCTTTCTTGTAAATTTAATCTAATATCTATGTTGCAATATTATCAAGAAAGTATGTCTTTTTAACTAAAAACTAAAAAAAATTCCAAAAGAATTTTCAAAAAATTTCGAATTTTCAATTTTTTTTTGCGAAAAAAGCCTTATAGGCGTGTTTCTGGGGTTGAACTATACTACCAGTGCTACCAGTTAAACTACTTGCCTCGCTACTTACACTTATTTCTGGGACACCCTGTATTGTGGTGAATTAGTGTTTTATTTTGCCGCTGTAACACCAAAGGTTCCAAATCTCAACTGTAATATTATGCAATATGATCGAAAAAACGGCGTCGCGGTCGACTATGGCTATGAAATGAAGATCGCTCTCATTTTATATGTAAATTTATATTGGAAATGTCATCGAGCGTCATCTCCCAGCCAATTGGGCACCGTTTTTTTCGATCATACGGTATTTATGTTTATGGTTACAGGTGGGGTTGGAACTCAACAGAACAAGTCAGTTTTAAAAAGACTTAAATCTTAAGTCATTTCTAAAATCAAAATGATTTAAGTCTTAATTCAAATTCAACAAAAGGGTTCAAAGTATTTAAACCTTAAGTCTTTGACTTTTAATTTCAAGTCAAGTCATTTGTGTAAAGACTTACTGTAGACACTTTTATAAATCAATATAACGCAAAATAAAACACTAAATTAGCACAATACACCAAAACACTTTTACTTTTACACTGGACGCGCGTTTCGCTAACCATGTTAGCATCATCAGCAGATGATTATAAACTGATACAGTTTACTGATGATGCTAACATGGTTAGCGAAACGCGCGTCCAGTGTAAAAGTAAAAGTGTTTTGGTGTATTGTGGTGATTTAGTGTTTTATTTTGCTGTGTAACACCAAAGGTTCCAACCCTCATCTGTAATCATCAATATAACGTTATCTAAGTCGTTTTGTCATGTCGTGACTTAAGTCTGTATTTTTTACTTAAATCATGATGATCTTCAAGTTAAGTATCAGTAAAATGACTTAAAAATCAATATAATTACTCTGAAGTCAAGACAACCAGAATTCAATTTAAGTACCCTTTTTTCAAGAGTGGCAAAGCGAATGGTCCTGATGAACTTCCATTCGAGCTTCTCAAACTCATAGATAATGAAGCCATTGAAATTTTGGTTAATCTTTTTAATGTTATATACACTACGGGCATTATACCAAATTAATAATTAATTAGGTTAATGTCTAGTTTTGTACCGTTGCCCAAGAAACCCAATGCCAAAGAATGTTCCGACCATCGAACAATTGCCCTGATGAGTCACACACTGAAAGTGTTTTTGAGAATTATTTATAATAGAATTTTTGCTAAGATGGACTCAGAAATCAGTGACAACCAAGTAGGGTTTAGAAGAGGCATGGGTACGAGTTAGGCTCTGTTTAGCATAAATGTGTTAGCACAGAGGTGTATTGATATGAATCAGGACCTGTGTGTTTGTTTTATAGATTTTGACAAGGCTGTCGATAAAGTTCAACATCATAGACTAATTGAAATACTTAAAGGCATGAATATCGATAGCCGAGATATCAGGATAATAGCAAATCTTTATTGGGGGCAAACAGCGAAGGTTATAGTGGACGACCAACTTTCTGATGAAGTAAAGATTCTGAGCGGCGTTCGTCAAGGATGTATCTTTTCTCCGCTATTTTTTAATTTATATAGCGAATCAATTTTTCGGGAGGCCTTGACTAGTAGAAAAAAGGGCATCACTATTAATGGGCAGGTCTTAGAATTTAGAATGAGTGGGAGGGGGGTTAATCACTTCGACCTTACAGATCCATTGTGTTTACAGATCCATTGTGTTTACAGATCCATTGTGTTTACAGATCCATTGTGTGGGCAGGTCTTAAATAATATGCGGTTCGCGGACGATACCGTCCTTATAGCAGACAACGTGGAGGGTCTGCAATTACTTCTACAAAGACTAAACAACACGTGTAGAGTTTATGGCCTGAAAGTGAATCCTAAGAAAACTAAATTTATGATAATCACTAAGAGAGAAGATGTCCAAGCCAATGTTCTAATATAACTATATCTCCATGATACACCTATGGAGAGAGTACAAAAATATAAATATCTAGGCAGTTGGTTGACCGAAAACTTGGATCAATCAGCAGAAATAAAAGAATGAAGGGGATGAATTCAGAATGCTAAGGGGTTACGTATTTGTAACTCTACTCTATGGTTCAGAGGCTTCAATACTTAAAAAGTCGAAATGGAGAAGCTTGAGGCATGAATGTAGAATGTAGAATGTTTAGGAGGGGAGTTAGTCACCCCGACCTTAAAGATCTATTGTGTGTTCCCCTTTCTTGAGCTATAACGAGTTATAACTCATCATACAGTCTCAAGGCTTTAACAAAAGCCAGTATCTGAGACGGCTCCATAGAGGCCAGCTCTCCACCATCCTTCTTCCATCATCTCAGATTGAGGCATTCAAAAGATGGTGTTATCGGCGTATGCTGAGGATTGCATGGACTGACAAGGTTGTAAATGTAGAACTGCGACGCAGAATTCAGAAGGACGAACAGGTGATGATAACACCCTTAAAAAGAGAAAACTTGAGTACTTTGGACACATAATGAGAGGACCTAAATATGCCCTGCTGCAGAACATAATAGAAAGAAAGATAAAGGGCAGAAGGAGCCAAGGAAGAAGAAGAACATCATGGCTCAAGAATTTGAGAGAATGGTTTGGAATGACTTCAAATCAGTTATTTAGAGCAGCTGTTAACAAAGTTAGAATTGCCATGATGATTTCCAACCTCCATTAGGAGATGGGACCCGAAGAAGAAGACCCTTTTTTAAATATTAATATTAATTTTCTTAAATTACCAATTAGGCGAGTAATCGAGTAATCGAGCTTCGTAAGGCGAAGTATCATATTATTAATTTGTTGTAGATACAGATGAGACTAAAACCACATAAAATAATACGGTTAATAATCAGAACAACTACAAACACAAAAATATGTTTTTTTTATAAAATTTAACCAATTAGATACAGATAGATGTCATCGAATACATATCTATTAAAAAATTTAAAATTAGAGTGGTGATGTGTTTTGATCACTATGTAATATATCGATGGTATTAGCTAAGGACTGGAGTATTTTAAGGTACTCTTCGATATATTCGAGATAAATTTCTTTTGTTCGTCTTTCAGGCAACATAATTCGGGGATTATTATCATAAAAATATATAAAAATCTGACTTAAGTCTTATAAAAAGACTGAAATATTTTTAATGACTTAAGTCTTTTATAAAAAGATTTAAATCTTTTTAATGAATTAAGTATTTTCTAAAAAGACTTAAATCGTTTTCTATTTCGTAATAAAGATTTAAATCCCAAATCATTTTCAAACAGACTTAAATTTTAAGTTTTAAGTCAGCTTTCGAAAAATGATTTAAAATCAAATTACTTAATAAGTCATTAAAATGATTTAAATCAAAAAAGAATTAAGTTTTCTGTGAGCTTGCTGCTCTGACAAAGTGTTTTGATGTATTGTGGAGAATTAGTAGTTTATTTTTCTGTGTTTATGGTAGAACAAAAAAATGCTGGATCGCATTATTAGAGATAAAATAGTAGTCTCAATTATTCAATTTCTTTATTACAAAAACAAACAACATAAAAAGTATAATTTTACGTACTCGTAAGTAAAATAAAATTCACATAGATCCTTCAAAATCCTAAAATAGTTCGTCTGCTGGTACCTTATCGAAGAAGTGCTGTATGTAAGGCTGTATAATGGCTTTAACTGCATTCTCAATTGCTGATTTGGTATCCTGAAAAACCACTTCCCATTCGTCGTTCAATAACTTATTGATATTATCACCCAACAGCTTATTTCCGTTAAACATGTTATCAAAATGGCTGTAAAGTTTTGTAGTGGACAGATCCAAGTCATAGGATTTGACCTTGTAATAAGTTTTGCCGTCTCTGGGGTACTCTTCTAAATGAAGGACATTTTTCATTTGAAGGTTATCTAGAAAAAAACACGGTACTATATCCACTCTTGTTTATTTGCGTGTACTATATCCATTGTTTGCTACTTTGCTAGCTATCAAAATACGAATGTGATTAATTGAGATCATTATTATTCGCTTACCAAATTCTAGTATGGATGGTCCAGATCCTACAACAGGTACGGAGAGCAATTTTCCTTCTATTGTATAGTCAGCTTTTTGAGTGTATTTTGGTATTGTTAGGGTCAAACCAAATATTTTCTTATCTTTGTCAAAACTAAAACGTAAAATGGTATATTTTACTAGTGATGGGAAAAACCGATTAATTTCAATAATCGAGTACCTACTCGAGTTTCAAGCGATTGCAATAACCGAGTGATCGCTCGAGTGAAATATCACTCGTATTTAAAAATACGGTTTTTCACCTGTCGCTTGTTGTAAGTACTAGTTAACGCCAAGCGTCAAGCAGTAAGTTGCGTGCGCAGGCCACATATTCTTTCTGTGAAGAATGGCAAGTAGCAAGCAGCGAGCGATTCGCTTGATCGCTTGATTTAGTTTATTTCAAAGCATTATCGATGTAGGTCGTAAAATTTTGTCCCTCAGATACGCAACGGATAAATATACAGGGTGGTCCGAACTGTATTCCGGAAACTCCGGCAGCATATTCTGCAGATAAAAATAAGTAAAAAAGTTAGTATAAATGTATGTCCTAAGATGCTTAGTTTCAGAGATACAGGGTGTAGAAGTTTCATTTTTATTTCGATTTTTTCCAAATAATTTCTGAAGTAACCTCAACATATGGATGAAAATTGGTGTTTGGGAGTTTTTTGACATGAGAAATTTGATTTTGATGTCAATATGACTCCTACTAGTAGAGGGCGTCACCTACATATTTTTAACCGATTTGAAGAGTAATAACTTTTCGTCCGTACCTGTGTAAAACTACTAAGTAAAAAAATATACATTTACAACGTTTTTTAGGTGAAAAAGGTCTCTTGGTAAAAATCGCTACGAGTAATGGTTCTCGAGATATTTGGAATTGTAATTATCAATACCTGTCATCATTGACATAAATTAAACATGTTGACTAAATAGTTATTAGACTTAAATCATAAATTTGAAATGTTTCTGTGCCAAAAGTTTAAAAGAAACGGTTTTACCATCATTTTTTGTAGAAAAATTTATGATTAATTTAAAAAAATAAAAATTTCCCAAATTTATTATTTCAGTGAAATAACTATCTACTCAAAGTGTTTATTTTTCGTCAATAATGACATGTATTGACCATTTCCATTTTAAATATCTTAAGAACGGTTGCTCGTAGCGATTGTTACAAAGAGATATTTTTTACGTAAAAAGTCACAGAGATGTATATTCTTTCGCTCGATAGTTTTATACAGGTACGGACAAAAAGTTATTACGCTTCAAAACAGTTAAAACACATGTAGGTGGCGCCCTCTACTAGTAGGAGTCATATTGGCATCAAAATCCAAATTTCTCATGTCAAAAAACTCCCAGACCCCAATTTTCATCCAAATAATGACGTTACTTCAGAAATTATTTAGAAAAAATTGAAATAAAAATGAAATTTCTACACCCTGTATCTCTGAAACTAAGCATCTTAGGACATACATTTATACGAACTTTTTTACTTATTTTTATCTGCAAAGTATGCTGCTGAAGTTTCCGGAATACAGTTCGGACCACCCTGTATAATACGGCGTCGTATAAATTTGCTACCTGCAATGTATGTAGAAAATTCGCTCGGCTTTTTATCGAGTATGTCACATTAAAATCGGATTTCAATTTATTTCATTCTACGATCGCTTGCGTTCGTCGCTTGGTACTCGTCACTTGCATCGCTGGTTCGTTATCGAGCGATGTCGCTCATTTCAATAATCGAGTACTCGATCGAATTTTTGCTCGAGTTATCCCATTACTATATTTTACGCAAACTGAAAATTTATCTATGTTTATACAGGGTGTTAAAAATTATTTTTTTGATTGCACCCTAATAAGGGGTTCACTATCCAAGTTGATAGACTTTTTGTAAAGGACAGGACTGGAACTGGAGAATTAACCTAGAGATCAGAAGAGGACAACAATAAATAATCTGAAAAGGCAGCAGTGGGACAAGCCGATAGAAACCTCAAAAATCTAATATAATCTAATTAATTCTGGTTTTTAATCTTTACGTTAACTTACTACGCATCATTTACTACAGCATCGGTCACACCATATATTTCTACATTTTTATAATGTTGTACTAAATCTACAGCTCCAATGCCAGCCTGAATTGTTACGCTCGGAGTTTTATAGACAGCCAGACTTGGCAAATCAAATTCAGGAATATCTGAAAGCAATTAAAAAAAATTGTGTGTACACTATGTACGCATATTTGAAGTGAAACTTCTTACTAACAGCTATCAAATTGAAAGATTTGAAGGACATATTTGAAAAAATGTAGTTTGAAATGTTGAAAAAGTAATAAATTAAAAAAATATTTATTTACGCGTAAAAAATAGTATTTTACACGTAAAGAATAGTTTTTTATCCGTAACAAATAGTTTTTTACGCAAAAAAAATAGTCTTTTTACGTGTAAGGAAGAGTTTTATACGCGTAAAAATAGGTTTTTGCAATAACGTTAATAAAGAATCATAATATGACCTTTCGATGACAGTGACATAATGACATCACATAAACAATAAACCCTGCCAAATACCCTTGGCCAAATACACCATAGATAAAGGAAATAAATTTAGATTGGAAAGCCCGTCAAAATTTTAGGTCACGAAATTGTTTTGGATCGTGACCGTTTGTGACCGTTGCGTTGTACCGGGTGGCCAACTAAGAATGGACGCCGGCTGTATCTCAGAAACTACTTATCGTATAGCTTTGGAAAAAAAATTCTTATAAGTAAATCGACCAAGAGAGGGTTTTTCTCAAAAATGTGCAG
Organism: Sitophilus oryzae; assembly: GCF_002938485.1. Lineage (NCBI taxonomy): Eukaryota > Metazoa > Arthropoda > Insecta > Coleoptera > Curculionidae > Sitophilus > Sitophilus oryzae. The sequence continues at coordinate 586,738 of NW_022147170.1, forward strand.
GTGAACAGGTATTTTAAATATTACTATTGTAATCATCGAGAAATTTGTATTTTTTTTGATATAGACTGTTTTTCTCTCTCATAAAATAAAGTGGTGGGGGAAGGTTAAACTCTTCTTTCTCTTTACACAGTTAAATAGAGCACAAAATTTCCAAAAGATCAGCACAAACCGCAAATTTCTATCTTGTCTCGAACCGGAGATATTAAGAGAACAAATTATGTTAGGCTGCCGCTTAGGATTATATAGTTTAAAAATTATAGTAGTAAGCTAAGGAAATAAATAGAGGAAAATTGGTTACGTCACAATATCAAAACCGATATTTTCATTTCATTTTAATACCATTTAATTGTTATTTATCCATGTTCGTTCTTGATTCGACCCCATAAATTAAAACCCAGGCATATTGAATCCGATGACCTAACTAGCCATGGATATATATCGCTCCAGCGTCTCTATCTACTAAAGTAAGTGGTATCCAAGAAGCCCCACACATTCATAGCAAAATATGCGACACAACTGCACCAAACTGCATTATCTACACCAACTGCATTCATGCTGATGAAACTGCAACAAATGCATTTTCATCATGACGGATCCCCTAACAAAATTGGCAATTCATCTCTTAGACATTATGGATAGTTCATTTCATTCAGATAATCATTCGCCATCCTAGAATTCCTGCCAACGGTCTTAGTACTGAACTACTTGCATCCAGGGTAGATTTGGACCAGTAGTGCATATTGTTAACATTCGCACCTTCGGAGCTGTATAAAAAGTGACCCAAACGACATAAACTTTATAATACAGTTATAAATAACACAAACCACAGGAAAAAAAAACGAAAACAAGTGAAATCAAGGAGGAACTTGGATTAATTGCTAAATGACGTTACATGAAATACACCCCTAGTTTTCGGCCATACGAAATTTATTATTACGTTTTCTGTTAAAAGCAATATGTCAGCACAAAATTCCTAGAAATTTTAATAAAAAATTATTGATTGATCTGAGAACTACCTACGTATACTACGTTTTGATATTTTGACATAACTAATTTACCTCTTTTTGTTTCCTAGCCTACTACTATACTTTTTAGACTATATAATCCTGGGCGGCAGCCTAACATAATTTGTTCTCTTAATATCTCCGGTTAGAAACAAGATAGAAAATTGCGGTTTGCGCTGATAATTTGGAAATTTTGTGCTCTATCTAACTGTGTAAAGAGAAATATAGCCTCCTATTTAATTTTTTTATGCAAAAGCGCAATATCTGTTATGATGTCAAACAGCGCCCTCTAGCTACCACAAAAAAAATGATGGAAACAAAATTTACACTGGAGATCATTAAGGAAGAAAAGCTCTTTTAAACGAGATCTAGTTTGTTTAAATCGGTTAATCCAAACCAGAGTTATCCTTATTTTAATAAAAGCTAGTTTAACCTTCCCCCACCACTTTATTTTATGAGATAGAGCAAAATACTCTATATCAAAAAAATTACAAATTTCTTGATGATTACAATAGTAATATTAAAAATACCTGTTCATCTGCATATTTTTGAGAAAAATCCTGTTTTTCTGATTGGCTATCAGCGAAACGCCCCCTAGCGGACATTTTTCGAACTTGAAATAATTTCCAGCGATTTCTCTTGGTCGATTTACTTATTAGAATTTTTTCCCAAAGTTATACGATAAGTAGTTTCTGAGATACAGCCGGTCAACTCGGTCAGTAGATGACGTAAAAAAACTGACAGTGCAGGAAGATAGGAATCGAACTATCCTTATCTCTATAGTATCCCTGGCAGTATAATATAATATATAATATTAATATTATAAAATTATAGTATAATTTTCTCTTGTCAAAGTCGGGATCTTCAAAAATTATAAAATCTTTCAAAATTTAAACCGCCTTTATTGAAAAAATAACGAAAAGTATTTAAAGCGTCCATTCTCAAGGTAATTATTGCTATCTTGTGAGTTTAAATTAAATTTTATTTACTCAAACCAGTGATAATTGTGAAAAAGTGGCATTAAAAACTTAAAAAGCTGCTTGAACTGTGAACTGCAAAAACCATCGTGGATCGTGGCTTAACGTCGCGTCGATTTCCAATGTTTCATAGGTATTTCACATACATGTCCTTATATAAAATAAAGTTTCTTGTATGCAACACACTGTATTTTATTTATAAAATTAAAAGAAAATAATAATAAATTTGAATAAATAATATTTGCGACATAATTCAGGAAAAAGCTGAACCGATCCGAAATTATCAAAAGCTTTGGGTCGCGACCGTTGCAAGAATAGCGCCAAATAGTGTTTACATTGTCCTTATGGGCGCTTTCCAATATAAACTTGTTTAATTTATCTATGAAATACACTACTTAAACCAAATAACTGCTTTACTTACCGTTTTTCGATAACAGTATAATTTCCTGCGCTGACTTCTTCAAACAGTTTTTAAAATCCTTTTCAGTGGACTTACAGAATGTCAATTCTATTCCATCTACAAGTTTCAAAAATATTTACAAAATATACTATTTTCGTAAATACATATTTACCGCAATAGCAGAGAAGCGTTAGAAGTATCACTATGTTTAAAGCTGCTATCATTATTTTATTGTTTGCGAAAATATAGTTATGTGAACGAAGTCTCGGTGTAGTATATTGTAACGGTGTAATATTTAGCGCAGTATCACTAAATATTAAAAATGATGCCCATTAAGCAATCATAGCTTAATAATTAAATGTACAATTTTTAATTGGGTATTCAAATCATTGGCGTTCTCAAAGAGAACTTTTTAGGGGCAAGCTTCCTAAAATTATATCATCATCATTATCATTCTCAGCTTATTCAACCATTTCCAATTATGGTGTAGCCTCCCTCACGTATTTAGATACACTTTTTGTAGTTGGACCCATTGTTGGCTATGCGGGCCCAAGTTATCCCTGCTATTTTCCTAGATTAGATTAGATTCTTAGAGAGGTGGCTTTCGGCCTGATCCACTGTGACCTTCTCAGATCTATTGTGGTCCTCTTCTGATCCTTAGATTACATTCTCCAGTCCTATCCTTTTCACAAAGTTTAGCAACTTGGAGACTGAACCCTCCATGTAGCTCCTTGGCAATGGCCTATCATTGCCTATTACCGGGAACCGCACATTTGCCAGGCTGTCACACCGACATAAAATGTGTTCTGACGTTTCTTCTTCAGATTGGCAGAACCTACACATAGCTTCGTCTGTCAATCCCATCAGCTTTAGATGCCTATTTAGCTTACAATGCCCTGTTAGTAGACCTACTACAGCTTTGACTGTCTTTCTGTCCTTGCTTATCTTAGTCTACCGTGAATTTTGGCGAATGTTCTACAATGAACCTTTCCGCCTGTCCTAACGTCCTAAACTAAGTGCTACGTTCGCCCAAAGTATTCAGAGCACGCACACAGTCCCACACTAGTCTAGAATTGACCTCCGCGGAGCTGAGTGCCTTTAGCGCCGCTTGGCTGTCTGTGAAGATGGCCACAGAACGATTTGTTCTTTGTTGTCTTATTATTTCTTCTACACAATAGTGGATTGCCGTTATTTCTGCCTGGAAAATTGTGACATCCTTGGATAGGCTTACGTGGAAGGATCTCCCTTGTTTCGGCCCTACTATTCCAGCTCCTACGCCTTCTGACGTTTTTGAGCCGTCTGTATACCAGGTTGCCTCAGCTTGAATGGGTACACCTTTACTCCAGTCTTCCCTTCCTGGTATGGTTATATTAAATTTGTTGTTGAAGCTATACCTAGTAGCTGTTGCATCAATTGGTAATCCCAATACTTTGTCTGCTTTTAGCTCTTCGATTAGCTTCTGGTTTGCAGCACTATGCGTTTGGCTTATGTGCTGCTGACCGTGAATTAACCTGTGCATGACAGATCTGGCTTCGCCTTGTATGAAAATATGTAGTGGTGGTAAGTTCAACAAGACTTCCATCGCATTTGTAGGAGTGGTTTTTATGGCCCCAGTTACACACAGACACGCAAGCCTTTGTGTGGAACTTAACAGCCTTACCGCACCCACTTGCGATGTCTTTGTCCACCACGCCACCGACCCGTAGGTTATCATGGGTCTTACTACCCTTGTGTATAGCCATAGAGTCATTTTAGGGTTAAGTCCCCAGTTTTTTCCACACATCCTTCTGCACCTACCTAAAGAGATGGCAGCCCTCTGTGTTGCTTTCGCTATGTGAGTATTCCATGTAAGCCTTTGATCAAAAAATATCCCAAGATACTTTGTTTCTTTGGCAAATGAAATCTCCGTTTCTCCTAGCACTGGTGGTTTTAGGCCTTTTGGTGCTATCTTTTTTGTAAAATTGACAATTTGTGTTTTCTGAGCATTGACTGTCAGTCACTCTTGTTTGCACCACTTGTCAACTTTGTTTAGGGCTGTCTGCATTCTTTCTGATATCATACCAGCAAACTTGCCCCTGACCACAATTACGATGTCGTCTGCATATCCTAGGCAATAAAAACCTTGTGTGGACAGTTCGTTGAGGAACTTGCTATCTACCAAGGTTGCCCAAAGTAGAGGAGATAACTCTCCTCCCTGTGGACAACCTCCACCCGCTACTGCTTTGATAGTAGCTTGCCCCAGAGTGGAAGTCACTATCCTGTTTTCTAAGGCGGCCCTTATCCATCTACATACCACTGCAGGTGTACCTCTTCTACTCATTGCATTTACTAATGAGTCGGTAGTAGCATTATTGAATGCTCCCTAAATATCTAAAAAAGCGGCCATTGCTATTTCTTTGTCCTCTATCGACTTTGAAATAAGCCTATTTAAATCATCTAATGCAGCATCCGTGGATTTATCTGGTTGGTATGCATATTGACGATTGCTTAGGGGACTATCCCTTAGCACTTCGTCCCTTAAAAACCTATCCAAGAGCCTCTCTAGCGTTTTCAATAGGAAGGAGGATAGGCTTATCGGTCTATATGACCCTGTATGACTTTGGTGTAAAGTCCGATACCTTGCCTACCTTAGGAAGATATATGACCTTAACCTTTTGCCATCTTTCTGGTATGACTCCTCATGCCAGGCTAGCTTTGAGAATCTTACATATATGAGGTATTAATTCCTCTATTCCCATCTGTAATAGTATGGGATATATACCATCTGTACCCGGAGATTTATACGGCTGGAATTTATTTATTGCCCATCTAATTCTACTTGGTCTGGTAACTTCTGTGGCAATTTTCCAATCCACAGGCCTTGGCCTGGCCAGCCTTGGGTCTAGGTTGGTTTGCCTAATAGAGTCCCTCAGAATTAGCGAGACCGGAAATTGAACTTTTATTAATTCTTTAAGACTTTCCTCTATAGTTTCTGTATAAGTGCCATCAGCTTTCTTAATGAAACCTATTTCCTTGATGGTTACCCCATCTTTTGCCTTCCTAATATTATGGTCCCATCTCAAGTTTGGTCTTCCTCTAGAACTCTTAATTCCCCTTGGGTACCATGCTGTAAATTCTTTGGCTCATCTATTGTCTGTTCTCCTTGCCAGGTGTCCTGCTCATTACCACTGACTATATTAAAGGTAAATTCTAATAAAATATAAATTAATATAATTTGCGCCAAACGTTCTTGTTGGGGATAAAAAATATAACTTCAAACTTCTGTTCAGTTATGCTAAAAATATTTGCTAATAATAATTAAATGCCATGCTAAAATATTTTTGTTTTATCATTTTAAACTAAGAACGAGTTGCTACTGATTTTACTGATTTTTTTAATTGTAGAGCTATAAAATATAATTAAACATCAACGATTGTCCGAGTGAACAGGTGTATACGTAAACTAATCTAATTTATTGATCAATTTTACTGTATACTATATATCAACATTTTGTATTTTATATTCTTTTAAAAGTGTACCCGGTAGCAATGCAAAAAAAGACAAGAAATATTTTTTGTCATGTTTTGACATAAAATACGAGTTTGGATATTAAGTTAAAATTATTTACTTTTTTGTTTATTTTGGTACTTTTTTGGTAATATTTTAAATGATAAATTTTATTCAATCTATGTCATCATCAGCATCATCATTCTCAGCTTATTCAATCATTTTCAACTATATTTTTATATTTATGTCATATTATTTAGATACTGTCTTTGTAGTTGGGCCCATTGTTGTCTATAGTTGGCTATACGGGCCCAAGTTATCCCTGCTAATATCCTAATATCATGGTCCAATCTCAGGTTTGGTCTTCTTCTAGGTCTCTTAATTCCTCGGGGGTATACCATGCTGTAATTTTTGTGGTCGATCTGTTGTCCGTCCTCGTTGCCAGGTGTCCTGCCCATAACCACAGTAGAGATTTGATTCTGTGGATGACATCTATTACCTGGGTCTTTTATCGTATCCACTCTATTCTTTTACGGTCTTTCTTGGTTATTTCCAGCATATTTCGTTGCATTAAGCGTTGTGCGACTTGCAGTTTCCGTTAAAAGGTTGATTCTCACTATACCTTCCGTTTCCATTCCATATCCATTCCATATTCGTTCCGTATTTTTTATTGTATTGACGCTATACGTAAGCTTCCATTCCGTATCAGTTCCTTACTTTTTAAGGTTGATTCTCACTATACCTTCCATATCAGCTCCCTTCGGTTTACATAAAATATTATATTACGTAAATGAATAAGACAATGCACACTATCCGTTCCGTTTCCCTTCCGTTCCATATCCTTTCCTTCTATACATTTTTTTGATGGACGGACTGAATCGTATCGGAAAGAGCGTTGTCAAATTCTTATATTTGTACCAGCTCTGTTAACATTTTGCTAATATTTATTTATTCTTTCACCTTTTAATTATATCTATTACCTTTTTCAAAAGCTACAAATTTTTAAAATAGAACTCTCGTAATGATATAAATTGTATAAAATGAATAAAGGTTGATTCTCACTATACCTATACGTAAGCTTCCGTTCCGTATCAGTTCCATACTTTTTATTGTACAATTTATATCAATACGAAAGTTTAATTTTAAAAATTGGTATCTTTTGAAAAAGGCAATAGATTTAATTTAAAGGCGAAAGAATAAATAAATATCAGCCAAATTTGTAACAGAGCTGGTAAAAGTGCCGTCAAAAAATGTATGAAAGGAGAGGATATGGAACGGAAGGGAAAAGGACCGGATAGTGTGCATTGTCCTATTCATTTACATAATAATATCATGTAAATGAATAGAAATATTATATTATAATATTTTATGTAAACGGAAGGGAAACTGAAGGGAGCTGATATGGAATGTATAGTGAGAATCAATCTTTAAGAGTCCAGATTTCGTATACATAGGTCATGACAGGTAATACATATTGGTCGAATGTTTTCTCCTTTAGATAAAGTGGCATTCTAGATTTGAATATGATTGGGTTTCTCTCATAAGTATTCCATGCTAACTAATATTAATTCTTCTGTTCATTTCTGGTAGTAGAGATCCCGAGCTGTGTATTAGTTGTCCCAAATATATATATTCTTCTACTATTTTCAGTGTTGTGTCATTATTAGAATGTCTTTTCTGTCTACTAGTTCGTTGTACATTACTTTAGTTTTTGCTAAGTTTATTTTGAGACCACTCCCTGTCGTACTTCTTGGCAGCTGGAATTGCCAGTTCAATTTATATATCTGACATGATTTCTAACTGATTTTGATTTAAAAAAGCTAGTTTATTGACATGGTTTCCGTGTATCTGAATATGTTGTAATGTTTCTAAAACTCTGTATCTTCCACTGGTTACATCAAAATATCGTACTAAAAACGTCTTATTTACATTCCATGCTATATCTGTATATTAAATTTATTATATGGTTGTCAATTATTTCTCCAAGTGTTGTCATAAAATTTACTATTTTTAGATTAATAAAAAATATCAATTATGTAGTTGGTTTTAATGACATTTGAATTATTTGCATTTTTATTTTCATTTTGTGGTCGCCTGTAATACATTTGCAATTTGCGCTTTTCTGTTATTTTCATATAGGCTAATTTTAAAATATGATTAGCAATTTTTATACTTTTTATTTTTTTTTTAGTGGATTTAATATCATGTTAAGGTAGCTCTTCTAACATGTCATGCAATTATATTTTATATAATATAGTGTGGGATAAATGTCATAAGAAATAAATATTAAAAATAAATTAAAATTTTTAAGAAAAAATCTAACAGTCGATAAACTCGCCCTCTAGGAGACGCAAGACCTTGTCCTTGGTGACGAAGCTCGTATTCAAGTGCTAGGGGGAATCCCGTCTGGCAGTTTAGCTGAGTCTAATGGTGCGTTTAGATTTGAGCACGCACGCACTGATCCTCCGCGAATGCTCAAGGGTAAATGGTTGTGCGCGAGCTCTGAATCTGTCTGTGCGCGAGCAGCCGCGAACGTGAGCCGTCTGGTGTCGGTTTTTGGTCAGTGCTCAAAGGGATTTTATGACTGCGCGAACGCTCAATTTGCACCGGCAATTTGTTTTGCGTGTGTGATTTTTTTTTTCGTTTTCTTTATTAAAATTAAGGGGGGGTCAATGAATCTTCGTTATTATTAATTGAAAAATATGAAAAGTTGCCTATATTATGGGATGTTAAACATTCTTTGTATTATTAAAAAATCAAAAAAAATATAACGCATGGCAAAACCTTGTAAATAAAATTAATATTAAATATGTCGATATTAATGAAATTGCTATTCTAAAATTTGTAACTTTTGTTCGTAATTTTTGGTGTTATTAAATTTTGTAAAAATTCAAAGTCGGGCCTGGTCATTCTTGTAAAGTTTTTGAACTAATCATAGCCCTCCTCAGACACTAAGTTGTTGCAGTAAATTATATTGATTTCTAAAAATTTGGGTTTGCCACCAGCGACGATGTTTTCGATTTTTCTTCTTTTTAATAATTAAGCTGTGCATAACAATGACTGCAGCCTCGACTATTTCTTGGTTGTCCATTATTTTCGCAAACACAAGTCTGTTCGTCGAAATATAAGTTTTTAATTTGAAAGGAGCCGAGAGCGCGAACGAATGCCGTGCGCGCACGCTCAGTTCGTGCGTGCTCAAGTCTAAACGCACCATAAAGAGCATCTCACTGTCTTGTCCCTGGCTGTAGCGTCGTGGCCAGGGAATTGCACCAAGACGTACAACGATGCCGTATGGGACTACCCTGTCCGTCATACCAGGGACCCTCTGCTGTCTGTGGTCATGTATCAGAGAAGACAACCTAATCAAAAACCTAAATTCTACGATGGACGGATCAGGTCAAAGGGATGCGTTGCTAGACTAGCCTCTACTGGTCTCAAAGTTGTGGCACCAGGGGGCAATCCATTATATTCTCATCTCTCATACTTATACAAGCGGGGCTCTGTTGTAGAAGTGGATCGACTAACCCTTGCGGTGTATCACACTCTTTACCAGAACTCCAATGTACGGACATCGAGTTGCCGAGTCATCAACTCGAGGGAGGAGGGCCTCATAATAGGAATTGACCTCAAATCTAAGGAGGCAATAGAGAAAGAGAGATATATCCTCTATCATAAATCATTTTTTTTTCAAAGAGAAATCAACTTTTTTTATTCCATTAATGGAATAAGACTTTTTAATTCGTTATTTTTTGATTATACATGTTCCTATACAAAGATAAAAATCGTTTTTCAGTTATTATTAATATTTTTCTGGTTTTTAACCAGTAGCCTACGACTTTTATATCACTAAAATACGAGATGTATTTTTATTAGTTCACTTTATAAAGTTTTAACAGCAGTATTTATAATATACGAAATTCAAATAATTAGTTTTTTTGACAGAAGGAAATAAGTTGTCTGATGGTTTGACCCTTACCCTTAATGTCAAAGGAAGCTAGATAAAATCAAGAAAAAAATACGCTTTAAAACTAAATCTTAAATAACTTAAAAACGATTTAATTTAGGTATAGGAACATGTATTCGTGTTTTCAATATATTCAATTAAAAAATTGCACTAGTGAAATAAAATAAGTGTGTTTCTATTTGAAAAAAAATGAATTGTGATAATTTTTAATCTCTCAATTCCATGACAGCTACGGCCAATATTATATGACATTGAAACAATTTAATTTTTGAAATAGATAGCCACATGTCTTCTCCCAGTGGCTTTGGTAATCACTAAGTTTGACGTTTAGGCTATTTAAATTTTTTTGAGAGGCAGTTTTTTCCTCCAAAAAATGTTAAATCTCAAAACGGCCACAGCCAAACCAAACCTCAAAAACGGGTACTAATATTATGTGTTGGATATCAAAATTCATAAAATTTTACAGATAATTAAAGTATGTAATAAAAATGGTGGTATCCGTTTTTATTTATAACAGCCATATTGAAAATATTTTTAATCGATAGATTGTGTAATAATGATGTACAAAAAACATCCTCAATACCGTAGTTCTCTAGAAACTTCTAATGCAGGCTCAGCCTGGGACACCCTGTATACACACTAATAAAAAAATATTAAAATATAATAAAAAAGCTATTTATTGATGTTAAAATACAATTTCCTAATATGTTTAATGAAATTTAAATTTACAAAGATACCTTAACGAGTTAAAATAACTCTGCTGCTGGTACTTTGTCCAAAAATTTTTGGATATACGGTTGTATAGCCTCCTTGTACGCTTTCTCAGTTGAAGCTTTCGTATCTTTAAAAATAATTTCCCATTCGTCGTTCAATAGTTTGTTGATATTGTCACCCAACAGTTTATTTCCATTAAACATGTTATCAAATCGAGAGTTCATTTTTGAAGTAGACAAGTCCAAATCGTAAGTTTTGATTTTGTAATAAATCGTTCCGTCTCTGGTGTACTCTTCCAGATACAGGACATTCTTCATCTCCAAATTATCTAAAAGGTAAATCAGTCAGTTAAGGTTCCGTCCACATATAAAGCCCTACCCACACATAAAGTTTTACCGGTCATTTTTTCATGGCAGGTAAAACGGGATTAAGTAAGCGGATTTAGACTCTCAGATAATCTGCGCAAATTGGCATGTGCAAGCTAAATTGTACCAAAATATCGTAAAATGTTAACAGAAATCGTTAGTTTTTTATTTCAAAAATTTGGCTGGAGTAAAATCTGTTTTGTCTTGATTTTTAGCTGAGGTTGCTGCAGTTATCTGACAGTGTAACGTGAATACTGACAGTGTTAGAGAATTCCTTATTAAAAAAACAACACCGGATAAATTGATCAGCTAAAGTTTTATTCTTTGTTTTACTTACAAAACTCTAATAAAGATGGTCCAGACCCAACAACTGGAAGAGCTAAGAGTTTTCCATCCACGGAGTAATCAGCTTTCAAGGTAAACTTCGGTATTGTTACAGTCAATCCAAATATCTTCTTATCTTTATCAAAACTGAAACGTAATAGTGTTTTCAACTCATTAAATAAATAATAAAAGTAGAATTTTTATTTACATTATACAGGGTGTGTCAATAATATTGAATATAGCTAAGTTTATTATTTCATTTACATGTTTTGGAAATTACAAACCATAAATTGAATACTGTAGTTAAAGTGAATGTAAATGTACATATAAATATAAAATACAGTACATTATTCAGCTTCATTTATATAATAATAATAATAATAGCTCCCGTATATAGCGTTTGACGCCTTGGGAGTAGCAAGGTACAGAGTACTTGCCATACTAGAGCCATTTGGTATACAAGGAAGCTGATGTGGCTAGCACTACACTAACACCTCAGGATTGTAAATCCCAAGTACTCATTTAAGGTTGAGTCGACCTAGGTACCCAAACTATTTTTATTTTAATAAAAATAGTCGGCTGAAATGTCGGGTGTGGGATTCGAACCCACTACCTTGATATTGGTAGACGACAGCCTGTACCTCTATGCCACCGGGCAGCATTTAAGCAAAATGTACCATTATTTAGTCCATAATGTGATTTTCCCTGCTCTCATTGGTCGAGACTAAACGCTGGTGCGTTTTGCCAAACATGACTAAAATGCGGTACATTTTGCCACGTTAGCGTGAGGCATTCCAAACGCAGGTACATGTTGGTTTAAGGTAGCATTATTTATGCTGAACTAAAAACAGCAGAAGATTGCGACGCATGGATTTCAGAATTTTCGCGACTAAATTCAGTTACCTGGATTGTACGGCGAACTTTTACTTTGTTCTTTCCGTATTTTCCGTATTGGACAGGAAATATTGGACTCTGAAAAGTAATGTACAGTTGTCGACAAACTTTTTTATCATAGCATGCATATTTAAATATCTTTAAATATCTCAAAAACCAAAGCATTTAAACATATTAAACCCTTATAATAAATGCCTTATTTCATGTTCAAAAATCCAAAAATGAAATAAAATACCTGGTGTTCCATAAGAAAAAATATAACTTTGGTATGGATCTTAGTTCTGACTCACTTTGTACATTTCAAAATAATTTTAAATTATGTACACTGCCTTCCTACATATACCTGTCTGTGTTACAAAGACGCCACGACACACGGAAATCAAACAAACAATTTTTCAGAAGTGTCAGAATAATATTTTTATGAAATAGGCGTTTTCTTAACATTTCACGCTGGTCCTAAAAAGACGATCAAATATTAAATAGGATAATTCTGTGGTCATTCCTAAAAATCAAAGATTTTAATAATGACGTTTATAACATGTTAGTGTTATCTGCATTGTTCTTAAAACATTTGCATGATGCTGGAAAGAATATGGCAGAACGTACCAAGTTTTAGTCACGGTTGGCAAAACGCACCAGCGTTTAGTCTCAACCAATGAGAGCAGGGAAAATCACATTATGGACTATATAATGGTACATTTTGCTTAAATGCCACCGGGCACCTAGCTTCATTTTTAAAAGATAAAATATAAGTCCAGAGATTTACTGTAAAAACTGAACTGAAGTTGCAGTGAAGGAACTACCAAGGCCAAGTAGCAAGGGACGTGTCAACACAGTGAGAGCTGCGCTACAGCTCGAAGATTGTTGCCAGTGGTAGACAGGGTTGCCACCCGTCCCAATTTTGTCGGGACAGTCCCGATTTTGATCCAAAAGTCCCGCGTCCCCACGCAAAGCCTTAATGTCCCGATTTTTATTTGTTTAATAGCCACGTTTTTATTGAACAATAAAATTGTAAAATTTATTATTAAAAATACATATTTATTAATTTCTATTATTTAAAAACAGTTCTTTTCCACGAATTAATTAAAATCTTAAAAATATTAGAATTAAAAGAAGTAGATATTGATACTCTAATGAATATTCGATAGTAAAAACTTAAAAGGAAATTTGCCAAAAAGGATATAAAAATTATTGAAAAAAAATAAAGTATTTTTAAAATTAGAGTAAATTATAAATTATATGCCTTCATTGTTTAAGGCTGTTAATTTTATATTTTCACGTATGATGTTGAAGTAGACAGACGCTAGAAATAGATGGTTAGTTAAGCTCATGAAAACGGAACTTCAAATGTCATTTACTTTTAATATAAGTATCGCATATAAGAATTTTTGGATTTTATTAAAAATGGCAAGCCTCTTATTATTACAGCAACAAAACAAATAAAAAATATTCATTAGAGTTGGGGGATGGAACCTTTTGTATTACAACAGCAAAATAAAACACTAATTCACCGCAATACACCCAAAACACTATGCTTTTAACACTGGACGCTCGTATCGCTAATCATAAATTTGAAGCTAACCATGAGTTTTCATCATCTGCTGATGATGCTAAGCTGGTTAACGAATCGCCCGTCCAGTGTTAAAAGTAAAGAGTTTAATGGAAATTAGCGCACTTGTAGGGGTTAAGGCCTTTTTATGCTTGTGTACACTAAGTATGTTATATTTTAAAGTGTTTTGGTGTATTGTGGTGAATTAGCGTTTAATTTTGCCAAAAAATGTTCATTTAAAAATAATTATAAACTAATAAAGCCAATTACACAGATTATGCAGCGGAAACTTTTGATTTTATTTAGGTTTTGTTCTAGTTGTTTTAGATTTAATTGATTGTTTACTAACTTTGTTTTCAACTTTTAACTTTTTATTTTTACATAATTATTTATAAGTTTCGTATGGTTTTTTAAGTTAACGCAAAAAGGCAAAAATTTTACATTTAAGAAAAAAGTTGCACTAGTGTTGTCTCGATTTTTTAAATACAAAAGGTGGTAACCCTGGTGGTAGATAGCAAAAAAACAAAACAACTACTAGAGCACAAAAAGAACCTAGTACTCATAATTGTAGGTGTCGCCACTGCGGAGAAAAAGAAGAAACCATAGAGCACCTGCTGTGCCACTGCCCGGCACTGGAAAACTGACGCTTTTTTAGGACATGGTTTTTTGGAGCAACCTCAAATAAAATGTGTACAGAATAACTTGGTTATTTTTGACTTCTTTGAAAAACGGTAAAAAGAAAATATGTTTCTTTTATCGACATCTACCAACCCTAAAAAGATTGTTATTTAAGACCCTGTATATCTATTAATGACATATATGTACTTAATAAAAATGATTATAATTCTAGACAGAAGCAAAATAATACACTTTGCTCGATGCTGACTGCTGACTCATTTTATTCAAATTAGTATTATTTTTTATATAGTTCTATAATATGCAATTGCATTTGCTTATTCTTTTTTTCTTTATTTAATACGATTATTAATTAATAATTTAATAAAAAAGTCCACCTTTTAATAGAATTATAATTTAGAAAATGTACATTTAATAGAACTTAATAATCATAAATAATATTTTTATTAAAATAATAGTGAATATTATTTATATCAAATAATTAATTTTTTAATGTTAAAAACTCATCTATTAAAATATATTTATTTTAAATTTTAGTAGATATTATAACAGAAAAAAATCATTAGATTTTAATAATGGTAGTCCTTTTTTCTGTCAAATAGTTTTTTTTATTTAGTATTACTCCATATTAATTTATCATTATATAAATTAACTTACTACACATCTTTAACAATTGCTTCTGACAAACCATATATTTCGACATTTTCGTAGTGTTGTATCAATTCAACAGCTCCAATTCCAGCTTGGACTGTTATTTTTGGAGCTTTAAATACTGTTAAATTTGGCAAATCATACTCAGGAATACCTGCAAACAAAAAAAATACTATCAGTAATTTTAAATTACTATAAATTTTTAAATTAATAAAAAAGAAAAAAAAAATGGCGCCGGGAGGCACGCACAGCCGCCCATACTAAAATATGTTAATAAAAAGTTGGTAGGCAGTTCTTTTAGTTTCAAACTAAAGGAATGTTTTCAATTTTTTTTATCTCAAAAACTGTGACTTTGACTGATTTTGATGTTATTACCAATTTTGTTGCAAATATTATTCCTAATCTTAAATTGAAAACCGCGTTTCGCTAGCTAGGTACTGTAATTTTGGGGTTACGATTTCTTAAAATTTTTAACCCTCTCCCATACCCCCTTACCAACCCCCCACCCCCATCAAAAACTAATGGCCATATTCTCGGATGCCACAGTATATTTTGTGCCAAATTTGGTTAAAATCGGTTTAGCAGTTTTTGAGTTATCGTGTTACAGACCGACAGAAAGACAGACAGACACAATGAAAATATTTTGTATTTAGGTCATTTATCACCCAAATAACTCATTTTGAGTGAAATAAAAAAAATTGCCGATCTTAATAGCCTACCATACTTATTGGTCGGCTAAAAATCATAGACACAATGACAACAATACACAATCTATACAAAATATGAGGCGTTTCGGAAAAAATAAGAAGGATAGGAAAACCATATAACATACGAACATCTTCCAAAACACAAAATACCCATATCCATTTTATCACATACTAAACCAATGAATACCCAGAACAACAAACAAAAAATGTAATATATAAAATACCATGTGAATGCGATACATTTTACATTGGTGAAACATCTAGACCCTTAAATGTTCGAATTAAAGAACATAAAGATTATTTTAGAACGGGAGATTTTCACAAATCTAAGATTTCTCAGCATTCATGAGACATATCAGAATAAATTTTAATAACGCCAAAATTATAATGAAAGAAGCGATAGCCTCTAAAAGAAAAATAAAAGAGGCTTTTTAATACAATCTAATAAAAATAAATTTATTGCTCATGCATCTGTAGATGTTAGTAATGTATGACAATCGGTGCTTTGATTTTAAAGAACATAACATAAATAAACATAACATACGTAAAAATAAAAAATAATCATAGAGAATTTTGGGGCTTTTTGGTTTTACCTTATTTAGTAATTGTTATCAGGTATAGTAATTGTTAATTTTGAAGTTTAACTTGGGGGGGGGGGGATATAATGCATTTTAACAGAACGTCAACGGCAGGGGCGGGAAAGTGAAATAGCAAAAGCGGTTCCACCGTTTCCACGGAAATTTCAGATAAAATAGTTCCAGCCTCAGGCGGTAGGTGGTAGTGCAATTAAATTTTAGGTTAAGAAGTTGATACTTGTTATTGCCAGATGGCGTTAAATTAGAATTTTTTTGTAGTTTCCATAGTTTCCAACGGCCATTGTCATACTGTTGTCAAATTCTCAAAAAATGTCGTTGTCATAGTATTATCAAATGATTATCAAAACGTTTTTCAAACTATAATTTGTTATATGTGTTTTAATGAGACAATTCCAGGGGCGGGAAAGTGAAATAGCAAAAGCGGTTCCACCGTTTCCACGGAAATTTCAAATAAAATAGTTCCAGCCTCAGACGCTAGATGGTAGTGCAATTAATTTTTAGGTTAAGAAGTTGCTACTAGTTATTGCCAGATGGCGTTAAATCAGAATTTTTTTTGTAGTTTCCATAGTTTCCAACGGCCATTGTCATACTATTGTCAAATTCTCAAAAAATATTGTCGTTGTCATAGCTCCAATCATAATATTATGAAATGATTATCCATATAGGATTATCAAAACGTTTTTTAAACTATAATTTGTTATATGTATTTTAATTAGACAATTCCTTTAGTTTGTGGCCCTAAATATAATGTAAGTCTTTTATTTTTGCCATCATTTAAGTACCTATTTATATTTACTCCATTTACAAAACTTTGGGTGTATTACGTTGGTCTTGTTTTATTATAATAAACGATGTTTCAATATTTGACTTATAAATAAAAACTTTAAATAATAAATAATATTTACACGTTTGGCTTTAATTTTATTTAATAATTGTATAAATTATACTGTTAAATCTTATTTTTTTACACATCACAACGATACTTGTTACTAGTATTGTTGAATTTGTGTAAAAAATAAGATATAATAATCAAATTTAATTATTTTAGAGAAAAATTCAATAAATACGCTCATTTAAAAAGCCCGCGCTTCGATCCATTTAAAACAAGCCCTACTCAATAGATGGCGCTACTTCTGTAGGACCATTTTTCAGTATGGCAGAGTCCATTCTTTTTCTAGCTAGGTATATTCTTTGGTCAACGGTTTTTAAGCTTGATTTTCATCACAGATTTTCATGCATCCGTTGTCCGACGCTACGTTGATACGATATTAATTTTATTGGTAAAATTTAAAGACTTTGCATTTTCATGCCTCCGTTTATCGGATATACGTTGGTGTCATTTTATATTTTCGTTTCCATATTGATTTTGCATTTTTACTTATATTTTTATTAAGGTTAGATTAAATTTGTCAAAGAAGTGTCAAAACGTCCGTTATCGTATGAACGGGTCCGTTGACGGGCTGACAGGCTGAAGTAAAATATTTATGCTATGACCAATCAGAGCACCGTCGGACCATCGTATCAACGTATAGCGGATGCATGAAAATCAAGCTTAACTAGGTAGAAGAAAACGATGGTATTTTGCGCAAGATATTTTGTTTTAGAAAGGAGCAAAAGAGAATACTGTTGAGGCAGAAAAATAGATAAATATGTATACAGATATCAAAAATCTAGGAACTGGTGGGTTTGCAGTCGGAAGGGTTTAAAATAGAATTAATACACTTTGTTAATTTTCAAGCTTTCGGAATTTATTCATTTTTTCCTCAGGACATCAACGTGGTACAAGAGACCTTCATAAAAAACAAAAAATTGGCTTGTTTCACAACCACAAATAAGAGGGCTCTCTTGGGGCGGTTAAGCCGCCTGATTTTTATTTAAAACGTTGAAATAATTATTGAGAGATGTTCGATTAAAAATTCAATTGCTAAAAATTCAATTCGAGCCCTCTTATTTGTGGTTGACTGGTCAGCGATGCTTCACGGTGGAGTTTTCAATGCATCCCACAAGCCATTTTTTTTTGTTAATGTAGTTTTTTATGAAGGTCTCTTGTACCACGTTGATGTCCTGAGGAAGGAATGAATAAATTCCGAAAGCTTGACAGTTAACAAAGTGTATTAATTCTATTTTAAACCCTTCCTACTGCAACCCCACTAGTTCCTAGATTTTCTTTCTCACTAGTCAGTCGATACTACTGTCTGCTTATACAGATAACAATAGATTCATTTTTTTTATCAATTTATTCAAATCAATCAATTCAATTCAAATTAAATATTAATTTCACGTTTGTTGACATTTTTATGTAAGTATTTAATTTGTATTAAGATGCGGAGTTATTTAATATAGATATTGTAGTAAGTAGCAAGTGAGTTATTTATGGGTGCATATGGGTATATGTAGGTACAATTAGCACAATTTATAAGAACAAAAAGAAGTTTTAATATGGTTTCTAAAGCGTTTTGCGTTTTGGTTTAAATAAAAAAGCGTTTAAATGTTTGTAAAATGAAAGAATAACATTATAAAAATATTCCTCCAGTAGGTAATCCGGATACTTTCTTAATTCGACGGTGGCTGTCCCAATATGTGTCCGAACTATTGAAGTTCTTCTGTACTTAAATACTACTAAATTGGAATCTTACCTTCTTTTAATAAAACTAAAACTTCTTCCGCTGATTTTTTCAAACAATTGTTAAAATCCGGTTTTGTAGACTTACAAAAATTAATTTTCGCTCCATCTACAATAAATAATAATAATAGAGCCAGAATACTTTAATAAAACTTATATAACATAAATATTTACCAGAGTAGCACAGAATTGTTAAAAATATTATATTATAAACCGCAATCATTATTTAATTATTTGAGGAAATCAGTTGAATGAATAAGCAAAGTCCTCGAGTGCCATCATTAAATATTTATAATAACAAATCAGATCCTTGAGCAGTGCCAGTTTATTTAGATACAGAAATTTAATTTTTTCATTAAATGCATTTTTATTAGGTATATAAATTTAAACGGTTCAATTTGTCAAAAAAAAACTTGTTATAATTAAAAAAATCTCATTGTTACCCGCAAATTAGAATTAACGAAAATATAGTATATTTTATACGTTAAAAGAGAAACATTAAAATTTTAACTTTCTAAATTATGCACGAGTTGCCACTGGTATTCTAATTGTTGTATAATTATAACAAGTAATTATTTATATTTAATTTATGTGAACATTTCTACGTAGTTACATTTTTATAATAAAAGGAAAATTATAAAATACACCTCTTCCGTGTCGTCTGTGTAAAATGATTCATTCATGAATTTAGTTAAAATTCATATTTTAGTTAAAATTTAAACAGTGGCGGAGGTGCAGCGGGAGAGTTTAATATGGATAAATAATTTAATCAATAATGTAAACGTAAATGGAATTTTTTTTATAAAAATATATTTAAGGCGTCAAGTTGCAAAACACCCCCCAATATACTGAAGTCAATTCCCCAAAAAGTTGTTTCGAGATAATATGCAAAAACTGTTTTAGCAAATGTTTCAAGCGTTATTTTATAAAAAAAAAAGTGACCATCATTGTTTTGTATATGTGTAGAATCATTGTTTTGTTTCTAGTTTTTCTAGAGCCCAGTCAAATTAGAGAAATCGGTGGAAAAAAATTCCACAGTTTTGAAAATGGTTTTAAATTATTTCTCTAGACTTGGGCTGATATGTGTCAAAAGTTCCCATAGATAGACGATGAGCTCGAGGAGAGGGGAGGAGTTAAACGTCACTTTTAAGACTCTTTTTAGCTTATATCTCAGAAAATTTGACACGTACGAAAAAATACCCTGTATAGAAAATTGAAGCTCAGAAAATTTTCTACAAAATTGGTTGAATGCATTTTTTTCATAGATCTAGCCTTTTAAGAGCTACAGGGTTGACAAAATTACCACTATTTCTCATATTGTATTTTCGCTTAAAATCCAATTATTAAAGTCTAAATTTAACCTTTCATATTAATAATGGTAATATTAAGGGGTCCTTAAGTTATCTTTCAAGTCTTCATTGCATCGTGACCGTTTGTCTTCTGTTGGAGAGCACTAGTGCACACAGGACTTAACAATAACTACAAATTAAAGATTAATGCTTGCCTGCTTTACGATAAAAAAGTATACCACAGTATGTAGCTCAGCTACAAATTTTCTAGAAAGTATACGCCAAGAATTATGGTTTATGGTCGATGTTTGCTCAGAGTTGAATATTTCTATCCCCGCCTGCAGTAGATTTTTCTAATGTTAAAGTAGCACGAAGCATTTGGGGCATTAGCATTTGAGGTCTGGTTCCCTGGAGTTGTATATTGCGATGATATTCTACATCATTTCTTCCTGTAGGTACAGTTAACGTAAGTGTAATATTTACGTATCTGCACAACCCAATCCATTTTGCCAATATAGTATCAGTCTTCCCTCGCAGAATTTCAAAGAGTCTTAAAAGCGCACATGAAAGTGTGATTTCTGAATCTTCTCAACCTACTATAATTGAATACAATAATGATATCCACAAACATTACATGAGTTCCCATACTTTATACATAGTTATCTATTCTATTCAACATTATCCGTTTTAGACAAGTAATTTGTATTCAATAAAAAAAGTGATTTTAATTTACCATCTACATATATAAAATGATAATGTTTATCTGTGTCGTCTCTACTGAAGTAACGAATTGCTCTAGAAAGTTGCTTTTTTTACTAAAAGATTGCTAATTGTCTATTCTAAAAACTATCGTCGCCGGATTTTTTGTTTTTCATTTAATTAAAAAAAAAGTTTTTTTTCCTGATGTCGTGGCTAGGGAATGCAATCCCGCAAATGCTGGATCCCACAAATGCGGGATCCCTCTGTGATTCCGCGGGATCGAATTTGCGTGATTTACCGTGCGGGATCTGCGGGATCGACACCAGGGGATTCCCCTTACGGCTTGGCCATTAAAAATAAGTGAAACAGGTTAGTTGTTAGATTTCTTTCTAGCGAGCGTAAGTGAAGAAAAGCGTTTAACTAGTACTTGTGGACAATTTCGTCAAATAAACTGCCGGACATAATTATCGGGACAAGCAAAATTTTAGGGTAGGTAAATTTAAAGTTGAATATCTCTTGAACTAAAAAAGATTTTGGGATGCGGTTTGGACCAGGTTTTAGATGCATCTATTGTGATTAAGATACTATGTGGTTTTCGAGCTCGAATTGAATTTAATTAAAAAAATATATTTTGCGAATTCTCGTATACAGGGTGTTTTATAAGAGTGTGAAAATTTGGTCAAGAATCTTTTTTACCGCAAATTTACAATTTTTAAAAAATCGAATTTTTTACCAAGTACGACTAATCTGTATTGAAATTAGCAAAAAACAATTTGATCGGGTTTTTATTTTTTTTTGTTTTAAGGAAAATACGATGTTTTTTCGAAAAATATGCATTTTTAGTCATACGATGGTCCTAAATGGTACAAAAAGCTTTGTACATACTGCATATGCCAAAAAATTATTAATATAGAGTGTATCTAAAACCAGATAACTAACACAAGTTGAAAAAAATCTTCAACATCAGAATAATATTTTATTTAATAAAATAAGTAGATAAATTATAATAAAATTTAAGTTTATTTAATATTAAATATATTTTTTGAACACCCTGTATACATCGGTCCAAATTTTTGTACAGCTAGAAGATACACGCTATATCAGTATATTCTGGGCCTATGCAAAATGTACAATGCCTTTTGTACCATTTAGGACCAAATGTATTATTTAGGGCTATAAATGCATATTTTTCGAAAAAAAAAACTCGTATTTATCTTAAAACAAAAATTAAAAAAAAACACCAAATTGTTTTGTAATTGTACATAGTTAAAATTTCGATTTTTCAAAAATTGTAAATTTTCGGTAAAAAAATCTTGACCAAATTTGTACACTGTTATAAAACACCCGATGTATACGAGAATTCGCTAAATATATTTTCGAAAACCACATAGCATCTTAATCACAATAGATGCGTCTAAAACCTGGTCCAAACCGCATCCCAAAATCAAAGAGAGAAAAGAAGAACATTTATTGTTTACAATCCCGCAATTTTGCGGATCCGCGGGATTGCGGGATTGAGATTTTGGTGCGGGATTGCATTCCCTAGTCGTGGCGGATGCGCCAGGCTTCAACTAGTTTATAATAATGCATGTATCGCTTACTTTTTTAATTTAGTAGGTCTTTCAAATTATTTTTTAGTTTTGTACAATATTGTATAATACATTATGAAATTTAAATTACAATAAATCTACGTTATTAAAGATACATTATTATTTAAGATTATTTAAGACTTTTGAATTGAAGAATTTTATGAAGGTATTTCTTATTTCCGACATAAAAATTAATTCAGAAACATAATACTTGGAAACAAAAATGTATAGAATCGTTTTTATAGAGAATGTTGTCAGCTTTATTTTTTATATATAGAACGCTTTTTGGCAGATGTCATAGTTTCCGAGATATAAGCAAAAAAGTGAAAAAATTGACATTTAACTCCTCCCCACTCCTCGAGCTCTTCGTCTATCTTCGGGGATTTTTGACACATATCAGCCCAAGTCTAAAGGAATCGTTTAAAACTATTTTGAAACCTGTGGGATTTTTTTTCCACCGATCGGCTTTTTTTTTAAATAATTTGACTGGGGTAAAAATAATTCAGATGCAGTATGATGCATATTGCAGGTTTTGCTACAAGAAGATATTTGCATCATAACTTGATTTATTAGATATACTATTTTATTAAAATTAGGTAAGGATTTAAAATAGATAAGACATTAGTAGTACTATAATACTTGTGTAAAAAGTCTATGAAAAATGTGGGATTTGCAACAAAAATGACAATAAAAAGCAAATATAAGTGGATTAAGATTTTGCCGCAGTAACGTAATTCGTAGTGAACTTTATACATGAACTAGCGTGTACCAGCGACTTCGGTCGCGTCGAATTAATCATTTGTAATGGTGATAATATAGTAAAGCAAGAATTTCCATTAACATATAAACTGGATAAAATTTTCTCACATTTATGTCAGCATGAGAAAAAACAATATGGCGATATTATTATATAACTTGGTAATATTTGAGGGGTAGTTTCATCTCGTTGGAATTTGACTTTCGAAAAATCCGTTTGCCAAAAATAAGTTTTTTACGTCAAACAGTTTAAGCAAAATCGTGGTTAAGAAATTACCCAACTTTTTGGAACATTCTGTAAGATTTTTTAAAAAATTTCAGAATATGTAAAAAACCAAATAAATTATGCTTGTCCAAGCGTTTTCCCGAAAGACTAACCGTTTCCTAAATAAGAAATATTGTAATATTTGAGGGGCGTTTTCACCCTCTTGGAATTTGAGATTCGAGAAACCCCTCCTTATCGAATCTCTACACCCCACAGTCAATCCGTTTACCAAAAATCAGCTTTAAACCTCAAGCATTTTAAGCAGAATCGTGATTACTCAATGGTCATATTTTATGAAACACCCTGTATAAATTTATAAAAAATCTTAAAATATGTAAAACAACAAAATAAAATATACGTGTTTAAGAGTTTTTCCGAAAAACTCACCGGTTTTTAAATAAAAAATATTTTAATATTTGAGGGGTGGTTTCACCCCCTTAGAATTCGAGTTTCGAAAAATCCCTTCTTACCGAACCTCTACACACTAAAGTCAATCTGTTTTCCAAAAATCAGCTTTTTACGTCAAGCGCTTTAACTAGGATCGTGATTTATCAATGACCAGATTTTTCGAAACACCCTGTATACATTTTTAAAAAATCTTAAAATATGTAAAAAAACAAAATAAAATATACGTGTTTAAGCGTTTTTTCGGAAAGTTGACCGTTTTTTAAATAAAAAATATTGTAATATTTGAGGGGTGGTTTCACCCTCTTGGAACTGGAATTTCGAAAAATCCCTTCTTATCGAACGTCTACACCCTAGAATCAGCCTGTATGCCAAAATTGAGCTTCTTACGTTGAGTGGTTTGAGCAGGATCGTGATTAATCAGTATGTCAGTCACTTAAGGATTTTATATATTAGTATAGATAGATGACTTTTGCTACAGTTTGGGACTATTTTTGTAGGTTTCAGAGTCTATTATTAGTATGTGTCATTATGATTTTTTTAATTGAATCAGGTGGGTTTTGCAACATGACAGTGACATTGTGGACTCTCTGCCGCCTGTAGGTAGCGATCTATAAAATATATTGCTGTTTATTTAAATATGTTTTGTAGTATATTGATCATACTCCATTATTGCATTTGCATTCTTACACAGATCCAGTACACGTACATTACGTCTATACTGGATCTGTGTCTATGAAAAGAATTTCAAGAATGCAGACAAAATATTGGAGTATTATCAATTTACTACAAAACACATTACATTAGACTTCCAAAGGTGAGGATTTTGATTAACAGTATGCATCGCCTAATTTTTTTACGAGAACGGTAGTAGACTGAGCTTGAAGAACATTGCAGTCGATATCAGTGAAATAGATGCGCGATTTTATTAATTTTTTATCGTTTTTCTTCTTAATTTCTTAATTTTATAAAGAGTATTACGTGGAAAACGAAAGAAAAAATAAAACTAATTTGGTATTTTTGAAATTTTATATAAGTAATGATATTTAAAATATTTATAGCACACCGAATTGCTTGCTAACTGCAAATTTCGTTTCCCTTCTTACGAATACCCTACAGAATGATCGACGCAGATAGCTACAGAAGGGATCGACAACGTACAGTACGTCTGCTGGGTCTGTGTCTATTTAATTAAATTATTAATATTTTTATTAATAATTAATTTCTCTCAAAATATCCATAATAAAAAAGTTTTCCTTTTGGAAAACAAACCGGGGACATACAGTACAGTACATCTGCTGGATCTATGTCTATGAAAGGAATGCGGACAAAAATATTTAAATAAACAGCAATATATTTTATACGTCGACTTGACGAGTACGTCACCGCAAATCGCTCCGCCCACTCATTTTATTGGCTACTTGCAAATTTGTCGAATTTTTATTGATGGGACGCGTCGTCTAATGTTTTACGAAAAACATCGAGAGAAATATCGTTTCCCCTCTCACGGATACCCCGTTGCTACAGAATGGACAGACGTACTGTACTCTACTTAAGTCTGCTTAAAAATTGTCAAATTGTTTTATTTAAACTGAAATATTTTAATATCACTTCTACTCTACTAAACATACATAGTCATCAAAAAGATACTAGTAGATTTCGTAGTAAGACACTAAAGAATCAGAAAGAAAATGCTAGAACAGATCTTTGGCAGGTACGTGATTAAAAAACGTCTGTACATAATCCTTGAGTACTGTCGAGTAAGCAGCTTCGGTTGAAGATTTCACATCATTGAAAATAATTTGCCATTCGTCGTTCAACACCCTGTTGATGTTGTCGCCTAACAATTTGTTGCCATCGAACAGATTATCGAATCGGCTTCGTAAATGGGAAGTTTTTAAATCCAGTTTGTACGATGTTATTTTGTAGTACATTAAGCCTTCTCTGTTCTCTTCTTCCAGGCCTACTTCAGTAGTCATTTCTACATTTTCTGAAATAAAAATAAAATCTTCATTATGGAAGGTGCTACCCTTGTTTATATATTATAATCAAGGGTGCTACTAAAACACCAACATCAATCATTAAAATTATATAAAGAAAGACAGACAATGCATCTACTTTTTTTTCAATGCATATACATTTTTATGTCATGTTATATCCCAGACATTTATTTATTTTTATCTGCAGTATGTTAGCTAATTTCCCGACTACAATTCAGACCACCCTGTATATGTTCTCATTACCTAGTTGTAGTTCAGATGGTCCATGGCCAACCACAGGTAATGCCATAAGCTTTCCATTCACTTCATATTCCGCTCTTTGTATCAAATTTGGAATCAGTATACTGAATGATAAAATTTTCTTGTCCTTGTCAAAACTAAATAGAACGTAAAATTTATTGTATCATGTTGATATTAAAAATACCTTTTCGGTCAGTTGTACCGTATGATTTAAAAAAAAAACGGCGTCTAGTTGGCTTAAAAATGACGATCAATGACATTTCCCATATAAATTTACAAAAACGACAGCGATCTTCATTTCATAGTCATCTCTGACGCCGTATCATATGATACTACTGATCGTTTTCATGTGCAAACCAGTTTAAATTTTAACACTACTGAGCTTCTTGAGGAAGTCATGACTAGTGATGGGATAACACTAGCGAAAATTCGCTCGAGTACTCGATTATTGAAATAACCGACATCGCTCGATTATGAACGAGCGATGCAAGCGACGAGTACCAAGCGTCGAACGTAAGCGATCCTAGAATGAAATAAATTGAAATCCGATTTTAACGTGACATACTCGATAAAAAGCCGAGCGAATTTTCTACATTCATTGCAGGTAGAAAATTTATACGACGCCGTATATATATACATCGAAAATGCCTTGAAATAAACTAAATCAAGCATCAAGCGATCAAGCGAATTGCTCGCCGCTTGCTACTTGCCATTCATCACTGCGCACGCAACTTACTGCTTGGCGCTTGGCGTTAACGAGTACTTATAACAAGCGACGGGTGAAAAACCGTATTTTTAAATACGAGTTTTTTCGCTCGAGCAATCACTCGGTTATTGCAAACGCTTGAAACTCGAGTACCCGATTATTGAAATTAATCGGGTTTTCTCATCACTAGTCACGACACAGTTAGGTGCAGTTAAGCGTGAGGTTATCCGCTGAAAATGCCAGTATTGGTACGTCTAATAAGAGGTTGCCAAATTGTGAACATTTCCATACTTGGATTGCTAAAGATGTTATTGTTCTTTGATATAAAAACGGCTTCGTTAAATTTACGCTTTTTATTCTAATGAGGATCCTTGTGGACAGATGGTGTGCAATACCTGACTTCATTGTTTCACATTTTTGTACATGTTATTCATTAAGTAATACATTTAGAGGACATTTTGTTTGTCCAGTATACGACTCATCGCATTCACAAGATACCTGGTACGTGTTTCTGTTGTTAGTACGCCCTCGGTTTCCTTTTTGTTAAGACGCTTCTTAGAACCTGTTCCAGATTTTGAAACATTTCTAAACTTACATTGTTTGCCAATTCATCTGACCTTTTTGATGTTTTTTTTTACATATAAAATAGTAAAGAGAAACAAAGAGCATTCTGACTGGTACATTTGATATAATTTTGTCTAGGCACTTCTCAAAGTACCAGTTCTGAAGCAAATCCGTTTTAATATAATTTAATTCGGCATTAAGTGATGCTTGGTTACTGCACATGGTGTTTGCTCCATGAGATAAAGTTTTAAATATTTTTTTAAAAACTTTTAGGTAAATAAAATTTATGTCATCAAGGATCGTCACTGAATATTGTTTAAGTAAAATTAAATAAAGGCAATGGAGGTTGTAGTAAAATAATCAACACTGCATCATTCTCTTGGACATTAAAAAATACGATGTAAAACCTCTGACGAGGGGTAGAGGACTCAAAAGACTCACAATCTTTTAAGATATTTATTCCAAAATTTAATTTTATTTAAAATTGTTGCGACATGTTTCGGGATTCATTTAATTCCCCTCTTCAGGCCCAGAAGAATAAAATAATCAAATTGCAATCAGAAAAGTTAAACAATTCAATACAGTCATGCAGAGGTCAGGTTATAAAATACAATCGCAAACAAATTCAAAAGGTTAAAAATTTTTAACAGAGTTAAGCATTATTTTTTATCACAATTACTTAATCACAGACATCTTATGGTGAGCTTAGTTGGAAATTGAAACAACTAAATTACAATCAGAAAGGGCAATAATATTCAACTTAAGTTCAACAAGAGGCGTAACTAAAAAACAACTCTCAGAAAAGGATGGGAAATCCTTTCAAGAACTTTTTAAATCAAATTAAATTTTGAAATAAACATCTTAAAAGATTGTGAGTTTTTTGAGTCCGCTACCCTTCGTCAGAGGTTTTACATGGATATCTACACACACTGGATTGGAGAACGTTTAATTAAAAAATACTATTGTACCATATCAAGCTCTTATTACAAATTAATGACGATCAGTTACATTCACCATTTATTATTTTACCTACATATATAGGTATAATACTACGTACAGGTATAATACTATAAGATCGGAAATAAACGGCCTCAAAGACGGTTGGAAAATGACAATTGATGATAATTTTGGCGAGGTCAAGCCCTAGACGTCATTTATCGCACCCTTCTTTATTTTTTAATGGCGTTGACTGTCAGTTAGCCTTAAGAAGGTTGTAGTTTATTTTTATATGGCGTAATTTAAAATTCGACTCTTCATAATTAGTATTAAGTTTTGTGCCAATTTTTAATAAATCACGTCTAGAGATTGACCTCACCAACATTATCATCGATTGTCATTCCCCAGCCGTCTTTGACGCCATTTTTTTTCGATCATACGGTATTATAATAATCTTATAAAACTTCTGTAATCTTCAATTTTCTTGAAAGATACTTACTGCGCGCTGATCACTGTGGCATCGGACAATCCAAGCAATTCTACGTTTTTGTAATTTTGTATTAAATGTACAGAACCGGAACCAGCTTGTATTGAAAGAGCTGGTATTTTGTAGACCTTCAAATTGGCTAATCCATATTCAGGAATATCTAAAAATGGTTCCCTATTAACTTACAGAAGTTAAATATTATTTATAAAAACTAAAATTTATATATAAAAACAACTGTCTGTTTATTTATAAAAACTTTCATTTAGCATTTGTAGCCGACCATACCAACAGGTATGGTAGGCTATTAAGATCGGCAAAAAAGAGTTTTTTTTTAATTTCACTCAAAATGAATTATTTGGGTCATAAATCACCTAAATACAAATAATTTTCATGGTGTCTGTCTGTCTGTCTGTCTGTCCGTCTGTCCGTCTGTAATACGATAACTCAAAAACAGCTAAACTGATTTTAACCAAATTTGGCACAAAAATACTGTGGCACCCGAGAAGCTGGCCATTAGTTTTTGGTGGGGGTGGGGGGTTGGTAAGGGGGTATGGGAGGGGGTTAAACATTTAAAAAAATAGTAACTCCAAAATTACAGTAGCTAGCGAAACACGGTTTTCAATTTAAGATTAGGAATAATATTTGCAACAAAATTTGTAATAACATCAAAATCAGTCAAAGTCGCAGTTTTTGAGATATTCCGTGTTTCCGTAGTCCGTTTTTTAGAAAATCCGTGTGGAGAACTCCAAACTCCCATCGGACGCGACACCAGGTGACGGGGAAATAACCGCGGACCAAAATTGGAAAAAATTCTTTACTTTGAAACAAAAAGAACTGCCTACCAACTTTTTATTAACATATTTTAGTATGGGCGGCTATACGTGCCTCCCGGCGCCAATTTTTAAAATAAGGGTGTAAGCAGTGATTTTGCAGATTAATTTTATGATAAAAATATAGAATAGTGTTTTAAATGCAGAATCTAGGTTGTTTCGATCCTTTAGTGTTTAACTATATTGAATAAAACTCATTTGTTTTTAAACTCAATATTTCGATATAATATACAGGTTGTTAATTTGTTCATTACTCGCGGCAAGAGCTTTATGGTTGAAATATGGCAACCTCGGCCCGGTCGTCGATAGACTACGCGACGGGACGTATCGGCAGAAAACCCTATAAGTGCATGCTTTCTCAATAGGCAGTGTTGCCATTCTGTTCCCCTATAAGTAACTGTTCAGTTAACAACCTGTATACGAGTTTTATGAGTTATTTAATATAGTCAAACACTAAGGGATCTAAAAAACCGAGATTCTACATTTAAATAATTTATTAATCCACTATAGAGAAAGTTTTTATTGAAACATAGAAAAGTATACACCAGAAAAGATGACAATACGCGGGTTGTCTTTTATATTTTGCATACGTTTTTCGAAGTATTCTCCACAAAGAGAAATGCATTTTTGTATTCGTTAGACCTGTTCTGAAAGCATTTTTCCACTCGCTTGTTGGTATCTTCAAAACTTTCTTCGGTTTTGGTTCATCTCGGCACGTCCAAACAGCCGATTGGCGTTTATTTTCGAATTCATAAGGTGAATCCAGGATTTAGCACCACTGACAATACTGTATATATTTCTTGAGTTTCTTGCGTTAACCGGTGTAGAGTTTTTGACACGAATTGACTCTAATTGCTTTCTGTGCTTCCGTCAACAGATGCGGCATACAACAAGAAACTAATTTTTCACAGATAAATTATACATGTAATTTTATTGAGGTCTTTAAAATGCACAATGATGTTTAAGTTTCACGATATGTGACATGGCGATCTTCTTGGATGAGCTTAGGTACAGCATCGACGTTTTCCTGGGGTGGAACTCTGTAACGAAATAGCGATCAGTAGCGATGAAGAATACTGTCGCTTGCCGTTTCGTTTGTACGGGCAAGGTCAGTATTCTTCATCGCTACCGATCGCTATTTAGTTACAGAGTTCCAACTCTGGGTGACTGCCGTTGTTGGTGGGCGTTTTCTTACCAACAAGAAATTTTCGACTGAGAGCCGAAAACACAAACCAACTCGGCAAGGATTTCTTGTTAAAACAACTGTCTTCGAACATTGCAAAAAATTATTGCACAAAAAATTTCCCCGCTTAATTCCATTTTTCGACTGACCGTCAACTTCAAAAATTTAATTTAGGTATAGCATTAAACGAAGCGATCTAAAACTTTCGCTTTAAGTTAATTAAAGGAGACAGTTAATTTTGACATTGGATATATGTTGACAGGCTCCTACTATATTTACTCTACATGCAAAATATAAAAGACAACCCTCGTATATTTTAAGATATAGGTAAACGGTGTTTCGTCACAAAACTTTAATATGATTTGTTCATAAGAATAAAATACTTTCACCGCCACTGTATTTTACGAAAGCGTAGAGCTGCCATCGCAACATTGAAAAATATTTTTAGCAAAATTTACACTTTTTCTGTAAATTTACTGATTTTCTGTAAATTTACAGATTTTCTGTAAATTTACACTTTTCCTGTAAATTTACAGATTTTCTATAAATTTACACTTTTTCTGTTAATTTATGCGTTAGTGGCAACAGTGGTGCGTTATTCTACAAGTAGTTCCCATCGAATTCTGTTCTACGCCAGTTTATTCACAAAAGTCTTTACTAGTAAAGACAGAATTAGGGAACCACTGCGGCAATTAATTGAAGGATTGAAGACATGCGGACTATATGAAAAGATTAAGCAATATCCCAGTATATTCAAAGATATATTTTGTTCTGAAACCACACTCTCTTCAAAAATACTTGAAGAATTATTCCTCATCGTCTATACTGAACCTGCGTCTAACATATAGTACAGAAAATCGGGTGATCTTTATTTTAGGGATTATGTATTAAATTTCGAATGTGTATGATATAATAGTATGGCATTTTTTTGTTTAATATGTTTTCTAATATGCTTTTAATCGACCCGGAAAGTATTTTCACCCTTTCCGATGCATTACTGTTTGCAAGAGGATCTGATGGCCTCCACCTCTGGGATGACGTAAACTGTCGTCTGCAAATGATGTAAACTTAACATAACCATCCTCTAGCAGACATGTCAAAATTTCTTTATGACTTAATCCGATATGAAAGTAGGTTTTAATGTATTCGTCCATAATCTCTGATGAATATCTGTACTACTTAGGCACAATAGCAACTTAATCAGCGGAGAACAATGCTCACTTGTAACGTGAGTAACGAGCAGGTCGATGCCGAGACGTCATTCTGCTGGGTAGTAAATTTCGCATGCAATTTACAGAAAAAGTGTAAATTTACAGAAAAAGTGTAAATTTACAGAAAAAGTGTAAATTTACAGAAAATCTGTAAATTTACAGAAAAAGTGTAAATTTACAGAAAATGTGTAAATTTACAGAAAAAGTGTAAATTTAAAACATACAGAAAAAGTGTAAATTTTGCTAAAATTATATTTCATTGTTGCGATGGCAGCTCTACGCTTTCGTAGTATTTGCCAATTAATTCTGTATAAATAATTTTATTTACCGTTCTCTAGAAGTTTGATTGCTTTCTGAAAAGAATCTTTGAAACAACTGTCAAAATTTGGATCAGTGTATTTGCAGTAAGCAAATGCTGCACCACCTAAAATAGAGAAAATAGAATCATATTATTTAGTTTTTATATAAAATCTGATTAAGCTTACAGCAGGCTCTGCAAAGTGTCAATAATCCAACACTCACTATTAAGAAGTGCATTTTTACAAAACGGTAATACTGCAATATTGTTCTTAATATATATGTTTCAATGTTATTCCAATTATATCAAAATAAACAACTTATAAAATAATTAGTTAATTCTAGTATTATAGATATTAATTACACATTGAGGTTATTTATGGTGAAAAATAGAAAATTATTTTTCTAGCACGGAATGAAAATTTGGATGATTAATAGCGGTTTATTAGTTTTATTAATAATTGTGGAAATAAATATATATTACTAAGTATCACCCAGTCAAATTAGTTAACATACCAAATTAGTTAATAACCAGTCTATTAGTTAAATGGTCAATCGGTGGAAAAAATCCTTATATTTTTAAATTGGTCTTAAACTATTATTTTAGATGTGAATTGTTAAGTCAGATTTTCCACTTTTTTGCTTATAGGTAGGTATCTCGGATAATATTACTTTTACAGAATATACACAATTACAGCTATCATTTTTTTTACAAAAATGGATACTTATAGATGAATATAATATAGAATATACAGGGTCGCTGTTATGTATGAAAACGGTCGATTATTAGGTAAAATATAGGAGGTACCGCAAAAAGTTAAATACAAAAGTTGATTTTTAAATATCTATTAGTGAGTAATAAATTCATGTATTAGAATTTTAGAATTTAGAATGAGTGGGAGGGGGGTTAATCACTGCGACCTTACAGATCTATTGTGTCCCCCTTTCTTGAGTTATAACTTATCATACAGTCCCAGGGCTTTGACAAAAGCCAGTATCTGGGACGGTTTTATAGAGGGTCCATTATGGGGTCCATCTCCAATATCAGTAGTACCAAAGTTCATAGCACGAATGGTTGTCGTATATACGTCGGCGCACTTAGTGATGAGGTGTACTGGTGTTTCCCCATTTTCCCCACAGAATCTGCATTCGCCGTTTCTTCTTAGTTTCAATCTACTGATGTGGTCATTGAGGAGACAGTGTCCTGTTAAAAACCCCGTGACAATCCGAAGATTGTTCTTACTTAAATCCAGGAAGATCTTTGATTTTTCTTGATCGTAAGCCCTCAGAAACTTCTTCGAGTGTCTTAGACCGTTGCAAGATTCCCATTCCAGGTTGCGGATGGAGTCTTCCAAGTTCTTGAGTTCCGTCTTGAGTTGGTTACCACTTGGAAAGCAGAACGGTTCTGGTCCAGTTAGTGGAGTGTTCGCTCCTTTTCTAGCTAGATCATTTGCTTTTTCATTGCCTTCTATCTCTTGGTGAACAGGCACCCAGAGTAGGAGGACTTTGTTTTCTTTGCCTAATTTATTCAGCTTCTCTATGCATTCTTTGACCAATTTCGAATTGATTGATACTGAATTGATCGCTTTAAACGCTTTTAACGACTATCAGATAAGATGGCTATTTCTTGTTTCCGATAGTTCCTATCTGAGATAAGTTGTACGCATCTTTCGATAGCGTAGATTTCTGCCTGTAGGATGCTAAGGTAGGTGCCCATTGGTTCGGAGTATTTAATTCTCGGCTCAAATACTCCGATCCCTGTTTCCGCATTGGTTCTGGAAGCATCAGTATACCAAGTCATGGTATTGTCTTTTAACTGCTGGGCAGACGTTTCTCTCTTCCAATCCTTTTTATTGCTAATACTACATTGAGATGTTTCTCTCAAAGTTGTACATTCTTGGCATGTCATCCACTGGGAGTTGCAGGAGTTGTATTTCCTTTTTGAGGGTGTTCCAAGCCCCTGATCTGACAATTCTTCCAGTACTGATTCCGTTAGTGACCATTCTAATCATTGTCGCACTGGCATATCTACCAATGACAATGTGCAGTGGTGTTAGATCTAGAATGACCTCCATTGCTGCAGTTGGACAGGTTCTCATGGCTCCTGTGATGCAAACGCATGCTAGTCTCTGGACTTTGCACAGGTTTAGCCTTGCCGTCCGTTGCTCTAGTTTTGTGACCAGGCAACTGCTCCATAAATAATCATGGGTCTTACTATCATGGTATACATCCAGCGCAAAATATTAGGGGAACAGCCCCATCTATTTCCGGCCAGTCTTCTATATCCATCTCATGAGAGACTTTGTGGCTTTTCTGGTAATGTTCTTAATATGCCTGTTTCAAAAGAGTTCAGAAATTCATGTATTCATGTATACAGGGTCGGTCATAAAGTCGTGGCACATCAAAGTTTTATTTTTTTTAAATATAATCCTCTGTATATTATAGCATATTTCAATGATTTCTTCAATTCCAAGCAAAAATCGAAATACACACAATGTACTTCCGACCAACCGTTTCCGAGTTATTGACTTTTGAAAATATCACTTAAACAATTTGATTTAATTAATTTTGATATGTTCAGTTTCATTTAACGATACCATTCTGCCAAAACTGTGATACCTAATAATATCTGACATTAGTTCTCAAGTTAGCATTTATAGATTTATAAAATGAGATTATATCAAGTCTGGAAATTACAAAATTAAAGTTTAACATTTTAATTCTTCAATTTATGTATATTGTGTATTACGTTTATTGCTTAAAATAGAAGGAAGAATTGAAATATGCAACAACAACAACAACAACAAATAAAGCTTTATTGTGCGAGTAAAAAGCCAAAATAGCTTCATCGACAAAGCATTTACAAAACAAACAAAAGCACAAAAAAAACATACAAATAATAAAAAATATACAATACAAATCATAAAATTAAATAAAATTAAGCCATTAAAATTACAAATAGAACATACATGGACAAATGCATAATATACAGTGGGTTCTATTAAAAAAAATGAAACTTTGATGTGCCACAACTTTATGACCGACCCTGTATACTTAAATTTACTAGTAGCTAATAAGCATTTAAAAACCCATTAAAACAGTATCACACTTTCGGCAGAATTACATCATTAAATGAAACTGAACATATCGATATTAATTAAATCAAATTGTTTAAGTGATATGTTCAAAAGTCAATAACTCGGAAACAGTTGGTTTGAGGTACCTACAATATGTGTACTTCGATTTTTGCTTAGAATTGAAAGAATAATTGAAATATCCAATAATACACAAGGGGTTCTATTTAAAAAAATGAAACTTTGATGTGCCACGACTTTATGAGCGGCCCTGTATACCTACATAAATTTATTACTCGCCAATAGACATTTGAAAACGCTATATAATTTTTGTATTTAACTTTTTGCGGTATATTTTACCGAATAATCGACCTTGTATATTTTATCTAATAATCGACCGTTTCCATACATAAAAGCGACACTGTATATAAATTTTTGGATGGGACCATGATATTAGGAAATTAGCAGGGATAACTTGTGCCAGCATAGCCGCATAGCCAACAATAGGTCCAACTAGAAGATGAAGATCATATAAATTTTTATCCCCGAATTTAATGCTAAATAATTTTCGTTGCACATCATAATATGACCACCAGGAAACTCCATAAGACGACGCATGGTGTCATTGATAACGCGCAACAAAAGTTGTTTCAAATTCTCTTTATATATATATTCCTAATCATTACAAACACACTTCTTTTCATTTCATGATTTTTGGTCAAATAGGGTTCAAGAATTACAATGATCGATGTTTACTAATTTACTTATCTAATAGTCAGTTGATACTTCAAAGTAGTATGGGTACCTATCTGGATACTAGGGTAACGAAAGCAGATGAAGTGATCAAACGAGCTTCATCAACGACATTCATATTCCCAGACATTTTCTACGGCTGAGAAATTCACCGGGCGGTGACAGGCGGAAAAGTTCATAGTCAATCAAAAACATTCGTTAAAATTCACAGTAGACATGACAAGCAAAGACAAAACGACAATCAAAAATGTACTTGGATTACTGATAGTACGAGAGCTAGCAACGTCGGGAAAACAAGTATTTTAAGAAAGCTGGCTCTTTAATATATCGTTTACTATGCTCTCTGGAACAGCATGCCGCCCGTCTGGCTACCGGCAAAAGCCGGCAAACGTTGCGTTCCCTACTGTGCATTGAAAGAAGATGCTATATTTTTATTAGTTCTTTAAATTCTAGTATTGAATATAAAGTCTCCATAGCGCAGCGCGTAGAGGTTCCGCCTATCAAGCGAGGAGTCGAGACCGGGTCAGGGTAGAACCTCTACGCGCTGCGCTATAATATAGAGACTTGTTCGACTTATATTCAATACTAGAATTCAACGGACTAATAATTAAAGAAATATAGAATCTTCTCCCGATGCGCAGTAGTGAACGCAACGGGTATCGACAGCCAGATGGGCCGCATGCTGTTCCAGAGACAGTGGCGTAACAACAGACTCACGGGCCTGTGTGCAAAAATTTTACCGGGCCCCCTATTACACCTACATATTTCAATACTTATATACTAATCTGAATAATATACACTCATATTATAGGTTAGAAATACCATTATCAAATTAATTTTTATATAGTATTATTTATTACTGCAACACATAATATGTAACCCAAAACATAAAATATCAAATAAATAAAAAAATAAATAAAAACCAAACAAAAAACAACAACAAAACTAACTAAATTAAAATAAACAATGTAAATAGGAACATGAACATCTTAAAAAAAAGTATTGGGAATTGCCGTCATAACCAGCACAGGTAATCGCGATATTATTTGAACCAAGAACAAATTGAATTTAAGTGCTATAGCAATTTATTTATGCCCTTCGTATGCAGGGTGCGATAATAAGATAAGATTTTTTTTACGAATGTACGACCTTGTACCTACAGGGTATCCCATTTTCATGTTTTGTTGATGAATGTGGAACATCATGAATAGGTAGTTATGTGGAACATCATGAATAGGTTCACCCCTATGAATAGGTTTTCACAATAGTCGGCTACTTTTTGACAAAATGAGAGATGCCCTAATAGGATTTGTCATGGCCCTCTTCTGAATGTAGAATGTAGAATGTTTAGGAGGGGAATTAATCACCGCGACCTTATAGATCTATTGTGTGTTTCCCTTTCTTGAGTTATAACGAGTTATAACTCATCATACAGTCTCAGGGCTTTAAGAAAAGCCAGTATCTGAGACGGCTCCACAGAGGCCAGCTCTCCATCCTCGACATCAGACGTACCAAGGTTCATGGCACGAATGGTCGTCGTCTCGGCGCACTCAGTGATAAGGTGTTATGGTGTTTCCCCATTTTCCCCACAAAATCTGCATTCGCCGTTGTTTCTCAGTTTCAGCCTACTGAGATGTTCGTTGAGGAGACAGTGTCCTATTAGAAACCCCGTGACAATCCGAAGATTGTTTTTACTTAAATCAAGGAAAACCTTTGATTTTTCTCGGTCATAAGTTCTAAGGAACTTTTTCGAGTGTCTTAGACCGTTGGAGGACACCCATTCAAAGTTACGGATGGAGTCTTCCAGATTCTTCAGTTCCGCTTTCAATTGGTTTCCGTTTGGAAAACAGAACTATTCTGGTTCAGTTAGTGGTGTGTTCGCTCCTTTTCTAGCTAGATCATTTGCTTTTTCATTGCCTTCTATCCCTTGGTGAGCAGGCACCCAGAGTAGGAGGACTTTATTTTCTTTGCCTAATTTGTTGAGCTTCTCTAGGCATTCTTTGAAACTTCGAATTGATAGTTACTGAGTTGATCGCGTTAAGTGCTGCTTGACTATCGGCCCTCTTCTGAGCTACAGAGTGATTTTAAAAAAGTGGCAGTTTCGGGCACCTATCGTAACTCAGCTGCCTTATCGTCCCCTTAATACAACCATTAGGTAACTAGAGTTTTTGTGATTTTGAGTTAACTAGTTGGCCAGTATCATTTTTCATGCTCTTTTTGATGCTACAACTAGCTTAGTTCTATTTCTATTCGATGGTACAGAAATCCAGTGACAATACAGCAAATTTCCTTTTTGTCAAATTTAATGCTCTAATGAAAAATCACATATTTCCAGTTATTTTTATTTTGCAAAATAAAATGGAAAACACAGCTACAAAATTGCACAAGAACAAGAAAGTGTAAAGTAATAAGTTATTTTCGCGATAGCGTGTGCTAGTTAAGTAGTTAAGAAGACATGTGATAGATAAGAACTTAGTTCGGGACTGCCCGATTCTACTTGATTCGCGATAGTATGTGATAGATATGGAAATGCGGCCCGGTC
Organism: Sitophilus oryzae; assembly: GCF_002938485.1. Classification (NCBI taxonomy): domain Eukaryota; kingdom Metazoa; phylum Arthropoda; class Insecta; order Coleoptera; family Curculionidae; genus Sitophilus; species Sitophilus oryzae. The sequence continues at coordinate 625,454 of NW_022147170.1, forward strand.
CCCCCGAGGGCCCGAGCCCGTGTGCTTCGCACACACGGCACATCGATAGTTACGCCACTGTCCAGAGAGCATATAGTAAAAGGTATGTCAAAGAGCCAGCTTTCTTAAAATACTTTCGAAAACTAGCTCTTAGACTATAACAGGGCATCCTAAGCTGATGGAAGTGACGGGCGAAGCAATGTGCAGATCTTGTCAATCTGGAGAAGAAACGACAAAACACATTTTATATCGGGGCGACAGCCTGGAAAATGTGCAGTTCTTTATACTAGGCAATGATAGGTCATTGACAAAGAGTGACATGAAGGGATTAATTTCAAAGTTGCTAGATTTTTTGAAAAGGATATGACTGGGAAATGTAACCTAAGGATCAGAAGAGATCCACAATATAGTGTAGGTCTGGTCGCAGTGGAACAGGTTACTTGCTACCTCAAAAATATAATCTAATCTACTTCAAAGTAATATGAATATTTATATTATTTATATTCAACTTTTAGCATAGTCATTGTTTTTTGATAACACTCATAAATAACTAATAAAGTTAAAAAAACTTGTAATTTATTAGATCATGTCTGGATAACAACACTTAAGTAATAATAATACAAGTATGTAATGTTTCAATCAAAACGAGAGATTGAAAAAAATTGGAAATATTGTTGCGTTTTAATTTTTAATAGAAATATCTATGTTGTTGAGGTGTATTGTGCAACATACGTTCTTATAGACAAAATATACTAAAAAACTAATTATAAAGCTGTTCAAGCGGTTCCAATTAATTGAAGGATGCAGATAAGATAGATTGTAGTAACTATATAACTATACGATATGAAAAAAAATCATAGTCGTTTTTGTTAAGTTGAAAATATGGGAAGGTGAGTGAAACATTCCTTATGGCCTTATTTTATTTCCTAATGTAGTTTATATAATTATGTCACATGTCAATACTATCATATATGTACTATGTCACAAATAATATGCTTTATATCATACTGTATTATAAGACCCGAGGTGCCCGGTGGCATAGAGGTACAGGCTCTCGTCTACCAATCTCAAGGTAGTGGGTTCGAATCCTACACCCGGCATTACATCAGCCGACTATTTTTATTAAAATAAAAATAGTTTGGGTACCTAGGTCGACTCAGCCTTAAATAAATACTTGGGATTCATAATCCTGAGGTAATAATAGGCGGCTGAAGCGTAGTGCTAGCCACATTACCTTCCTTGTATACCGAACGGCTCACTCCCAAGGCGTTAAACGCTATACGGGAGCTATTATTATATATTATAAGACCCACCTTTACATATAACATACTTAATTTCAGTCTGGAAAATGAGATTTTACAACAATAATTCCGGATTTTTTTCCGGACTAAGCTTGTAATTGTTTAGACTGGTGACTTTTTTGGTCTCAACTCTCCTGTAGCCTATATATATATATATATAGTAGATTTCTACATAATTTCCTACAAAATAAGATTTTTAGTACTTGTTGACCCTATTTTATCAGCTTTTTTAAAATAATTTAATTCATTTGACTTTTAAGTGACTCGACGAATATAAGACTAGAACAGTTGCGTTGCGTGGATATTCCAAAGCATTCTGCAACAAATTCAAGTTTTATGTCAGTACTGACAATATTCCTACCAGTTCCCAATAGTATCCAAAAGATACATAGACGGATTAAAAAATACTCACTTATTCTAAAAACATAAGTTTTGTCCAGAGAGTTGAAATGAAGCATTATACAAGTCATTCGTTCGCTTAACTTTTAAACACCCTCTATACTATGCCTGAAATGTATCACGAAATCGGAAAACATTTCGATCACTTTTCTACAAAATTTTTATAACAGCAAATTAATTGAGTGAGCACATAAAAAAAATTAAACAAAATATGAGTAGCGGAAAAAGGGGCCAAAAAACCCTACATATATGCTTATTCTCTGCATTAAGTTCATCAGACCGAAGGGAACAGCCATTCGACGACCGGTTTCGGAGATTTTTGTCCATCGTCAGGCCGACTTTGCTGTAATATTGGATGAAGCAAGCATGTTTGTCCAGTAGGCCGCTGGTTTTAATTTTGGCGGTACGATCTGTGATTGTCACAGCTGCCGCTAGATGGCGTAAAGCGTCTAGCACTCTCGCCATAGTAGTACGTTTTGTACTCAAATGCTATTCTCTGCTTTTCGTTGGTCAGATCGAGGGTTACAGCAAAGTCGGCCTGGCGATAGAGAAAAATCTCCGAAACCGGTCGTCGAATGGCTGTTCCCTTCGGTCTGATGAACTTAATGCAGAGAATAAGCATATATGTAGGGTTTTTTTGGTCCCTTTTCCGCTACTCGTATTTTTTTATTTATATATACCCTACCTAAGCCTTCTTAGCTCCATCTACGGTAACGTGGATGAAGCAAACATAAAAAAAAATTGTTTACGACTTATTAAAAACACATAAAATGATTAATACAAAGTAGGTTTTACGATCATATAAATAAAAATGTTATAAATCCACACCTCGAATACTACCACAAATAACACATAATTATATGTTATCTGTGATACTACTGTTTACTATACAGGTTGTTAACTAGACAGTTACTTCTAGAGGAACAGTATGGCAATACTACCTATTGAGAACGCATGCACTTATAGGGTTTTCTGCCGACACGTCGCGTCGTCTATCGACGAGCGAGCCGTGGTTGCCACATTTCAACAATAAAGCTCTTGCCGCGAGTAATAAACAAATTAACAACCTGTATATATGTTTTAATGACAAAATACCATTAATAGCACACAATCTTGCTGTATTAATTGTTATTCTAACAACCCATTTTTTGATAAAATTATTAAGTACAAATAAAGTAATTTATGTACAGATAATTAGCACAATAATTATTATTCAGCAACTATTAAAATTATAAAATAGTAATTATTATTTGTTACAGGAACGCCAATATTTTTGTAGTTTTTGCACTAATTGCTGTGAGTCTGAAATGGACCGGGGCAGATCACCAAGAGTACCCTGGTACTGAAACAAGACCAGTTCTGTCCGATTCTGAAGCATCCAGGTATACCCAGGAGACGGTTTTTGGTGACTGGGGTCCACAGCTCATCGTTGTTCCCGATGTTCCAGATTATACAGTAAAAGTTGGAGAGTCTATACAGAAAGTGGTTAATCAAGCTTTCCTGGATGGTGGTGTGGACAGGAAGTTTATCAAAATCGAACCTGGAACTTACGAGTAAGTCTTATTTAATAATAAAATCGCTGTAAATCTTTACTGTGTTAATGTCTAGTTTAAAATCTCTAAAAAAAATCGTGTTTCTGAAAACGTTCTATTCATTTTTAATCCTTCTATAATTAGTGTTAATTTTTAACGAGTTTTAAGTCAATTTTCAGTAAATGACGTCTAGAGATTGACCTCGCCAAAATTATCATCGACTGTTATTCCCCAGCCGTTCTCGAAGCCATTTTTTTCGATTATACGGTCTATTCATTACTAATAAAATAGAGGAATTTGCTTAGAGAAAAAGCTGAACATACAATACAATATTAATCAAGACCTTCCCCTAGTACTTGAAGCAAACTACTTATTGTGTTTTGTTTGTACTTGAAACGTATAATATTTATACTTGACGGTGATGTCTGAAATAGATAAGTCAAGATAACTCACAATACTCTTTAATGTTGATTACTATCAAAAAACTAAAATCGCTACTACTTTTAATTAATGAATGAGAAAAAGTAAATAATTTTAAAACACATTATGAATTAGTTATACCGGGTGCGTCTCAAAGTGGCTCACCCCTATACCTTTTTAATTTTTTCAGATAAAAAAACGATACTTGGTATGTTAGTATATGAAATAAATTTGTATTGATTAACGTATTCACTTGTTTTTGGTCACTTCCTGTTTCACCGGAAATCACTACAACTTTTGATTTTTAAATGGCACTCTTGGTATATTTATACTTTATTCGATAGAAATAAATCAATCTATTCAGAATGTCATTTTCTATCGACTAATTATGTCAACTTTTGTCATTTTCGCTTCAAAAAATCGTATTTTAAATTTCAATCTAGAGTGTCATGGCTGTGTTAACAACACGATTTTTTTATCAAGGAGTCTTGGAAAAATAGATTTAATCGTCTAATGTTTGTCGTATCTTGTCCTGGCCGGTTAAGAGATGCCCAAAACCTTTTTTTAATCATATCTCATATCTCATTTTTTCAAATGGAACAAGGGTGGCTCATTAGAGCATTTTTTACGGATAATTTGGTACCACACACTTGGTATTTTCAGTTTGCCGTAATGAATCGCATGTTACAATTTCAAATAAACCGTTTTGCGAAAATGTCTAATGTTGACATATGATATGTCATTCTATTCAGAGTGTCATTTTCTATAGAATAAAGTAAAAAAAGAACGAGGGTTTCATTTAAAAATCACCTCTTGGTTACGTTATGCAGTCACATCCATTCTCAAAAGTCTAGTAATTTGGAGACTGAACCCCAAATTAGCCTAGTATAAAGAGCCGCATATTTTCCATTTAATAGACATAAACTATTTCTAAAATAAACTCTATATTGCTTGCATATTTTATAAAAAGGATTACAGTAAAAATCTCATATAGAATACTTTAAAATGGAGCAAAATATAACACTAATTTACCACAATACATCAAAAACATTTTACTTTTAGTAAACACCGGACGCGCGTTTCGCTAACAGCATTAGCATTACCAGCAGATTATTACTAACCAAAGTAGTCTACAATTGATCAAACTATCGCTATATCCTACGTAAACATATAGGCGCTCGGTTGATACTGACCAAGCGTGATAAACTTAGCGAAACGAGTCAAAACCAATCGAACGTAACAATTAATTGTCGAGACTAGAGCAATAATAGAGAACTGAAAGGAACTTGGACCATCATCTCTATTCATATTATCTTTACATTTATTTATTATGACGCTTTCATTAAGTATCTAATATTGTGAAGTGTAATACTTAATATAGAATTGTTCTCGAACACTGTTTCACACTGTATACTTTTTTTTCAGAGAATTTGTGTACATTAAAGGCGATGTCCCTCTGACAATCTACGGAGGAGGAAACTCCGCTGAAGACGTGATCATTGTCCAAAACATAAGCGCCAGCATCCAAGCAGAAGGATACGTGAATTTGGTCAATCCAAATGGCGAACGTTATCAAGAAGGCGATTCAGCCTGGGACATTTACAATGGATGCGCAACCAAATCTGGAAACTTGGGAAGCTGCGCTACGGTGCTCTGGATCGAGAATGATGAATTTATGATGACATTGGTTACGGTCCAAAATACCGCTGTCGATGTTCAAGGTATCGCTGTTCAAGTTGATGCTGACAAGGTAAAATCTGCTTAGAATTCAAATTTGTTAATTTTTAATTGATATTGGCGCAATCTAGGATTGTTTTCTTTTCTGTCTTTTATATTAAAACCAAAGAATATACCTAGCTAGAAAAAGAATGGACTCTGCCATACTGAAAAATGGTCCTACAGAAGTGGCGCCATCTATTGAGTTGGGCTTGTTTTAAATGGATCGTAGCGCGGGCTTTTTAAATGAGCTTATTTATTGAATTTTACTCTAAAATATATATAATTAAATTTGATTATTAAATCTTATTTTTTACACAAATTCAACAATACTAATAACAAGTATCGTTGTGATGTGTAAAAAATAAGATTTGACAGTATAATTTATACAATTATTAAATAAAATTAAAGCCAAACATGTTAAATATTATTTATTATTTAAAGATTTTATTTATAAGTCAAATATTTAAACATCGTTTATTATAATAAAACAAGACCAACGTAATACGCCCAAAGTTTTGTAAATGGAGTAAATATAAATAGGTACTAAAATGATGGCAAAAATAAAAGACTTACATTATATTTTTAGGGCCACAAACAAAAGGAATTGTCTAATTAAAACACATATAACAAATTATAGTTTGAAAAACATTTTGATAATCATTTATTTGATAATATTATGATTGGCGCTATGACAACGACATATGACAATGACCGTTGGAAACTATGGAAACTACAAAAAAAGTCTGATTTAACGCCATCTGGCAATAACTAGTAGCAACTTCTTAATCTAAAAATTAATTGCACCTATCACCTATTGGCTAGGGCTGGAACTATTTTATTTGAGATTTTCGTGAAAACGGTGGAACCGCTTTTGCTATTTCACTTTCCCGCCCCTGATTAAAACTGATGGAAGATGACACGGATGACACTTTGAATAGAATGACATATCGTATGTCAACTTTTGACATTTTCGCATATGGTTTATTTGAAATTATAACATTTGACTCGAAATACCAAGTGTGTGATATCAAATTATTCGTAAAAATGCTTTTTCCAAATATGCTAATGAGACACCCACGTTCCATTTGAAAAAATTGAGATACGATTAAAAATACGATTTGGGCCGAGTCTCATCTATTAAGGTTGATTCTAATTATACCTTCCGTTTCCATTCCATATCCATTCCATATCCGTTCAGTATTTTTTATTGTATTGACGCTATACGTAAGCTTCCGTTCCGTATCAGTTCCATACTTTTTATTGTACAATATATATAATTACGAAAGTTTTATTTTAAAAATCTGTATCTTTTAAAAAAGGTAATAGATTTAATTAAGAGGAGAAAGAATAAATAAATATCAGCAAAATGTTAACAGAGCTGGTACAAAAATGTAAGAACTTGACAACGCTGTTTCCGATACGCTTCAGTCGGTCCGCCAAAAAAATGTATGGAAGGAAAGGATATGGAACGGAAGGGAAACGGAACGGATAGTGTTCATTGTACTATTCATTTACATGATATAATATTTCATGTAAACGGAAGGTAGCTGATACGGAAGGTATAGTGAGGATCAACCAGCCAGGACAATGCATGAAAAACATAAGACGATCAAATATATTTGTCCTCTTGGAAAAATTTCCTCGATTAAAGATTATTGTTTTTAACTCACAGCTATGGCAATCTTGATTGAAATTTAAATACAATTTTTTTAAGCGAAAATGGCAAAAGTTGACATGTTATGTATAGTATTTTTAATACCCATTTAGAATAACACCATCCTTATTTATTATTAATAAATCAGTTGAAACAAAAAATTACCAACAAAAAGGAACGTCGATAACTAATTTGTTAGATGTCACGTTTTTAAAGTTACGTCAAATTTTGATTTCATGTTAATGTCATAATGTAAAATAAGATATAAAAATAATAAAAATGCGATATTCTGATGAATCCAAAATACTTATACTTAATGTAGTAAATTATTTTCAAAACGATTTAGGATCTCAATTTAAGGCAATTCAAAAAGCGTCCAAAGCACTAAAAGTTCCAGTTTTTCATGCGGGTTCAGATGGTTCAAGAAGCCGCATACGTTAAGTTACTAAAACGGCTGGTACCTCTAAATAGGTATTAAAAATACTATATATATATAATTTTATTCAGAGTGTCATTTTCTATGGAACATATGAAAAATACCGAGGGTGCCATTTAAAAATCAAAAGTTGTAGTATTTTCGAGTAAAACAGTAAGTGACCCATTTAATAAGTCAATCAATCCTAATTTATGTCATATGCTAACATACCGAATCTCGTTTTCACTATCTGCACTTTTTTATGTCGTGACTTTGGCTTTGTCAACATCAATCAGTTAATCTGAGAAGCTAATTTGGTGTTTATTTATAAAATTCTAAATAATATGACTCCTACGTTTTCCAAATAACAGTTTGTTAAAAAAAGTGACACGGGATCTTTACTAACAGGACATGAATATCATGAACGGAAATTTAAGAGCAATTTTCTAATCAAGTCAAGTTATTTGTCAGTGATGTGATTTTACTAACTATATTAATATAAAATGTTTGTCTAATGTAATTAATCCACTAATTATTTATCTAAAATAAATTTTTCCTTAAGAATTACTACTTGTAGTATTTGGTTGTTGGTTGGTTTTGACCGCTTGTTGAACTACATTTAGCAAAATTGTCGTTTTGATGTTTGATGCTACTTACTGTGAGACCCTATCATCCGTAGAGATGGTACAATTGGGTGTTTAGTGTATATCCATTCGGTGGCTTAAAAAAGTGTGAGTGGATCGGGATGATTTTTTGAATTGACTACTTTTCTGATCACCTTTACATACTCCTAAGATATTATTAAATATGTTTTAATAATTTCAGAGATATTTATAAATAAATAAAATATATCCACCTTTCTTAAAAAAATATTAAAAATACAAGAAATGTCCTGATAATAATAAACTATACTAGGTATTTACCGAGGGGCAAACCGTTGCCAAAAATGGTGTACAATAAATACCAATTTTGGGAAAAAAGTACCAAAAATACCAAATTATTTCCAAAAAAATACCAATTTAGAACCAATAATACCAAATTAGTACCAAAGTCTGTCTTAAGCAACATGTTTAAAAATTTGTTTGCTGGCATTGATTCTAGGCTCGATTCTGGCTTATTCTCATCAGGTTCATTTTCGGGTTCATTTAGACAAACCATCATCGTTTCCTTAAGAGCTTTCGATATTTCTCCATTTTCCTTAAGAGTAGAATTTATTTTCTCTAATATCGAAATAAAGTTGGTTATAAGAGGTTGATTATACTGAAACTTTTCAATTTTTCTTTTATTCCTTTGCAAGCGGCTGTATTTTGTAGACTTCTAAATTGAATTATTGCTTGTTGACGGTAAGGTTGAAACGGCAGCTGATAATGGTAGTAAAGGGATAACATCGGGGAGATAATTATTATTGCTTGTGGATGGTATGGCTAAAGTGGTGGCTGATAAGGTTAGTTCCGAGGCTCGTTTAGTTGGGGGGATAATTACGCAGTCTAGTATATTTACATTAGGATTTCTTTGATTACAGGGAGCTTCACATATTAGATTAGGGGGTACAATTTTGCTACATGAGGGTTTGCATGCCTCTGTAATTTCATCGGGATTTTCCGTAGAAGGCTCGGTAGAAGGCTTTTTTAGAAATGAAGTTATTTTTGGTTGTGCCTCAGAGGTATTTGAAGAATTATTGCTTACCTCTGATTTAACCTCGGATTTAACACTGCGATTATTACTAATTTTTGGTATAAATAATTTATTTGTTATATCAAAATGCTTATCAAGTGTGTTTAGAAAATTTGAGCTAACCCAGCGTGCCTTTGTAACTCTTGTTTTTGTGGTTTTTGTAGAAGGATGATATTTTATTTGTAAAGTTACTTGCTTTTTACAAAAGCAGGTTATTTTGCATATTAAAGTCGATCCCGAAATCGAGTTTGCCTCGAAGTTTGCAGTAGAATTTGGAAGTAAAATTGATGTGCTAAAAATAATGTTTTTAAAGAGACTATTGCAGTTTAGAGTGCTCCAGAGTTCATCACCAATTTTTGACTTTAACCATTGCTTAGGTATTTTAGAAACTATATTATTTTCTTGGGTATAATCAGTTTCCAAAATATGTAGAGTGGTATCTTCTGAAAGACTTCCAGAACTAAACGATTTTGTCAAAGCACCTTTAGATTCCAGATATTTTTCAGTATTAGCTTTAGATTTAGTTGGGGCTAGAAATATAGATATTTTTCAGTATTAGCTTTAGATGCAAATGAGCTAGAAATTATGCAATCAGCTTCCCGGCCCTCGCGCGTCGTCGCACATGCGTCTGATCCAGCGTTGCCAGATGTCCAACAAAATACCTGTTTAATACCAAATAAAACCAGTTTATTACCAAATAATACCAAATTAGTACCAAAAATACCAAATTAGTACCAAAAAACTACCAGTATTGTCAAGTGCTTGTACAATAAATACCACCAGCGGTTTGCCTCTCGGTATTTACTATAGTTGGCCTGTATTTAAGTTTACTATAAATATCAAAATCTTAAACCATACAGGGTGCTCAAAATTATATGTCAAACTTTCTAAAATATAAAATAGCTTTTTTCGTTTTTTTAAATGGAACACCCTATATATTATTGTTAGATGGAGAATTAAAAAATGATTTTTTTTTGTATTAGAACTATTTCAAAAATTTTAACGGTTTCTAGGATATTTGTAATATTATGAGATTTTTAACAATAATTTCTTGGCAGTCACTTAATGATTTTTGTCTTGTATTTTGCAGCTGAAAGAGCCATATGTAATAAAAACACGAATATTGGCGAAACCGCTAAATAATCTAAAATACTATTACAGTTGAAGGTTGGAACCTTTGATATTACACAGCAAAATAAAACACTAAATCACCACAATACACCAAAACACTTTTACGCCGGACGCACGTTTCGCTAACCATGTTAGCATCATCAGCAGATGATTATAAACTGTTTCAAAAAGTTTATAATCATCTGCTGATGATGCTAACATGGTTAGCGAAACGCGCGTCCAGTGTAAAAGTAAAAGTGTTTTGGTGTATTGTGCTGCTTTAGTGTTTTATTTTGCAATCTAAAATACTTTAAGTACAAAAAATGTTAAATTTTTAATTCTCCATCTAACAAAGAAGTAATATACAGGATGTTCCATTTAAAAATACAAAGATAAATTATTTTATATTTGAGGAAGTTTGGCATAGAATTTTGAACACCCTGTTGGGTTTAAGATTACGATATTTATAGCAAAGTACAGAATAACTGTAGAAAATACCTAGAGAGTTTAGTGCTGAAGACAATGTCATGAAATTAGAATGTAAGGATTTTTTGCAAAATTTGGCATTTGTGATTTAGTGACATTTGTCGCTCAGTACAATAAGATAATACGATACAATAAGATAATATACTAAACAGAGAAAGAAGAGCAAGTCAGTAACGATTGGATTATTGGCTTTTTTAAAAGACTGGAGATAACGAGCATTATTTTATTTTAGCATTATCTCCTTTACTTCCTTCTTCCATTAAATTTAAACTTTTTAAAAATAACTATAGAATATATTTATATTATTTTCAGATTAATTTAATGTTTAACCGGTACTTGGCTGCACAAAACACTCTGTATTTGGGCGCCCATCCAGAGCAAAGGATTCATATTCATGGCTCCTACGTCGAAGGTCAAACAGATATCATTGTTGGACAGGGTGCTGCCGAAATACATCTTTCAACCGTGAAAGTAATTGGCAATGAAAATATCGAACACCCTGTTATATTTGCTCCTAGTACTCCAGCTACGCAAACTTTTGGATTTTTGGTATACAATAGTACTCTTACAGGTGATGCGAGTTATCTGGGATCAAACAAGGTGAGCTTTAAAATATGCATAATCACAGATATTAGTGATGGGCAAAACTGTTATTTTTAGATAACAGTTGAAACAAAGTTATTTATAAAAAACAGCTTAAAATAACAGCTTAAAAATAACAAGTTTCTTTATTTTACTGCTAAATATCTGAAAGAGTATGAGGCGGTCACCGCCAGGCGTATTAACGCAGTTGCAAGTTGCAACAATGACGTGCTCGGTGGTAGTATTTCCAGGGTGTCAAAACATTTCTAAATATCGATTGTTATCTAAAATACCTCTCTAAAAACGGTGGTTGTTTACAAATAACCGCTGTTTACAAATTGCGATATAAAAAAGCCAAAATTTCGCCACTCAGAATAAATAAATACCTAAATATTGAAACTTAATAAGTAAGTACTGAAACATACAGCGCCATAATATCTGGACCTCCGCCCGTTATGCTCGTAACAGGTTGAAAAACAATGTATCTAAAACAACTGATGCGTTATTCTCCAACCTGTTTCGAACCTCCATCGACAATCGACCGATGCAGCAGCGTTCCTTTCCCACTCCGATTATCTCGACCGCCGCCCTGTTATGCTCGTAACAGGTTGAAAAACAACGTATCTAAAATGACTGCTTCTCCAACCCGTTGCGAGCCTCCATCGACAATCGACCGATGCAGCAGCGTTCCTTTCCCACTCCTGTTATCTCGACCGCCAGGCGTTATGCCCGGGGTGCAACTTTCTTCAAGTTAGCAACCGATCGTTTAGAAGCGATGTCGAAGCCACATCGATACTATGTTCATTGCAAAACTATTGTCGCTCAAATGCTGCGAAATATGGTATCACTATCACACTCTTGCACACGTGTCTAGACTGTCGCCTCGCCACAAAGCGAGAAATCAGAATATCGCTACGAATCGATGTTGCTACTGAACATAGTGCATCAAGCTACAAATTACTTTGCTATCGCTTTGAAACATGAACAAAGTTGCACCACCGCAACTGTTTCAAAAAACCTGCTTCTTTTATATCCTATTATTTTTAAGCTGTTGAAAGAGAAAACCCAATACGACCATCGACGACATCGACCGAAGCAGGAAGCAGCTACGTTCGCCGTAGCGCATTCCCCACTCCGTTGTCCGTTGTCTCGCCGCCTGTATCGATGGTTGACGAAATAACATGTTTTCCATCCATACCAGTTGTTTTTGGAATTGCTTCGAGCAGCATAGAATTTCGTAGCGGTGCAGAGCACCGACTTCGTTTTTCGTTTCACGAGCGGCCGATTTCTACGTGTTGTTATTTTATATCTGTTATTTTTTAGAAGTAGTAACGGTTGCGTTATGTTATTTATAAATAATTGTTATAAAATAACAGATAGTTAAATAACAACCCATCACTAATGGATATACATGGTGGTCGAAATTGGTTTATTTTAACAGAGAAAACCTATTTCCTGGCTTGATAGAGCAAAGCTGTGTAGTTGTCATGGGCTTGATATATGAGACATTAAAGGGCCGTTTAGACTCTCATACAATTTGCGCAAACCAAACTGTACCAATAAATCGTAAAGTATAAACAGAAATCGTTAGTTTGTGCAGTTGAAAAATTTGGCTTCAGTAAAATCTGTTTCGTCTTGATTTTTAACTGATCGTTACCACGGGTTTTGATAGTCTTTTGGTTAACATTTAACGTCAAAATTTCATTATCGAATCTGTATTTAATTGTTAGGTGAGTTTTTAAAGATACTTTAATACCGCATGATCGAATAAAAACGGCGTCAGCGATGGCTATGAAATGAAGATCGCTGTCATTTTATATGTAAATTTATATGGGAAAATGTCATCGATCGTCATTTCCCAGCCAACTGGACGCCGTTTTTTTTCGATCATACGGTATTATATCTGTTTATACAATAGCTACAGATTTTAAACATATTTATATAGTTTAAGTACCAAGGCGAAAACAAATGCGAAACTTTTAAATGAGGTTACGCTATGTGTCTTTTTAAGTTATTTAAGACTCTATTAACGCTGTACTGTTCGGGTCGCTCTCAGGGGTCGGCTAAACCGGGTATGTGGCGAAAGGAAATATATATTATATTTCAGAAATCTGCCTAGGCTTAGCCCGATCTTGTCGTGTTAAGCCACATCCAAAATTCTAAACACACGTGCTTCGATTAAGGCTTGCAGAGCATCATTTGCGATAAAATAGAGAGCAATTTGTTACAAAACCATATAAATTATATATCACTGTAATCACAAAACTTCAATCTATTTTCGCACTGTAACGGAATTTTAAATTATATCTTTATTTTCGAGAAAATTTAGTCCAAACATAAGGAATATTTTGTTGATGTTTGACTATCAAAATCTTAAAAAATAAAGAAGTTGTCTAAAAATGTGCTGCAATGCGGATATAGTATAATCCTTTATCTTTAATTTCCTTCTTTATTTGTGTAAAAATACCTAGTCAGTTTTACATAAAACGTTAAATACCGAACGCTTATTTTGCTACTTTTTCGGACTAGTGAAATGAAATCTAGTCTAAATGAAATCTATGAATTAACTAGTTAAATAAAATCCGCCAGACAAATAGCACAAACTAACTGAATGTGTAAACTAAAAAATGTGTTTGCGCAAATTATCTGAGAGTATAAACGGTCCTTAATAGCATAAACTGCTTGTCTATACCATTCATTTTGAACCGAGATACAGGGTCTTTTTAAATTTTCGCCTATTTCGAAAATTCTCCATAACATTAATTTTGCGGAATAATGCAATTCTGTTAAAACATTTTTAAGTCTAGAAAGTAGGTTTTCTCTATTACAACAGATCAATTTTGACCACTCTGTACATAAAAAATAGAGTAGATTCACTCATATTTCTCTTTTTTTCTTTCAAGGTTTATCTTGGAAGGGCATGGGATTCTGGCATCGAAAAATCCGACGACTACGTTCCAGGTGTTTCCCCAAATGGTCAACTAGTAATAAAGGCTTCTCAAATTGATGCTATCACCAACGTAGAACAACCCTATGCTCCAACTTCTACCAGCGGCAGACTATTCTCAACTGATCTTAAGGAAGATAGAGATCTGGATGACAACACGCACAACAGATTCTGGGAATATAAAAATTATGGAGATAATGCTTGAATAACTATGCCAAAGAGTTTTTTGTTATGAATACTTGCCATAATGGAAAATAAACATAAAATATTTAATAATACACTTTTTTTTAAAGCATTTCATCTTGTTATCGATGGTATTCCCACCCAGAAATTGTTCACCACATACGACACGGAGTATTTTAGCTAAACGATTAGATTTTTACAAATTGTAAGTTTTGGGTACGTTGAAGGACAATTCGAGCTGCAATTTAAAAATGCTTTTACAAGATACAGAGTGTCCCAAATAAATAAAAAATATCAAAGTTGTATTTTTTTAAATAGAACACCCTGTATATTATTACATTTTTAGTTTCTACGATTAAAATAAAGATAAATTTGATTCAAGTTTGTCACACTTAAACCTTACCGTTTTTGAAATATATTAAATTTTGTGAAATTGCGGTAAAAATTTTAAGACTTCATTGCTCCAAGGGTATCAAAGTTTTTAATACCAAATATCTACTGAAGTTTAATTATTGATCAGTTATCGTGTTGCAATAATAAAAATAATACTACCTGATACAGAGTGTCTAAAATTTATTTTCAATAAATGCTTGCTTTTAACGGCAATAACTTGTTTAATTTAAATGGAACACCCTGTATATTTTAGGAAAATCAGATGCACAATTTAATTGTCTATCAAATTGTATCATGCTATTTTTTACCTATCCCTTCAAATTTTCGTAGGAAATGCATTTCCTTATAATTTAGACCTCATTTATCAATATACTCATGGAATATTGACATTTTAGATTGTTTTCAAAGCAACAAATGTACAAAATGTATAGGTGCTAAAAACGATAATATTACTAGGCCATTTGTATACGAAAAAATCTATATAAATCATTATAAAAGAGTAGGTATATCATTAATTAAATATATCATCATAATTTCCGCACAAATATTAATTAATTACATACTTAATTGTGTTAGTCAATAAATTATTCTAAATAAATGTTGATTTGAATCAGAAATCAATATAATAATAAGTTATGAAAATGAACGTCAATATAAATAAACATTCATCAACAAATGAAATAAAATTTTTAAGGTGTTACTTTTTACCACACTGTCTAAACACATACAAAATTCAGTTTTTTAGTATTTGGAGCAATTATTATTAATCAACGCAAACAGTCAATTAATGTAGTTTGAATACTGGAATCATATTAATTAGTCCTCATTACCAAATATTTAAACAATTTTTTTTATTTTTTAATGAAATAAACGAACTATATAGACAATATTAGCATATGTACTCTTAAAAAATTTGTTACATCTTTAAAAGTAATCTAAAATGTCAATATTCCATGGGTATATTGATAATTGAGGTCTAAATTAAAAGAAAATGTATTTTCTAAAAAAACTTAAAAGAGATAGGTAAAAAATGGTTTAATACAATTTGATAGACAATTAAATTAGGCATCTGATTCTCATAAAATATACAGGGTGTTCTATTTAAAAAAATACAACTTTGATATTTTATATTTATTTAAGACACTCTGTATCTTGTAAAAATATTTTTAAATTGTGCCTTTAATAGTCCTTCGACAAACCCAAAACTTACAATTTGCAAAAATCTAATCATTTAGCTACAATACTCTGTGTCGTATGTGGTGAGCAACCCTGTATACACATGGAATATACAGGGTAGTCCGAACTGTATTCGGGAAACTTACATGGCAGTATATTCTACAGACAAAAATAAGTAAAAAAGTTCGTATAAATACATGTCCTAAAATGGTTACTTTTTGAGTTATAGGATGTAGAAGTTTCATTTTGATTTCGATTTTTTCCAAATAATTTATGAAATGTCGTCAATATTTGGATGAAAATTCGCGTTTGGAGTTCTTTGATTTCGTGAATTTGATTTTGATGTCAGTATAACTCCTACTTGTAAAGAGCGTAACCTACATATGTTTTCACTTATTCAAGAGTAATATCTTTTCATCCGTACCTGTGTAAAACTACTTGGTAAAAAAATATACATTTACGATGTTTTTTTACGTAAAAAAGGTCTTTGGTAGAAATAGCTAGTTCTCGAGATATTTGGAATCGAAATAGTTAATGCCTGTGATCATTGATCATTGACATAAATTAAACATGTTGACTAAATAGTTACCTATTAGACTGAAATAATAAATTTGAAATGTTTTTGCCTAAAGTTCAACAGAAACTGTTTATCATATTTTTTCGAAGAAAAATTTATGATTAATTTAAAAAAATACAAAGTTCCCAAATTTATCATTTCAGTCAAATAAATACCGTATGATCGAGAAAAAACGGCGTCAAATATGGCTATGAAATGAAGATCGCTGTCATTTTATATGTAAATTTATATGGGAAATATCATCGATCGTCATTTCCCAGCCAACTGGACGCCGTTTTTTTTTCGATCATACGGTATCTACTTAACATGTTTATTTTTTGTCAAACATGTATTGACTATTTCCATTTTAAATTTCTTTGGAATGGTTGCCCGTAGCGATTTTTACAAAGAGATCTTTTTTACGTAAAAGATTACGAAAATGTATAGTATTTCACTCAGTATTTTTATAGAGGTAGAGACGAAAATTTATTACTCTCAAAACAGTTAAAACATCTGTAGGTAACGCCCGCGCCCCCTACAAATAGGAGTCTATATTGACACATCGAAACCAAATTTCTCATATGAAAAAACACCCAAACACCAAGTTTTATCGAAATATCGAGTATAGTTCAGAAATTATTTAGAAAAAAGTTAAATAAAAGTAAAACTTCTACACCCTGTATTTCCGAAACGAAGCATTTTCCAACATAAATTTATAAGAACTTTTTTACTGATTTTTATTTACAGAATATGCTGCTGAAGCTTCCCGAATACAATTCGGACCACCTTGTGTACTACCTCAAACGTTAAAATATTTGCTATTTAACACTCTTACCATTATGATCTAGAATTCGGTTAGTGATACAGGGTCTCAAACTAGGATTAAAAGTTGCGTGTCAATGATACCATTGATCATCCGTTAAGTAGTTGAACTTATCTTTCTCATTTGCGGAAACATGGCGGCAAAATTGAAATTTCAGATTTTTGTTAATTGTTTCTGGCTCTAGTTGAATTAATATGATATTCGATTTTTCGCGTGTGGTCGTGTGGTCCTCTTCTGATCCTTAGGTTACATCTCCAGTCCTATCCTTTTCAAAAGAGGCTATAAACTTGAAGACTGAACCCTCCATATAGCTTTTCTTCACTGGTCTATCACTGCCTAGTACAAAGAACCGCACATTTGTCAGGCTGTCGCATCATAAAATTGTGTTCTGTCGTTTCTCCTTCTGATTGACAGGACCCGCGTCAATCCCATTAGCTTTAGATTAACCTTACAATGCCCTGTCAGTAGACTCACTACACCTTTGTCTGTCTGTCTTTATTTGCTTCTCAGGTCTGCCATGAATTTTGGCAAATGTTCTACAATAAACTTTTTCGCCTCTGATGAATTTCTAGAGATTTTCTAGAGATTCATTCTAGAGATTTGTTGGCCATCCATCGTTTTATGGCTTTTTATATTGTTAGGCTACAGCCTATTCATAATTAAATGCCAGATATTTTGAATGAAAATATACAAACAAAATCATTCGAAGATGGCCAGCTGCTTTTGAATAAGGGGTGGTTAGGCAGCAGTTTCATTATTTTACCTGTATGATATATTTAATTTTTATCTATTCATTGCTCATTTATCAAAATACATTCAAATAATTTAATCAGATGTTATTCTTAAATTGCTAGTTGTTATCAAAATATTCCTTAGTAGTGTTTTTAATACGTTATCATTTCAAAACTAAAAAATGTCTGATTTTAGATATAAGGTAAGTGTTTTTAATAAGGAACATATTATTGATAACTCCGTAACTATTCAGTATAACATTTGAACCTAATAGGTATAAACAGGAATATAACCAATATTAATATTATAAATGTACCTACCTGTTCCATAACTCTTATTTATTTTGTAAAAATGGGAAGGTATGTATACTTAGATTGCATACATACATTTGTTGTATGATTCAAATTAATCCATTAAAATTAATTAACATTTTTTTATATAATTCAGCAAGTTTTATACCATATTAATATACTTTTTATTGTTAAAGTTTTTAAATTAAAATTTTCATTTTTAGTATTTCAAACTACCATTTAACATTAGTAGCTTTAGTGGTGACTTTACATCTGGCCATATCTTCTCACCAAAACTACCCAGGCACTGAGACACGACCGATTTTGTCTGATGATGAGGCATCGAAATATCAGGAAGAAAACTATTTTGGAGATTGGGAACCAGAAGAAATAATTATTCCAGATGAACCAGACTATATCGTAAAAGCTGGAGAATCTATACAGGAAAGTGTTAATGCTGCTATCAAAGCTGGAAATTCGTCCACGCGAAAATATATTAAAATTGAAGCTGGAGTTTATACGTGAGTAAAACATTAAAATTGTAGTATTTTTAGTACTTTTCCTTTTTGTAGCCTCAGTTTTAGTAGTGTGATATACGTTTTTATTCAATGATTGACCTATATCAAAACATATAAAAGAAATAGTCGTAATTTCATAATAGTTATTTCCAGTCATGGTGTAGTCTCCCTGATGACAGCAAAATGTGCTTCTAGTGCTAAAGTAAATTGTTTTGGTATGTTGTGGTGGATATTTTATTTTGCTCCCTTATATATTTAGATAATCTCCTTGTAATTGGGCCTATTGTTGTCTATGCGGGTCCAAGTTATCCCTTCTATATATTATAAATTCGGGTCAGAACGTCCTACGACGTTGTCCGATGCCTAACTTCCACCCTGTGCGATTTTCCCATTGATCTTCGGTCAGATTTTTCTCGCTCATCGACCTTCTTATTCCTTCCATCCATGGTTTCTTGGGACGTCCTCTCTTTCGTTTACCAGGTATCCAATGAATTACTTGTTTTGGAATTCTTTCATTGTGCATTCTCTGAACGTGGCCGTACCATATTAAGTGTTTTTGTTCTATATCATTTACTATTGTTCCCTCTATTCCCATCTGTTGTCTAATGTCTTCATTTCTGATTTTATCCCTCCGTGAAATTCTCATTGCTCTTCTAATGTCGTCCATTTCTGTTGTCTCTAATTTTTATTTTATTCCTTTCAGTGAGTCGCCATGTTTCACATCCATAGTGTAATATGCTTTTAACTAGTGTCTCGTATATATTATATTTCCTGTTCTTTGTAATTTCAGTGCTTCATAGAATGCCATTTATGCATCTGATAACTGTTCGTGCCTGTATTGCTCTGTTGTTTATTTCTCTATCGTCCTGTAAATATCGAACCCAGGTATCTGTAATCTTCACATACCCTAATTTCCATATTATTGTCCAAAATAAGATTTTCTGTATTGGCTCCAAATGGAAGGTATTTCGTTTTTTCTGTATTTACTGCGAGACTCCCATTTAGCATATTCTTCAATTATTTTCCACACCATATATTCCATGTCATCTTTGTCGTTTGCAATTATGGCCTGGTCGTCTGCATTGCCTGGTCGTCTGCAATGCAAGGTGTATAAGCATATGTCATTTAGTTCTATACCCATTCCGTTACATTTTCTTTTCCATAGATGTAAGACCTTGGCAATATAAATTTTAAATAATGTTGGGGATAGGGGATAGTGTATCCCTTCTAATATCCTAATATCATGGTCCCATCTTAGGTTTGGTCTTCTTCTAGACCTCTTAATTCCTCCTGGGTACCATGCTGTTATTTTTGTAGTCCATCTGTGCCCGTCCTTTTTAACAAGTGTTCTTCTGCACATTGCCAGTTGAGGGATATGATTCCGTGAATGATATCTATTACTTGGGCCTTTTGTCGTATCCATTCTATTCTTATGATCTATTTTGTTATGCCCAGCAATTTTATTTCATTCCATCGAGCGTTGTGTGTCCTCCAGTTTTCTTATGGCCGTCGGTTTTAGTATTCTAGATGTATCTAGACAGAAAAAAGTATCTAGGTGCAGAGGTCATAACTGGTAGTACACACTGATCTTCTTTAGAATGAATGGTAACATTCGTGTGCAATGATTGGCTAAAAATACTCGCACCTTTTACTAGACCATGGTATAATGTGTTGATCGTCGTCTAATACCATACAATCGAAAAAACGACGTCAAAAACGGCTGTGGAATGATAATCGATTACACTTTTGTCGAGTGATATATAGGGCTTGACCTATATATCATTACTTAGCCCGTACTTTTTTATTTTTTAATGGCGCTTACTGCCAGTGAGCCTCAAGAAGGTTTTAATTTATTTTTATATTGAGTAAAAATGATTTTCAAATTGTAGTTTAAATTTCAAGAAAAAATAATTTTGTAGAAATAGATTTCTGTGTCTGGATAGGTTCTATTTTTTTAATTTTTCTATAATTAGTTTAAATTTTTAATAAATTATGTCTAGAAATTGACCTTGCCAAAATTCTGGAGAACGAATTTTTTCGATCATACTGTATTCCATACTTTTATTATAATTTTTTTAGAGAAACTGTTTATATAGCTGGCGATGTCCCCTTAACAATCTACGGTGGAGATTCTGCCAGTGACGTACATATCATTCAAAATATCAGTGCTAATACACATATATTAGATTACATGAACTTGGTTAATCCAGAAGGTGCACGTTACCAGGAGGGCGATCCAGCTTGGGATATATACCGTGAATGCGGTCACAAAAATGGATACATTGGTACAAATTGCTCTGCGGTATTTGTAGTACGTAGCGATCAATTTCAGCTGATGAGGATAACTGTTGAGAACGGTGCTACCGATGCTCAAGCAGTTGCTGTTAAAATTGATGCAGATAAAGTGAGTATAATGACGTTCATTGTTTATTACAGTGTTGAAAATATTAACCGTTACAACACTTGGTTATATCGACAATATATGCAATATAATAAAAAAAAAAACGGGGTCAGCGATGGCTATGAAATGAGGATCGCTGTCATTTTATATGTGAAGTTATATGGAAAATTTCGTCGATATTCATTTCCAAGCCAACTGGACGCTGTTTTTTTCTATCATACCCAAACCAAGCCAAAGCAAGAGTAATGATATATAAAACAACCCCAGAGTTCCCAAATAGCGATAAGGAGACGCGATATCCTCAAAGATATTTATAGCAACACTAGAAGAAGTCTTCTGTCAACTGGACTGGACCAGTAAAGAATTAAATGTAGATGGGGAATATCTTAACCATCTAATATTCGCTGATGACATAATCTTAATTGCCAATAAATACAGCCAGCAATAAAGTAGGTCTCAAAATAAACTTAGCAAAAACTAAAGTAATGTATAACGAACTAGAAGACAGAAAATACATTCTAATAAATAACACAACACTGGAAATAGTAGAAGAATATATATATATATATATATTATATATATATATATATATATATATATATATATATATATATATATATATATATATATATATATATATATATATATATATATATATATATATATATATATATATATATATATATATATATATATATATATATATATATATATATATTTGGGACAACTAATACACAGCTCGGGATCTCTACTACTTGAAAGCAACAGAAGAATTAAATTAGAATTGAGTACTTATGGAAGAAACACAATCATATTCAGATCTAGAATGCCACTCTATCTAAAGAAGAAAACATTCGACCAATGTGTACTTCCAGCAGGGTTCGGAAAACTACATGTTACTTTTAAAAATTACATAAACTACATTACATGTAGTTAATGTAGTTTATGTAGAGGGTGTAGTTTATGTAACATATGTATGTAACTTTCAAATGTCAAAGGTATGAGGTGAGGTTATAATAAGTTAAAGCTTTAGAAAACACAATGTATTTAAGAAAACAGAAGAAATATGGCTTTAAATATAACCATTTACATCATATTATTTAGACTCTTCATATAAAGTAAAATTATTCATAATATCAATAGGTAGTTTATTAGCGTAGTTTTCATGTAGTTAACGAACGGGAAAAGACATAGTTTTTGAAGAAAAACTACACGTAGTTAGTCAGGTAAATTACGTCTTAATTAACTACTTCCGAACCTTGACTTCCAATAATGACCTATGCATGCGAAACTCTGGATACTTAAAACGGACATTATAAGTAAAATGCAGATCGCACAACGCACCATGGAACGAAATATGCTGGGAATAACCAAAAAAGATCATAAAAGAATAGAGTGGACAAAAAAAACATAGGTAATAGACGTTATCCACAGAATCAAATCCATCAAGTGGCAATGGACAGGACACCTGGCAAAAAGGACGGACAACAGATGGACCACAAAAATTACAGCATGGTATCCACGAGGAATTAAGACACCTAGAAGATGAAACCTGAGATATTAGGAAATTAGCAGGGATAACTTGGGCCCGCATTAATAAGCTTGTATCTAAATATGTGATCGAGGCTACACCATAATTGGAAATGGTTACATTCATAAAATTACTTTGTTAAACAAAGTAATTTTAGGAAATCCAGGTTTATGGGAGTAGAAAGGGGTATGAAAGTTTCTTGTACGAAAAACTAGGTATTTTAGTGACATCAGTGATATAAATATATATATATATATATATATATATATATATATATATATATATATATATATATATATATATATATATATATATATATATATATATATATATATATATATATATATATATATATATATATATATATATATATATATATATATATATATATATATATATATATATATATATATTTATATATATTTTTAAATTATCTCCTTCTGGAGGCATGATACCTCATAAAATCTAATCTAGAGAATAATTTTTAGTAGCCAAATTGGCTATTTTTTAAAGAACACTCTTTTTGTAGGTCCATCTAATGAGTAGCAACTTTTTAGGCGGCCAAGACACTCTTTTCGTCGGAGCCAACAATAAAACAGAAGAAAGAGTACACGTCCACATGTGCTACATTGAAGGCGACACTGATTTCATATTCGGGGCAGCATCTGCAGTGTTCAACATGTGCACTGTAAAAGTTGTTGGCAAACGAGGAAAAAATACTGCTATTATATTTGCACCTAGTACTCCGCCTGATAGATCATATGGTTTTCTGGTTATTGACAGCGTGATAACTGGAGATGAAGTGTACTTAGGATCAAACAAGGTATTTAATTTGTTCAATCATTAACGGGTGTTTCAAATTTGACTCTCACACTGAAAGACAAAAGACTGTAAACTGTTAAAAAAACGTTTTTATTTAATTGATATGGAGTTTGGAACCCATGTTTTTAGACTAGCCTTGCAAGAGCATGGGATGCAGGAGTGCAAACTGCTGAAGACTATGTAGCAGGATCATCTCCAAATGGCCAATTAGTTATCAGAGATTCCCAAATAGATGCTATTATCGATGTTGACCAACCTTATACTGCAGCTGCTACAAGTGGAAGACCGTTTTCTACAGATATAAAGACTGATAGAAATCTTGACGACAACGTTCATAATAGACTGTGGGAATATAACAATTATGGAGACGATGCATAAAGGATATAGGATGGATGAAAATGAACAGAATGTCTTTATTATTTTCTATTTAAATAAATTATGTTAGATTAAAATAGTTTTATTTAATTTTTGTTAAATACACCAACTGGCACGAAGAAAATGAACACTTTAATATTGTTTATGTATTTTAAAGTTTAATATACCGGGTAGTGCATCATCGTTAGAAAGATAGGAAATCCTATTCAAATTTTGAACTGTTTTTCCGACGAAACCGGAAGTGATAGAAAACAATTGAATATGACAATCAATCCCAATTTATGTCATATTCTAACGTACCAAATCTCGTTGTTTTATCTGAAAAAATAAAAAAGTTATAGGGCCCGGTATATTATGAATTATTTCAAAGTAACAAAAAATAGTTCCAATATTTACAAAAGTTTATTTATAAAAAAATTAACACTACTTATTCTTATATTTTATTAGTTGTTTTAGCAACGATAATATCGTTTCCATCTTCTGTCAAAACGGCCAATTTCTTAATGATAGCTCGTGTACGATCGGTCAAAAATGTGTCGACTTGTCCAAGAATATTAACCAGTTCCATCATTTTCTCGAAATTCTTATTCGCTTTTTCTGCTCTTTGTAGTTCCTTCTCTTTGTATTCGATCTGTCTTCTTAGAGAATCTATGATTGCTACTGGATTGCTTTTTGGGAGACTATTGGATTTTCTGGTTATGGAGTTGGTGGCAATGTCACACGATACGAATGACAACGACTAAAAATTGATGAAAAAAATAGGTTAATATACAGGGTGGTTTATTAGCACGAGGAACAGTGTTGAACAAAAAACTTGTTTTAGTGTAGGTCTTGACCACAAACAAAAAAAATAATATAGAATTGATATTATTATGAATTAAAAAAAATTGAAACTATAACAAAATATTAAAAAAGAAAATGGTTTATTAAACCATATCTAAACTATTTTTCCTGAAATTGGTAGATTTTAAAGTTAAAAAAATGCCAATTTTCTCTTTTTGTATTTGAACAACAAGAACAAGACCGACCAGTAAAAGATATCCGTAAGACCAAGCATACAAAACTCTTCCGATCTTGCGGTCTTGTATTTTTTTTAATTTTATATGATACAAGGTGACCCAGGCTTCCGAAAAAGTTCTATATTAGGATTTTGGTTTGTAATTTTCATTTTTTACATAATGTGGGGGTAATGGTAACGCACGTTGAAAATATTAGGCTGATATACAGGGTGGTCCGAACTGTATTCCGGAAACTTTGCCAATATATTCTGCAGATAAAAATAAGCAGATATAAATAAGTAAAAAAGTTCTTCTAAATGTATGTCCTAAAATGCTTAGTTTCGGAGATACGGGTGTATTTTTTCCAAATAATTTCTGAAGTAACATCTATATTTGGATGAAAATTGGTGTCTGGGAGTTTTTTGACATGAGAAATTTGATTTCGATGTCAATATGGCTCATACTTGTAGAGAGGCCACCTACGCATTTTTAACTGGTTTGAAAAGTAATAACTTTTCGTCCGCACCTGTATAAAACTAGGTAGTTAAAAAATATACATTTACGACTTTTTCACGTAAAAAAGGTCTCTTGGTGAAAATCGTTAGGAGTTCTCGAGATATTTGGAATAGAAATTAGCAATACCTGTCATAATTGACATAATAAATTAAACATGTCGACTAAGGGTGGCTGCAACGACCTCCCGTAATCCTGCTGTTAAAACATAACAATTGGTTTTTAAATGTAAAAACTAGCTGTTATTTTTTAACAGCAAGATTAAGGGACGTCGTTGCAGCCACCCTAAATAGTTATTAGACTAAAATTATAAATTTGAAATGTTTTTATGCCAAAAGTTCAACAGAAACTGTTTTATCATCATTTTTTCGAAGAAAAATTTAGAGAAAGAAAAATTTTTCGAAGAAAAAAATAAAAAGTTCCCAAACTTCTCATTTCAGTCAAATAACTATCTACTCAACATGTTTATTTTTAGTCAATAATGACATGTAGTGACTATTTCCATTGTAAATATCTTGTGAACGGTTGCTCGTTGGGGTTTTTTACCAAGAGACATTTTTTACGTAGAAAATCACGAAAATCTATATTTTTTTACTCGGTAGTTTTATACAGGTACGGACAAAAAGTTATTACTCTTCAAAATAGTTGAAACACATGTAGGTGGCGCCCCCTACAAATAGGAGTCATGTTGATATCAAAATCAAATTTCTCATGTCAAAAAACTTCCAGACACCAATCTTCATCCAAATATTGACGTTACTTTTTTTTTACTATATTTGGAAAAAATCGAAATAAAAATGAAACTTCTACACCCTGTATCTCCGAAACTAAGCATTTTAGGACATACATTTATATGAACTTTTTTATTTATTTTTATCAGTAAAATATATGCTGCCGAAGTTTCCGGAATACAGTTCGGACCACCCTGTATATTATAAAATAGAGCCTGAATATTAATCTGATAATATTCAGACTGATTCAAACATATTTTCACACTAAAGTTGTACATTTTTAAACGGAATACTATATAATTTTTAGCCCAGTGGATTTGCCACTCAATTTCCATTCCAAAATTATCATAATGCCATATTATACTATACCTAGTGAATATATTCACAATCTCCTGAATAAAATACATATATTTTTTCATTGCAAAAACTACAGTTTTAGAGGAAAAATATATTTGAATCACCCAGTAAATTTATAAAAGTATTTTAAAAATATTTTATATACTATTATTATCTTTAAAATATGTGCTACTATCTGAAATAGAAAATTTGAAACCGAACTTTTTTTGTACCCTTTTTTAGGGCACCCTATACCGGATGATTTTTAAACGTGGCTCACCCCTATATTTTTTTATATTTTCAGATAAAAAAAGAAATTTAGTGTGTTAGTGTAGAATATAAGTCGGAATTGATTGACGTATTCAAGTATTTTTGGTCACTTCCTGTTTTACCGGAAATAACTATAATTTTTGATTTTGAAATGATACCCTCAGTATTTTTTACTTTATTTGATAGAAAATTACATTCTGAATAGAACGACATATCACATGTCAACTTTTGATATTTTCATTTAAAATAAATAGTATTTTAATTTTCAATCTAAAGTGCCATGCTGCATTAGAACTACTTATTTTTAATTAAGGAGCCTTTAAAAAATAGACTTGATCGTTTAATGTTTTTCGTGTCTTTTCCTGGCCGCTTAAAAGATAACCAAATTGTATTTTTAATCATCCAAACCAAACATTTTTTCAAATGGCAAAAATCAATTTTTACTTGGCATTTCGAGTGAAATTATCGTTATATTTAATATCTATCACTATCGATTTTTTTTTAAATGTCAAAATTGACATGTGATACGTCATTCTTTATAAAATAAAGTAAAAAAATACCTGTCCCATTTAAAAATCACAAATAGTAGTAATTTCCAGTGAAACAAGAAGTGACCGAAAGTAATTGAAAATGTCAATCAATCCTGATTTTATGTCCTTTACTAACATACCAATCTCGTTTTTTTTTATCTAAAAAATAAAAAAGTTATAGAGATGAGCCACTTTTGAAAAACACCCGGTATACTATACCGTGCAGTTTAGGTGTATAAAAAATGCAACGAGATTAAACAAAATTGGCATTTATCTAATGCATCTGTTTGTTTGGTAAACGTGCAATGGAGGATATTATTTTGACAACAGATATTTCAGTCCATTATCAGATAATGATTTCTGAGGTCATCTTAATATAGTGGAATTTAGATAATATTTATTGCTTTAGTTTATTTACCAACTTGTACAATGGAAACTAACCATGTAATTTAGACAGAAACATGTAAACTCTTGGAAATATGAATATAATACAGAATTTATATCATTATGAATTAAAAAAATTAAAACTAACGAAATATTAAAAAGTAAAAAAGTTTATTAAAAGATAACTAAACTATATTTGCTTAAATCTGTAGATTTTAAAGTTAAAAAATGCCAATTTTCTCTTTTTGTACGTTGTGGTATATTATAACTGTTTCTTTTCAAAACTATACTTATTCGCTATATTCCATAGTATACCGGGTGCGCCTCAAAAGTGGCCCACCCCTATAACTTTTTTATTTTTTCATATAAAAAAACGAGACTTGGTGTGTTAGTATATGACTTAAATTAGTATTGACTGACGTATTCAATTGTTTTCGGTCACTTCCTGTTTCACCGGAAATCACTACAACTTTTGATTTTTAAATGGCACTCTTGGTATATTTATACTTTATTCGATAGAAATAAATCAATCTATTCAGAATGTCATTTTCTATCGACTAATTATGTCAACTTTTGTCATTTTCGCTTCAAAAAATCGTATTTTAAATTTCAATTTCAAAGTTTTACCGAAAATGACTACAACTATTGATTTTTAAATGACACTCTCGGTATTTTTTTATTTTATTCGATAGAAAATGACATTCTGAATATGTCAATTTTTAACATTCTCACTTAATATAAAATGGTATTTTAAAATTCAAACTAGAGTGCCATGGCTATGTTAAAAACACCAATTCTTAATCAAGGAGCCTTGGAAAAATAGACTTGATCGTCTAATGTTTTTAATGTCTTGTCCTGGCCAGTTATCTCAATATTTTCAAATGGAACGAGGGTGGCTCATTAACATATTTGGAAAAAACATTTTATAAGTAAAGTTAATATTATTATATATTAATTAATAATAAGTTAATAAAGTAAAAAAATACCGAGAATGCCATTTAAAAATCAAAAGTTGTAGTCATTTCCAGTGAAACAGGAAGTGAACGAAAACAATTATATACCCGTCAATCAGTCCTAATTTATGTCATATACTACCATACCAAATCTCGTTTTTTTAACTGAAAAAATAAAAAAATTACAGGGGTGAGTCACTTTTGAGACGCACCCGGTATAGGTATTGTACAGAGTGAGTAAAAACAAGATGTTTAATTTTTCTCCACTATTTTAAGGGGGCAGCCCGTACTTTATATTAAATGAATGTAGTTTTATTCAACTTTAATCTTTGACATTTTCAATATGGAGTAAAAATTTCAAACAGACATCTTTATATGGAGGTGTTTTGGACCCCTGTCTAATAAAAACATAATAATTTTTTTTTGCATTGATTCAAAAAATTAAAAAACACAAAATTAGTTATAGATTTTTATTGCATTACTTACCAATAATACTATTACAGTAGACCAAAAGACAAAATTACTTATTCTACTCATTATGCTAAAAATAAAAAAAAAATGTTTCACCCCAACTAAGTTGAATATTAAAACTAAACAATTAATATATTTTTTGTAAGCTGCAAGTCCTCATATTAATTGTGCTATGTTTTGAAACGTTGCAAAAAATATATTTTGTAATTAAAATACTCTAGTAACAAGTACAACCAATTTATATAAAAAATATGTCTAGTGTTATAAGTTCAGTTAAATTAATTTTTCACATAAAAATAATATTAATTAATAATATTATAATATTTTTTAAATATACAGAATATTTCAAAATGCCTATATTTTTATCTGTAATTTCTTAGTGATGAAATTTGTAGAAGTATTAAGAAAATATGAGTTATACAGGGTGGTGACAATTTCGATGCTCAACATTGCCATCTCAGAAACTACAAGAGATACGAATTCGGTTAAATGGGAAAAAATTGCGCAATTAAAAGTTTGACAAACACCTATCAAGAAAACCCCGGTATCCTGATTAGTTTCGGATTTATGCCAAAAAAATGAAAAAAAAAACGTTTATTTTAAATGACAATATCTTCAGAATTATTGTATCTATTGCAACGTAAGTTGGTAGTTTTTTTATTTTTGACCTCGGCCAATTAAATGCCGTTTTCAGAAAATTTCTCAGCCTTCTAGATTTCGCACAACAACAGTGAAGTTTTTGTTTTGTTATGGCCGCCATTTTGAATTTTTATTCTTTTAGATTTGGTTTGGTTTGGTTTGGTTTGATAAAGTTGTGATATTTGTGTTTTTTTATAATTTTCCCTACATAATAGTAATTATTATATATAGTAATATTTTTTTATAATTTTCCCTACAATAAATGCCGTTTTCAGAAAATTTCTCAGCCTTCTAGATTTCGCACAACAACAATGAAGTTTTTGTTTTGTTATGGCCGCCATTTTGAATTTTTATCCTTTTAGATTTGGTTTGGTTTGGTTTGGTTTGGTTTGGTTTGATAAAGTTGTGATATTTGTGTTTTTTTATAATTTTCCCTACATAAGAATCACTTATACAACACTCGCGACTTATTTTACGGCTAAAAGTTTCCGGACTAATTTCAATCTGAGCCTTTTAAAATACTGCCCTCTTGTTTTTAAAGCTCCCAGCAACTGCAAAATGTCTTGAAATCATTGACAAAATAGTACGATGAGGCTGTGTCCTTTCAGGATACAATATTCTATAACTTGCGCATGCCATATCGGAATTTCTATTATTTTTTAAGTAAATATCATACATATCTCGTGTTCATCCTCACTTGTGAACATATTGTTGACTATCCAAAAAAATCCTTTATAGGTATTTCGCCACTGCACTGCAAGAAAAATCTACAAAATAAAATAGTTATTTTTTGTAAATACTTCTGGCGTTAAACCTAAACGGACGCTGCTTGTTAGAAGTTGTGTTTACAGTAATAAAAATTTGCCTAACAAAGAAAAAAATGCTTAACGTTTCGGAAAGATTTCTCTTTCCGTCGTCGGAAGCAAAAAAAATATAAAGAATCAAGAAAAAAACTATTTAAAATATTTAAATTGAACTATACTGAAGCTGTGGTTGGTTCCTTGTGAAACATCGTTGAAATATTAGTATTTTAATAAAACACGCTTTTAGATGTATCAAAAAACTTTTAATAAGAGTAACTTTAACTGTGAACAGTTCTTAAAAAATTCTTGAAAAAGGCCTAACAAGCCGAAACATATATGTAGAGTTAAAGTTACTCTATTAAAAGTTTTTTGATACATCTAAAAGCGTGTTTTATTAAAATACTAATAAATTGAACTATTCGAGAACACTTTACTTTTTAAAACAGATACGTCTATAAGAAATCGTTGACGTTCTGTTAAAATGACATTATATTAAGTTAAACTTCAAAATTAACAATTACTACCTGATAACAATTACTTAATAAGGTAAAACCAAAAAGCCCAAACTTTCTGTATGATTATTTTTAAATTTTACGTATGTTATGCTTATATATGTTATGTTCTTTAAAATCAAAGAAGCGATTGCCATACATTACTAACATCTACAGATGCATGAGCAATACATTTATTTTTATTAGATTGAATTAAAAAAGCCTCTTTTATTTTTCTTTTAGAGGCTATCGCTTCTTTCATTATAATTTTGGCGTTATTAAAATTTATTCTGTGCCCTGTGTCCCATGAATGCTGACAAATCTTAGATTTGTGAAAATCTCCCTTTCTTAAATAATCTTTATATTCTTTAATTTTAACATTTAAGGGTCTAGATGTTTCACCAATGTAAAATTTATCGCATTCACAGGGTATTTGGTATATTATTATTTATATTGTTGACTGTTAATACACTTAACACAATCTACTATAATTTTTTGTATCCAGATTTGACACTTAATAGAGTAAACAAAAATTAACTTGCTGTCATATAAAGTGTCAATTGGATTTCCAAGGCAGACTTCATATTTTGAGCGAATTTTTAAAAAATCAATTTTTTTTGTGAATTTACAATAATGAATAAAAATAGATACCACCGTATAGATTATTTTTTGTTCTATCTAATATGATAAAAATTCAAAATAGGGGCCATAAAAAAAACAAAAACTTGACTGTTGTTATGCGAAATCTAGAAGGCTTAGAAATTTTCTGAAAACCGCATTTAATTGGCCAAGAATAAACATATAAAACTACCAATTTACATTGCAATACATACAATAGTTCTGAAGATATTGTCATTTAAAATAAACGTCGTATTATTTTCATTTTTTTGGCATAAATCTGAAACTAACAAGATACCGGTGATTTCTGCATAGGTGTTTGTCAGACTTCTAATTACGCAACTTTTGTCCCATTTAACCTCGTATCTCTGGCAGCTTCTGAGATGGCAATGTTGAGCATCGAAATTGTCACCACCCTATACAGAGAATATTCGGATTGGTTATGATTCAAAATTTGATTCGATTGTACAGGGTGTTACAAAATAAATGATTCAAAATAATTCTGATTGGTGAACTGCACTACCATTGAACAAAAATTAGTCAGTACCGAAAGTACCAAAAAAACCGGGAAATCCCGGTTTCTAAGAGGCGCGGTACCGAAATTCCCGGTTCCGAAAAAAAGCTCCAGTTCCGGAAACCCTAGTATACACCCTTCCACGGTTGGGGATTAGCCCTCCAAGCCCTTCACAGTCGAGGATAATTGACCCTTGAGATGGACACTGGAGGATCCGTCTCCATTTTCTGGACCTCTTTAACTGGGGTGCAACTTTGTTCATGTTTCAAAGCGATAGTAAAGTAATTTGTAGTTTGAGGCACTATGTTCAGTAGCAACATCGATTCGTAGCGATATTCTGATTTCTCGCTTTGTGGCGAGGCGACTGCCTAGACATAGCCTAGACCGTGTCGCACACGTGTGCAACAGTGTGATAGTGATATCATATTTCGCAGCATTTGAGCGACAATAGTTTTGCAATGAACATAGTATCGATCTGATTTCGACATCGCTTCTAAACGATCGGTTGCTAACTTGAACAAAGTTGCACCCCTGACACCGGTGCTATCCCGGATCTATAATAGAGGATATATCTCTCTTTCTGTAATGCCTGCTTGGATTTTGGATGTGATGTCAATTCCTGTTGTGAATACCTGACCATTATTTTTTTTATTCAATGGTTTCCAAATATTTATAAAGAATATCTACAAATAAACTTATTTAATTAGTTCATTAAATTTATTTAATTTTAAATTGTTTATTTAAATTAAATGAAACGCATAAGGCTTGGTCATTCTTTGAATTTGAAACTTTTCCGATCCTTATTGTTACTAGTCAAGGTGATGAGCGCTTATACATTTCTAATAAATAAGTCCATTAAATCTATTTACCAGTTTAATACTGTTTACTTTCTTTAGGTCAAAGAACATATTCTTCTATTTATCATTAAGAATGTCCAGTATCTGAGTATATTTTATGACACAAACGATTGTTCATTATGTCGATAAACGCTTTTTAAAAATATAATACATTTTTTTTATTTACAACTACATAATATATAATGTTTGCTTTAGGTATTAATTTTAAAATTTCGAAGGTTTTAAAGAAAGGCAGTAATGTAATCAGTAGTGACTTTGGTCACTCGTCTTCACCTTAGTCTCATTTATCTTGCTTCTGCTTTATTTGTAACTTTTTTAAGTGTGCAAGTGTGCCAATGTGAAAATAGATCGTGTTATTATCACTTTCGGGCATCATTTTGCCTATCTGTGTCACACAAATACAAATTTCCTAATAGATTACTTGTAAATAATGTAACCTCTGTAAATAACCTCTGTGGCGGATTCATCTCTTCATAAAAACCCTATGGATATTTCGCAACTTTAATAAAATTTACAAAATAAAATATTAATTTTTTGTTATGGTTGGTTTTGGTTGATCTCCGTTGGATTAACTACATCCAATTTGTCAGCAGTGATTTACTATTAAACAAACTTACCTAACTGACATACATACATACCTACATACTGCCATTACTCGCTGACGAGTATTCGATACGCATCAAAAGATGGTCACGCAAGGCGTTTTCTTTCATGAGCTTTTCTGTGACTGAAAAGCCCGATAAGTGATATTATTTGCCTACCGCTCTCCGGACATTCAAAAATCTCATTGCTTTGTTGCCTCTTTACTTTTTGGTTGTCGCTGTTAACTGAGTTTACAATTCTTCTCCATTGAGTTCTATTGTGAACTGCTTCTTCCCAATGATTCTGCATGTTAATCCCCTTTAAGTTTTCGTGAAAAATGTCCTTGTACCTTTTGAGTTGTCCACCCGGCCTCCTCTTACCGTCTACAAGCTCACCGTAAAGCAGAGATTTTGGTATGCGGTTTTGTTGCATTCTGCATACGTGGCCAGCCCATCTTAAGCGGGATTTTGTAACCATGACTTCAATACTCTCGCAGTTAGCTTTTTCAAGGACCGATACATTTGAGACATGATGGAACCACCGGATTCTTAAGAGTTGTCTAAGGTGTCTCTGTTGCAACTTGTTTAATGCATATATACATACATACATACATACAGCCGTTACTCGCTGACGAGTATTCGACACACATAAAGAAGATGGTCACGCAAGGCGTTTTCTTTCATGAGCTTTTCTGTGACTGAAAAGCCCGATACGTGATGTTATCTGCCTACCGCACTCCGGACATTCAAAAATATCATTGTTTGGTTGCCTCTTCACTTTTTGGTTGTCGCTGTTATCTGAGTTTACAACTCTTCTCCATTGAGTTCTATTGTGAGCAGCTTTTTCCCACTCATTCTGCATGTTAATCCCCTTAACGTTTTCGTGGAAAATGTCCTTGTACCTTTTCAGTTTTCCACCCGGCCTCCTCTTACCGTCTACAAGCTCACCGTAAAGCCGATATTTTGGTATGCGGTTTTCTTGCATTCTGCATACGTGACCAGCCCATCTTAAGCGGGATTTTGTGACCATGACTTCAATACTCTCGCAGTTAGCTTTTTCAAGGACCGATACGTTTGAGACATGATGGAACCAGCGGATTCTTAAGAGTTGTCTAAGGTGTCTCTGTTGCAACTTGTTTAATGCGTTCATGTGTCGGCGGTACGGCCACCAAGTTTCGCTCCCATATAACATGGTGGGGATTATAATTGCACTGCAAGTTTCGTTTTTGTACTCAAGTCGTGATTGTAGAAAACCCTGTCTTTTAATTTCTAGAATGCTCTTGAGGCGCTGCTAATCCTGTGCTGAATTTCACAGTCGATATTGGCCTTTTCCGAAATCAAACTGCCAAGGTAATTGATTTCCGGCACATATTCCAATAGTTCTTCTACGATTTTTATAGCATTGTTGTGATCTTCCGGGGGAGTGCACATGATTTTAGTTTTGTCGATGTTTAGCTTAAGGCCCAAAGCCTCGTATGCCCAGGTATATGTGTTTAACATTTCTTGTAATTGTTGTACCGTGCTTGCAACTAGAGCGCAGTCATCAGCGTATTGGAGTTCTGTGATGAATTTTGTACGGGTTTTTGCCCTGAGTCTTTTTATGTTGAACAGACTGCCGTCATATCTGTATCTAATGCCCAATCCTCTCTCCTGCAGTTTGCTGTCCACTATAATGGAGAGCGCTGCCATGAATATGTTGAATAGGAGAGGCGCTAAGACACATCCCTGCCTAACACCTGTATTTGTCAGGAAGGGATCGCTCAGTGATCCATGATGTGACACTCTTGACTGGTTGTTATTATGGAGGCTTTTACACACTGTAAGAATTTGGTTGGGTACACCGAACTTTTTCATAATTGCCCAAAATGCATCTCTGTTCACAGTGTCGAAGGCTTTCGTTAGATCGATGAATGCAACATAAAGTTTAGACTGCTGCTCTTTTACTTTTTCTTGTAGTTGGCGGATGGAAAATACGGTGCCACGGTTGGTGCGAAAACCCGTTTGCGATTCTGGAAGGATTTTTTCTATATGTGGGTGCAGGCGATTTGACATAATTTTTGCAAGAATTTTTCCTCCGATATCCAATAGTGAAATTCCCCGGTAATTTCCGCAGTCTGATGCACTTCCTTTGTTCTTAAATATAAACACTATATTCGCGTTGCAGAAGTCCTGATGTACCTCTCCGCTTTCCCATATGACATCGAAGAGAGCCTTAAGATCACCAATAAGTTCTTTACTTGCACACATGTAGATTTCCGCCGGGATCGCGTCACAGCCAGCTGATTTGTTGTTTTTAAGTTGTTTTATGGATGCCATTATTTCCTGTTCTGTTATTGGGGTATATACATCGAGGCAGTTATACTGAGGTATTGCGTTTAGTTCTTCCATATTGGGGTTGTTTTCTTGGTTAAGGATATGATTTAGCTGTAATGCTCTTTCCAGCGGTTTCTAATTTGCTCTTCCTCTTTTAGCAGTTCGCCATTTTGTGCCATGATTGGGCAGCTTACTTCCTTGGCTGGGCCGTATACTTCTTTTACAGCCTCGAAGAATTTACAATAATCGTGATGCGTGGCGTACTCTTGAATCTGATTAGCTTTTTTTGTCCACCAATCATCCTTTAATTGGCGCAGATTTCTTCGAAGCGTGTTGTTGGCTGCTTTAAAGTTGTCCACCAGCCTTGGATTGTGTGGATTTGCAGTGACTGCTTGATGTGCTCTATGCTTTTGTTCCAACAAGGCCTGAATATGAGGTTGATTTTCGTTAAACCAGTCTGATTGTTTTTTTTGTTGGACTTTCCCAGTACTACTTCGCTAGTTTTATGAATCGCATCCCTTAATTGTGTCCAGCCTTGTTCAGCTTCCAAAATTGAGACTGAAGTTATCGGTGGAAGTGATTCTTTGATGGCTTCCCGGAGAGCGTCGGCGGTATTTTTAGTCGCCTAACGGACAAGAAAATGCTTAACGTTTCGGAAAGTATATCCCTTCCCGTCATTGAAAAAATTTGCGCCGGGAGGCACGTATAGCCGCCCACTTGATATTTTTTTTTATCTCAAAAACTGCGACTTTGACTGATTTTGATGTTTATTATTTATTTATTATTACAAATTTTGTTGCAAATATTATTCCTAATCTTAAATTGAAAACCGCGTTTTGCTAGCTACTGTAATTTTGGAGTTACGATTTTCAAAATTTTTAATCCCTCCCATACCTCTTTACCAACCCCCACCCCCACCAAAAACTAATGGCCCGATTCTCGGATGCCACAGTATTTTTGTGCCAAATTTGGTTAAAATCGGTTTAGCGATTTTTCAGTTATCGTGTTACAGACGGACAGACAGACGGAGAGACAGATGGACAGACGGACAGACAGACACCACAAACATATTTTGTATTTAGGTTATTTATGACCCAAATAACTCATTTTGATTGATATTAAAAAAAAAAAATTTTGCCGATCTTAATAGCCTACCATACCTATCGGTATGGTCGGCTAAAAATGTGTTCCTTTTTTAAAGTTTCATGCCCGCTAACGGACAAACAAAGCATTTTGTATAGAGGTAAATTGTGTCTAATGAACTTTTGATTCCAAAAATACGTAGTAGTTCTATGTCCACGGAATATCGGGGCACTCTGTATAACAATGCCTCAAAAAGTAAAAACGAATTGTTACTTTACATTAAAAAATATAAAATCCACAGAAACATTTTTTTGCTTAAAATACATTTTGTATAAGGGAGTCTGCGAGACTCCAGGTCAGCATAAATGCATGTTATAGAAAGTAGTCAGTAGTTAATGGTTAAATAACAATCTAGTTATTTATACAATTTAAAACGACTTTATACTGAACTAGCGTGTACCAGCGGCTTCGTTCGCAACGAATTAATTATTTGTAATGGCGATGATAAAGCAAAGCAAGAATTTCCATTAACATACAAACTGGATAAAATTTTCTCACATTTATGTCAGTATGAGAAAAAACAATATGGCGATATTATTATATAACTTGGTAATATTTGAGGGGTAGTTTCATCTCGTTGGAATTTGACTTTCGAAAAATCCGTTTGCCAAAAATAAGCTTTTTACTTCAAGCAGTTTAAGCAGAATCGTGGTTAAGAAATTACCCAACTTTTTGGAACACCCTATGATTTTTTTAAAAATTTATAAATATCTAAAAAAAATGCTTGTCCAAGCGTTTCCCGAAAGACTAACCGTTTTTTAAGTAACAAATATTGTAATATTTGAGGGGCGTTTTCAACCTCTTGGAATTTAAGATTCGAGAAACCCCTCCTTATCGAACCTCTACACCCCACAGTCAATCCGTTTCACAAAAATCAGCTTTAAACGTCAAGCAGTTTAAACAGAATCGTGGTTACTCAATGGTCATATTTTATGAAACACCCTGTATAAATTTTTAAAAAATCTAAAATATGTAAAACAACAAAATAAAATATAGATGTTTAAGAGTTTCTCCGAAAAACTCACCGGTTTTTAAATAAAAATATTTTAATATTTGAGGGATAGTTTCACCCTCTTAGAATTCGAGTTTCGAAAAATCCCTTCTTATCGAACCTCTACACCCTAAAGTCAATCTGTTTTCCAAAAATCAGCTTTTTACGTCAAGCGCTTTAAGCAGGATCGTGATTAATCAATGACCAGATTTTTCAAAACACCCTGTATACATTTTTAAAAAATCTTAAAATATGTAAAAAAACAAAATAAAATATACGTGTTTAAGCGTTTTCTCGGAAACTTTACCGTTTTTTAAATAAAAAATATTGTAATATTTGAGGGGTGGTTTCACCCTCTCCGAACTGGAATTTCGAAAAATCCCTTCTTTTCGAACCTCTACACCCTAGAATCAACCTGTATGCCAAAATTGAGCTTCTTAGGTTGAATGCTTTAAGCAGGATCGTGATTAATCAGTATGTCAATCACTAAAGGATTTTATATATTAGTATAGATATAAATATAAATTATTTATTTTATTTAATGATTCTATGAATAATGACACTATCTTTGCAATTCTCATAAAAAGAAATGGAACATAATTTGATAATATACATTTTTAATTATGCAACAAAGATAAATTACTTAATTTGCGTAAACACCAAATTTGTGTGCTGTTTTTTTTATGTGGCTCGAAATTAAAAAAGGTTTTAATATGCAATTTCATCAAAAATTCAGGAATAATAACACATTTTTGTTTTTAGATTATGCTGATATTTAGACTAAAGTTGTCTATGATAACTTTGTTTTTCGCATGTATAAATGTTACTTTATTTAGACTAGATACAATGTTTTTTGAGAATTGTTTTATTTATCCAGTTATATATGCCATGTGTAATGATTTAATTTATTCAGAATATTTTGACTTAGTTTGAGGATATAAAATTTTGCCACATCATTAGTAGACGTTAGAGCTGGCTACACAAAAAAAACCTTATAATCGTTACATGGCTAAATTTTCTTGTGAAGTATCCTTTTGTGTAGTCATTATGAAATACTCATGTCTGCTAGAATGATTCCGGGGCTTAAAGCGGGGGCGGCCAATCGAAAGGGTGAAATTTTGACACTAAAATATTATAAGGTACACGCCAAATAGCTTTTATTTATTATTAAGAATCGTGGAATATTGCTGGCTGACATTTTTCTCGTGGCTAAAATGCCGGCAGGTAACACGAAAGAGGCATAAAATTTTGTCAAAAAATCATCGCATACATGCATATTGATTGGTGGAATGTCATGTTTATTTATTCAAAAAGTCGTAAGCAAAAGGACAGACAAAAAATCTTGGCTCAATCAGTGGTAGACAGTTATGAAAAGTGCGATATTACTCTCTACAGAGTGAGTCTTGAATATATGTGTGAGTGGGGTGACTATATTATGAGTGAGTCTGCAAATATTTTCAGAGCTGGTAGATCTCGATAAAAGAATCATATTTTCTCTTTACCGTTATCCAAATAAGTCCAAAATAACCGAGTTACACAAGGTTGAAAATTTAAAAAGAATTTTTTTTTAAATAATTTTATGAGCCATCTGTTTTTTTCTGTCTTTGCTGATAGGCATCCATTCTTTTAGTGTCGTAAATATAGAGTAAAGCCATAAGCATGGTAGGTTAAGAAATAATTATACCGTGGGTAAATTTTCGGTGAACATGCAGTTCTAAAATGTTTTCTATAATTAACAGATTTTTTTTTAAATGTACGATTTTCAACATCTTTTTTTGCAAAAATAATTCCTGGGATCGAAATATGTCACCCCTAAAAGTATTTGCACTTATTTAAGACTCATCCTGCATAAGAGTTTTCAAGAAACTCGCCGCATGTAAGTGTACAAAATGTCTGCGGTGCAGATATCGACTCAGAGGAAGACTCGTTTGGGAGAGCGAGTATCTGCAGTACGATGAGTCAGATAGAAATAGCGAGGCAAAATAGTAAATGTATGGTATCTGTTTTTAAAATAATAAAAAATATATGTATATAATATAATCGTATACATGATTTATGTATACATAAATGGATGAGGCGGCGAGCGTTCCCTGAAAGCGCTAGAGTAATATCGCGCTTTTGATAACTGTCTGTCGCTGATTTAGCCACAATCTTTTTCTCTGCCCTTTTGTATACGGCTTTTAAAATAAATAAATAAAACATTCCACCAATCGGCATGCATGTATGCCATGATTTTTTTTAATGATTTAATTACCGCCATTACTCGCTGACGAGTATTTGACACGCATCAGAAGATGGTCACGCAAGGCGTTTTCTTTCATGAGCTTTTCTGGGACTGAAAAGCCCAATACGTGATGTTATCTGTCTACCGCACTCCAGACATTCAAAAATCTCATTGCCTTGTTGCCTCTTTACTTTTTGGTTGTCGCTCTTAACTGACTTTACAATTCTTCTCCATTCCGTTCTATTGTGAGCTGCCTCTTCCCACTCATTCTGCTTGTTAATTCCCTTTAAGTTCGTGGAAAATATCCTTGAACCTTTTGAGTTGTCCACCCGGCCTCCTCTTACCGTCTACAAGCTCACCGTAAAGCAGAGATTTAGGTATGCGGTTTTCTTGCATTCTGCAAACGTGACCAGCCCATCTTAAGCGGGACTTTGTAATCATGACTTCAATACTCTCGCAGTTAGCTTTTTCAAGGACCGATACGTTTGAGACATGATGGAACCATTTTATTCTTAAGAGTTGTCTTATCTTAAGATGTCTCTGTTGCAACTTGTTTAATGCGTTCATGTGTCGGCGGTACGGCACCCAGGTTTCGCTTCCATATAACATGGTGGGAATTATTTTCGCTCGGTACACCGCAAGTTTCGTTTTTGTGCTCAAGTCATGATTGTAGAAAACCCTGTCTTTTAATTTCCAGAATGCTCTTGAGGCGCTGCTAATTCTGTGCTGAATTTCAGAGTCGATATTGGCCTTTTCCGAAATCAAACTGCCGAGGTAATTGAATTCCGCTACATATTCCAACAGTTCATCTCCGATTTTTATAGCATTGTTGTGATCTTCCGGGGGAGTGCACATGATTTTAGTCTTATTGATGTTCAGCTTAAGTCCCGCTTAAGACATCGTAATATATCGGTAACTTATTTTGCATATGATTATATACCTACATCTAAAATTAATAGATATTGTAATAATTCAATCTGTTTAAAGAAATCTTAGCTTTCGGTACGGTAAAATTTATCAGTGACCAAAATTTGTAAATTCTATCAGAAAAAATGATAATACATCCGGTGTACCGTTTAAAAAATTTGAGATTATTTAATTTTAAATAGTCGAAATTCATAAATCAGAGCTAATATCTCGCAGTCGAGCGAGCCAACCAAAAACACGTCCAGACTGTTCCGCGAGCTTTCTTTGATCGGCCGTCGCAAAACCGACAGAGGACGGATAGCAGCGAGGCTCTCGCGAGACCCGTCCGCACTTATCAAATTTGGAATGTCTCGCGCTCGTCTCACTCTCGTCTCGATAGGTCTGGACGCACCATAAACGTTCCGTTTTTTTTTTTAGGTACGGAACCCTAAAAATGAATCCACCATAAAAAGAAAGTTCTTAGTAATGATACATAGTTAAAATAAAGCAACATGAGTACATATACGAGTTTATTATTGTACATTTTGTTTCTTAAAGAATTATGTGTGGTCAACAATTCTTTATCGAATTAATTTATTCTTAACAAACAACAAACTAAATAATCTCAATGGCAAAGTTCATTATATGTAAAAGCAAATAATCATTAACAAATACGATAAAAATGTGATTTCTTTCCCATAGGATATTAATACCCCAAGAATTTCTTTTAATATCACGGGGCTGTTATTATTAAAATCATTCATAATTTATCAAAATTGTATTAAAAAATATACTAATTTATGGCATCTATGGTAAAATAATCCTAAATATTTATACTATATTTCTAAAAGCCTGATAGAACAATAATCTCATTAAAAATGCAAAAGCCGTTTTCTCCTGTACAGTGTGACATACTAAAAAATGAGACCAATTTCATTTTAAGGGTATATTTGCAATGAAATTCAGTCAGCTTTAAAACGTTTGTAGATGAACACATGCGGTACGTTAAAAATAGGACAATAAAAATTGTCGTATAACAATAGAGCAATAAAGATCATCATCATCATCAACCAGCCACTAAAGTCTACTGCTGGACGTATGCCTCCCTCGTTTGCTACCATAACTCCCTATCCTGAGCCATTTGCATCCAGTTACTGTGTATATGCCTTAATTCGTCATGCCATCTGGTTGGAGGACGGCCTCGGCTCCTGAATGCATCGTGTCTTGGTCTCCATTCTATCATTTTCTTAGTCCATCGGTGATCGTTTAGCCTTGCAATGTACCTGCCCAATTCCATTTCAAAGTAGTTATTTTCTCGGTGATATGCATGACTTTTGT
This sequence comes from Sitophilus oryzae, assembly GCF_002938485.1. Taxonomy (NCBI): domain Eukaryota; kingdom Metazoa; phylum Arthropoda; class Insecta; order Coleoptera; family Curculionidae; genus Sitophilus; species Sitophilus oryzae. Next base: position 668,076 of record NW_022147170.1, read on the forward strand.
TCTGTCTCGAACTTTGTTCGATATTCTGTACTTTATCTCTCAGAGATTGCCACAACATTGATCTTTCCATTGCTCTTTGCGTTATTCTGATTTTACTTACAGTTTTCTTGGTTAATGTTAGCGTCTCCGCACCATACGTTAGAACTGGTAGTACGCATTGATTGAATACTTTCCTCTTCAAACATATCGGCAGTGCCCCTTTGAAAATGTATTTCAATCGTCCATAGGCGGCCCAAGTCAGTCCTATTCGTCTGTTAAGCTCGCAAGTTTGGTTATCGCGGCTTATACGTATTTCATGTCCCAAGTATAGGCAATAAAGATCATTCTTCTTCGGGTTCCATCTCCTAATGGAGGTTGGAAATCATCATGGCAATTCTGATTTTGTTAACAGCTGCTCTGAATAACTGGTTTGAAGTCATTCCAAACCAATCTCTCAAATTCTTGAGCCATGATGTTCTTCTTCTTCCTTGGCTCCTTCTGCCCTTTATCTTTCCTTCTATTATGTTCTGCAGCAGGGCATATTTAGTTCCTCTCATTATGTGTCCAAAGTACTCAAGTTTTCTCTTCTTAAGGGTGTTAATCACCTCTTCGTCCTTCCGAATTCTGCGTCGCAGTTCTACATTTGTAACCTTGTCAGTCTATGCAATTCTCAGCATACGCCGATAACACCATCTTTCGAATGCCTCAAGCTTCTCCATTTCGGCCTTTTTAAGTGTCCAGGCCTCTGAACCACAGAGTAGAGTTGCCAATATGTAACCCCTTAGCATTCTTAATCTAAGCTTTAAGTTGATGTCTCCACTGTAGAGACACTTTTTGAGTTTTACAAAGGATGCTCTGGCTATTTCTATTCGAGCTTTTATTTCTACTGATTGATCCAAGTTTTCGGTCAACAAACTGCCTAGATATTTATATTTTTGTACTCTCTCCATAGGTGTATATATCATCTATTAGAACATTGGCTTGGACATAAAGATATCGATTATTAAAAGAGCTATCTGAGAAGGTCCTGACAGCACCAGTGTGGGGCGTTAGGGTTTTAAAATTTAATACAGGAGCTTGTTAAAAGTATATAATATTTTGTTACACAACGTAAAATAATATGATAATGGCAATACAAATATCTATTTACATGTTACTGGAATTTTCAGTATCATTATAGATTATACGAGTACACTCAATTATCGTACATATTAGTGAAGAAATCTAAAGTTTTTATTGTTAAATGTATGTAATAGGTTACAACATTGTTAACAATGTTAAGTATTTACAATAATTAAAATACAAAATATGTAATTATAAATCATCCTCAGTGAAGTCAGAGTCGTCAAAACTTCCAAGTGAAATAAGCAGATATTCTAATATCTCCCCCAAGAGATTGTCAAGATCCCACATTTCTTGCTCCTCTTTTATGACGTGGTTTATGGCATTTGTCCAATTTCCGGCAGAGATTTGTGTTATCGACATATTCATAAGTTCTCGCACATCTTTTATCTTAAACGTTGTGTTATTTCAAGCTACAAATCCTTTGATTTGAACCCCATCAGCTCTTCTCGCTATGCTATCAAGCTTTATGAAATAGACTATAAACGAGTCTCTCGTTGATGAAACGCATTTTCTCTACTGCGCATAAGCTTAACCGTACCAAAAACTAACTCTGCTATGTTGGAACAAACCTAATATAAATTACTTTGAAGTCTATTCTCACAAACATAAAGATAATAAGACGTGATCTTCGCGACTAGTTATCATAATTTATACTGTAAAACCAGCGTTTAACAGTAAAACTATGATTTTCCATAGTTTTCGCCGCACACAGAAGCATTTTATTATAAATATATTATAAATTACTGGAAATATTATCACACAATGAAACAATTAATTTTTATGCATGCATATATTGTCAATCATACATGATTGAAAATAATTTAAATGCCAATTTAATTTAAAATATGAAATATTCAGGGTGTCCCAATATTCTGTGGACATAGAACTGCTACGTATTTTTGGAATCAAAACAAGTTCATTGGACACAATATACCTCTATACAAAAGTGCTTCGTTTATCCGCTAGAAGGCATCAAACTTTAAAAAAATAAACACAATTTTTCAGATATTTTAAGAACCGCTATTCCGATTTAAATAATATTTTGGGTATCTATGTTTTGCTAAGTGCTCTAACAATTAACTTTCAGAGAAATAAAGAAAAAGTACGAGAAAACTACCCCCACCCCTACATAAATTTTAGTATAAATATTTTCCAACTCTACCGACGGCCGATTTTGTTTTCTTAAAATGGTTCCTCTAGTATATACATTTTTTGCCTATTGTAAAAAACGCTACCGTGCATACTTTTTGAGGAAAAAAAATATTTTTTCAAGGCTTGAAACCTGTATAATGTCATTTTGATATTGAATAAACCACAAGGCTGCCAACAGAGGCGCAACTATGGGGTGGTCAGGGGGGGCTTAGCCCCCCCAGATGACCAGTGCGTGTCGTATAAAATTGGTTTTAACCTCACATGAATCTTATCTTATAGTGACTTAAGCCCCCCCAAAAGACTTCAGCCCCCTTAAAAGTATATGTCTAGCTACTGGCAACGGCCCAGCTACGACGAAACACCGGTTCCCATTAGAACACCGAAGTTAAGCGACGTAAGGCGATGCTAGTGGATGGACGGGTGACCGGTTCGAAACTTTGCATCGTGCTGTTGTCCAAAAGGGAAAAGTGTAAAATCTATTGATACACACTGCTCATTCACGCCGGTTCAAGGCCGGATGAGATCGGATATCTCCAAAAAATTTTTACATACACAAAACTATGCGATGTAGCGTTTTTCAACAACAGACAAAAATGTTGTAAATAGTAGAGGGAGCATTTTAGGAAAAGAAAATCTGCCGTCGGTGAAGTTGAAAATATTTATACTAAAATTTATGTAGGGATGGGGTAGTTTTCACTCTTCCCGTACTTTTTCTTGATTTTAGTGAAAGTAAAATGTTAAAGCACTTAGCAAAACATAGACACCTAAAATCTCATTCGAGTCGGAATAACGGCTCTTAAAATATCTGAAAAAATGAGTTTATTTTTTAAAGTTTGATGCTTTCTAGCGGACAAGCGAAGCACTTTGTATAGAGGTATATTGTGTCCAATTAACTTATTTTGATTCCAAAAATACGTGTAGTTCTATGTCCACGGAATATTGGGACACCGCAGCAGAAAGGAGACGTTAACTTGAACCTCAAAAAAAAATGTCTAGCTGCGCCCCTGGCTGCCAACATTTTGTTTAAAAAGACCATTTAGAGAGGGGGGGGGGCAAGTAATAATTAGATTTAAAACTGCACAATCACATAGAAATGGAAAAACATGAAATCACATAGAAATGGAAAAACAATAATATAGAAATGGAAAAACATACAAACAGAGATACTAATTAGGTTTGTATATTATTAGTCTGGTCGAGATATGAAATCCCGCAAGTTTTTTTAGGAGGACCCTTTTTTATGACTGATATTTACTTCTGGCATGGTATCTAGTGATTAAATTAAGCATAGAAGCCACTTTTTAAATTTTAGCATAGTAGAGGTAGATGGCCGATTCTGCATCAGTGGAGGGTGGAGGTGATGGAGGTGGAGGAGGGGTTGGTCGCCATTTTATAATTTATTGACGACATATGAGAAGATGCTAGCAAAACATCTACCACTGTATTTAAATTATTAATGTTTAGAGCGCAAATGAACAAAAAATAGAAATAAAAATTAAAATTATAATTTATACTACAGGGTGATTCTAATTTAAAGTATAAATGTATAATTATTGTGATAAATGTTAAAAAAATAGGACTTTAATTTTTTTAAATTAAAGATCTTTATTTAAGGCAATAAAATCTACATTTAAATATAAAGGGTGGTCCGAACTGTATTTCGGAAACTTCGACATCACATTCTGCAGATAAAAATACGTAAAAAAGTTCTTATGTATGTTTTAAATGTGTCCTAAAATACTTAGATTTCGAGACACAGGGTGTAGAAGTTTCATTTTTATTTAGAGATATATCTTCCTATTAATTTGCGAAGTAACGTCAATATTTGGATGAAAATTGATGTCATGATTATTATTTATAGGGGGAGCCGCCTACTATATGTTTGAATTGTTTTGAAGAGTAATAACTTTTTGTCCGTACCTGTATAGAACTACTGAGTGAAAAAATATACATTTTCGTATTTTTTACGTAAAAAATCTCTCTTGGTAAAAATAATTTCGAGCAACCGTTGTCAAGATATTTAGAATGGAATTAGTCAATACATGTATCACTATGTATTGACAAAAAATAAATATATTGAGTAGATAGTTATTTGACTGAAATGATAAATTTGACAACATTGATTGGCAATATACAAAAGTCATTTTAACGCTTAGGCATATGAATAAAACACTTTTACGCCTAAGCATAAAAGTACGAAAATGTTATTTAACTGCATTAAACTGTCTACACAATTTTGCTAAATCCGGTCCCAAACGATGAGGCAAACACATTCCAACGTTGGACACATGAATATTTGCCACATCGTGTAGGAGACACACTTTTCAATTGAAATATTGTCGAAACCTGTGCGAATTGTAAAAAAAATTGGTTACAACGTTGGAACCAACAAAGATTACAGTTCAGGGTTGGAGCCTTCGGCTCAAAATTGAGAGATTTAATGAAAATAACATCAAATTATTAAATAAAAATTAAAATTAATGAAATTATTAAAAAATTATTAAGTAACATGTAAAGCACAAAAAGTATAGCAAGCACAAGTAAAGCAAAAAGTATAGGTAACTTAAATTTTACATCAAACAGCATAAACCAACTTAACTGAATTTGAGACAAAAGACCTAAAAAATTGAATTAAAAATGCAAATATGTATTAAAAAATAACATAATAAATATTATAGGAACTTCAGAAGAGAAAAGAAGCAAGAATAATAAGAAATAGCATTACTTATTTAGAAGAGTTTGATTTCGACTGCTAGAAAGTATCAAAGAACTTTCTCACGTAACAAAAATATAATTTTTAATTATTGAAACCGAGGCGCGGTTTTATGATGGCCAAAAAGATCTGGATCCTAATATTTGATAGTATTAGTTAGAGTTTCCGGAACCGTACTAAAATATTTTGTTCAATGATTGTGTTGTTTGTCAATTAGCAAGCAAGGGATGGTTCTCAAAAGTAAAACCGATAAAAAATTGAGTTTCAAGTGAAAATAATATCAAATTATTAAGTCATAAGAAAGTAAACATGAACACAAATAATGAACACAAGAACACAAACGAAAAGAAAAAGAAAACACATAGGTAGCTTAAAAATTACAGCAAACATATCAACCAACCAATTCCCGATTCTGAACCCTAGTTGGAACCAACGTTGAACGCATCGTGTAGAACTGGCTTAACAAGAGAAAGAAGTCAGTGGCGCACATGTTTTTTTAAGAAAAATATTCCCGTGAAAACCCATATGCAGCACTTATAATAACTTTTACCTTCAGAATTACATTCGAGTCGCTAAAAACCCTTTGAAGAGAATTATAATAAGTAAATCGAAAAAAAAAAAGACTTTAACCCCCTGTAGACTCCAAACAAAGCAAAATCGGACCTATATTTAAAAATCTTATTTTTCCGACAGGAATCTCCCAAAGAAAGATGGCACATTCTTTTTGAAACACCCTGTATACCAATTGCTGCACGTATCCAAAAGATATTCTTTCGCAGATCAATAAAGCTGATACCGATAATTACAAAATACTCAAAAATGTAACTCTTAAAACCGTCTGCAAATATTTGACGGGCGATTTCGTCCAAAATCAACAAAAGCGCTGGACAAAGACCAAAACGCTTTACTTTTTGATTAGTCCGGCTGCTCTTATCTCTATCTCAATGGCTCAATTTAAACTTTAAGGGGGACTATATAAACAAGCGTCTCACCAATTATCACTAGTTGTTGCGGAACAGACCTCTGACCAGTATGGAGGACAGTGGCCAGCGGAGACACCCTTTGGGTCTAGTGTTCCTTGTGGTTTTAGTGTTCGGACATGTTACAGCCAGCGAAGGTAGGTACTGATTAGTATAGGTCGTTGTATGGACGTTACATTAGGATCAAGTGCTCGGTTGTTATAATGTATACGGTATTTCTTCAATTTTTTTCTGGAATATGTTATACAGGGTGAGTCTTAAATAAGTGCAAATATTGTCAGTGGAGGTAGATCTTAATAAAAAAATATATTCGCTCTTTACCGTTTTTCAAATGAGTTCAAAATAACCGAGTTATTTCTTAATTCTGATTTTATTAAATTCTTTGAAGATTCTGCGATTTTTTGCTTAAATTTTGAGAACCACTGGATTTTTTCTGAGTGTTTCTTTCTTGTAAATTTAATCTATGTTCCCATAATATCAAAATATTTTTTTAACTAACAAAATTTAAAAAACTCCAATTTGTTTTTCGAAAAATACCAAACTAAAATTAAATCGCGAAAAAGAAATTATAGACGTGTTTCTGTGGTCTATATACCGGGTGCGTGTCAGAAGTAGCTCACCCCTATAACTTTTATATTTTTTTCAGATAAAAAAAATTAAACTTGGTATGTCAGAATATGACATAAATTAGGATAGATTGACGTATTCAATTCTTTTCGGCCACTTCCTGTTTCACCGGAAATGACTATAACTTTTGATTTTTAAATGGCACCCTCGATATTTTTTTAGCTTATTCGATAGAAAAAATAGTAATAGTATAGATTGACATATCATATGTCAACTTTTGACATTTTCGCTTAAAACAAAATTGTATTTTAAATTTCAATCTAGACTGTCATGGCTGTATTAAAAACACTAATTTTTAATCAAGGAGCCTTGGAAAAATAGATTTGATCGTTTAATGTTTTTAGTGTCTTGGCCGGTTAAAAGATGCCCAAATCGTATTTTTAATCATATCTACATTTTTTTTCAAATGAAACGAGGGTGGCTTATTAGCATATTTGGAAAATGCATTCTTTTACGAATAATTTGGTATTTCGAGTCAAATTGTCGTTATGAATCCCATTTTGCAATTTCAAATAAACCATATTCGAAAATGTCAAAAACATATGATATGTCATTCTATCCAGAGTCTCATTTCTATCTAATAAAGTAACAAAATACCGAGGATGCCATTTGAAAATCAAAAGTTGTAGTCATTTCCGGTGAAACAGGAAGTGACCGAAAACAACTGAATACGACCATCAATCCTAATTTATGTCATATACTAACATACTAAATATCGATTTTTATCTGTAAAAAATTAAAAAGTTATAGGGGTGAGCCACTTTTGAGACGCATCCTGTATACCACCGCTAAAAATATTTGAATTTATTTAAAACTCGCCCTGTATAAGTATACGGTCTTTCTAAACATATTTTCCTGTATTACGTTATACTGTATGTCCACGGATCATCTTTATAAGAAGAAAGACTATTTTATTATTAATATTTTGAGAAAAAATATTAATAATAAAAGCTAGAGGGGGGGGGGGGTATTCTTTATAAAAAAATACTTGTTCTAAAATAGTTAATCCCGTTTATACGTTTCTATAATATTTACTGAATAATATAGGTATGTTGTTACATCATTAAAATAAAGTGCCAGACTATTATAATATGTATACGGCCTTTTAAACATTTATTTTTCTCTAGAATACGTTATACAGTATGTCCCAGAATTTCGCAGATGGAGACCTGGCCTCTATGGACCAGTTTCAGATACTGGCTTTTATCAAAGCCTTGAGGCTCTATGATTAGTTATAACTCCTTATAACTCAAGAAAGAGGAACACACAATAGATCTGTAAAGGTCGCGGTGATTAATCCTCCTCCTAAACAATCTACATTCTACATGACTCAGAATCATCCTTACAAGGAGACAACTTTTTTATTTATTAACTTTTTGAGGATAATGCATCTTTCATAAAAGTATTTGCTTGTTCCAAAATGATTAATACCCTTTATACTTTTCTAAATGTCCATATTGTTTTCAAGAATAATTAAAAATTAATATGAAAATATAACATTTCTGTGGTAACATTTCATTTTCATTGTTTGATAGATGCTTTAGTATTATTAATTTTAATTAACGTCATATTTTTTGCTGTTAACATAACATCAAAAATTTGATGTTACTCAAAATTAATAATAACCATCTATCCAAGAATGAAAATAAAGTGAGATTACCATAGAAACGCGATTTGAATTTTAGGACAATATTTTCTTTGTTTTTTAAGATTTCTCCTAAGCGGTATGCAGATTTGGAAAGGTATAAAGGAGATTAACCATTTTAAAACAAGCAATGGGTTTTTTATTACAAATGCACTTTTCTCAAAATATTATGATGAAAAAAGTGTTTCCTTTTTGTAAAGAATATTCAGGAACATAGTGTATATTTAGGATATTACAATTTGGACTCTTGTTGTTTGAATTTGTATGCGTAATACCTAATGTTGTATTCAAATATTTACTAAATAATTAATTTTCCTTGGTATAATAATTAACAAATAATTAAACAAAAATAAAAATATAAATGTTTATCCACCAGTAGGTATTGAAATTTTAATCTTTCTAAGCTCTCTAACAGAGCGTAGAATAAAAATTATATATAAAGCTAAGTAAAATAAAAATAATGTAAAACACACTATGAATAACTTGATTTTTTAGAGTATCAAAAAGTATTTTTTAATTTAAAAACTGATGAAAAAAAAGTGTACTATATAATAATTGTGGGTGGTACATATTTCTAATGGTCTTCTAAGTTAGATCTATTTCTCATTTCTTAATATAATGTGGCCCTATACCGCCAACCTGCCAAACCAAAACTGCGCCCTGTAAGGCCTATTGTGTTTGTCCTGTTTCTATATCTGCACCCAGTCTTCTATTCCTGTGACCTGCAATAGCTTCTTCAGGTCCTTGATAAGATGGAAGCATAGTTCCTTCTAGACCTGCTTTCCCAAATAGAAAGTATCGCTTGCGAGTTTTTTGTTATGTGAAAAATATGGAAAAATATTTTAATGATACATTAATTAAATGAAATAAACTTGAATAGGATTTAAACTTAATAAATAACTATATTTATATATGGATATATTTTAATCATCCACTCGATGATAAACCTTCAAGGATATGTTTTTTTTTCATTAACACAGACAAACATGGGGTCTTAACCTTTTTTCTCACAAAGTAAAGAAAAATCATAAAAGCAGAATGCAAGTAGTAGTTTATATTATTCATTGGATAATGACCACAAAGATAACATATTCGCAATAAATAATAATTAAGAAGAATTACATTATTGTATATTTATAACTTGATTTGGTGAACTTATTGAACCGTCGAGGAGTAAACTAGATAATGGTTCAGGATTTTATAATATTTTTTTTATATATTTTTTGATTGCAACAAATAATACTCTTTTATTTTGACAATTCTTTAAGGAGTAATTATTTAATAATAATTTATGGTCTCTAAATTTTTTAATCTAATCAATTACGTATTAACATTTATAGTGGCCGTATCTATATTAAGGACCTTTATTTCTATAATAATTATAATGACTTGGTAATTACACGGCAACATACACTAGTTTATTCCTAAAAAATGTCTATACCTATGTGGCGGATTCATCTCTCCAAAAAAATCCTATATGGATATTTCACCACTGCAAGAAAGTCTACAAAATAAAATAGTTATTTTTTGTAAACACTTCTGGGCGTTAATCCAAACGGAAACTACTTGTCAGAAGTTAGGTTTACAGATATAAAAATTTGCCTAACGAACAAAAAAAGGTTAACGTTTAATTTTTTTTTGAGATTTTTACAAATCTTAGATTTGTCAGCCTTCATGGGACACAGGGCACAGAATAAATTTTAATAACGCCAAAATTATAATGAAAGAAGCGATAGCCTTTAAAAGAAATATAAAAGAGGCTTTTTTAATACAATCTAATAAGAATAAAATGTATTGCTCATGCATCTGTAGATGTTAGTACTGTATGGCAATCGCTTCTTTGATTTTAAAGAACATAACATAAATAAACATAACATACGTAAAAATTAAAAATAATCATACAGAAAGTTTGGGGTTTTTTGGTTTTACCATATTAAGTAATTGCTGTAAGGTAGTAATTGTCAATTTTGAAGTTTAACTTGATATAATGTCATTTTAACAGAACGTCAACGGTTTTTGTAGACATATATGTTTTAAAAAACTAAAGTGTTCTCGAATAGTTGAATTTAAATATTTTAAATAGTTTTTTTTCTTTATTCTTTGTATTTTTTTGCTTCCGACGCCGTAAAGATATAAACTTTCCGAAACGTTAAGCATTTTTTGTTCGTTAGGCAAATTTTTATATCTGTAAACCTAACTCTGACAAGTAGTTTCCGTTTAGATTAACGCCCAGAAGTGTTTACAAAAAATAACTATTTTATTTTGTAGATTTTCTTGTAGTGGCGAAATACCCAAATAGGATATTTTTACTTTATTCCTAAGTGCACTGTTTAAACTTATTTAGCAATCAAAATAGTAGATTATTCTTCTCTAATTATGGTACAGTGCGTTTGCCAATATTGATACGATCACTAGATATAAATGTTAATAATTCAAGTTGTTAAATATTATGTACTTCCTTAGACACCAACTAATCTCGTCAACTGACTTGGTTTTACATAGGAGGTTTGGTTAGGTTGGGGTTAGGGATTTGGGATCCTGTTTGATCCCTCATTCGGAGGTCTTGGGCCCATTGCGATGCCTCTGTATTATTATACTAAACCTTCCTCTCATTCTTTCTTTGCGTTAAAGCTCTACCAGCTCTTTGCAAAGTTCCCGATGACGCTGATGTTGGCTTCTGCTGCTTCCTCTAGTCCCTCCAAAAAACCTTGCTCTAAAGTCTTAAAGCATCGTTTTTCCAGTGCCGGACAGTGGCACATCAGACGCTCTATGGTTTCTTCTTCCTCTCCGCATTCTCTGCAATAGTCGTTGTTCGAAATCTTCCATTCAACGAGGTTTACCCCCGTGGAGCAGTTTCCAGTGATGACACACACCAATATGCGTACTAGATTCTTTTTGTGCTCTAGTAGTTGCTTTGTCTTTTTGCTATCTACCATTTTCGAGCTGTAGTGCATTCTTCGATAAACATAGTACAGGTCAATAATAAATTATTCAATATTATTAAGCATGCATTGGATTTAGTAATTGGATTTAAAGTCAAAAGAGATGGAAGTGAGTATAAATTTCAATATCATTGAATTAAAAGAAGGAATTACAGCACTAAACAAACTAGGCAAAGTCTACATTTTTATTTTCCTTATTAAATCAAATCACTCTAAACGTTTCACAAGCTGATAACACGAGTATATTAATATCCTGTGTCATCAAAATATTCCTAGTCTTGAACTTGTCCTCTAATCAGGGGGTCAAAAAACTGCTCGCGACAATAAAGGAGGCTCTATTTAATACAATCCTCCTTCACATTCTTGTCATGGACACAATCAGTCCTCGTCAATTTTTCTTCTTATTTTGTATCATGAGAAAGGTCACTGATAAGGATTGGCCAGTAGTGTTATTTTAGTCGCACGTACTCGAACCGCGGCAAATATATTTATTGCAATAGTTCAAAATTCTGAAAAATTGTTAGATAAACAACACAATTTATTGATAATTAGAGTGGATAAAACTTGGAGAGGTTAAATGTTATTAGACACATAGACACGTTTGATTTGAAACTATATGTATAAAAATCTGCTTTTGCTATAATAATTACTTTTAATACAAACACGATAAAATAACCAATAAATAATAATTTTACATCAGTTAAAAACAAAGTAAAAACAACAATAACTGATTGATGTATGTATGTCAATAATAAATTATTTCTCTTGCTTCAGTATACAGGTTGTACCAAGCTGTGCTTGTATTAAAAGTTTCTAGAGAAGTAAAATCTCTACATCACAATTTTTTGATATATTATTGCTTCACATTGAGATTTTTTAGTAAAAATAGTTTCAGTATGGCGGCACTTCCGAAAGAACCTCTGTAACACTTCATAAATTTTGATATGAAAGACTATATCTAAAGCTAACTTTATGATGTATACATATACGTATGTTTTTCAGGACGACAAAACATGAGTTTTTGAGGAATAAACGCCGTATTTAACATTTTCAGAAAAAATGCATTATTTATAGAAGCTTTTGCTTGTTCTAAAATAGTTAATCCCGTTATACTTTGCCAAATTTCAATACCTTTTTAGAGAAAATTAAAAAAAGTCCTAAAAATCACAAGGCGTTTCTATCGTAATATAATTTCGATTTCATTCTTTGATAGATGGTTATTATTAATTTTGATTAACGTCATATTTTTCTGGTCAAAGTATCACATTTTCCGGTAATTATCATCACCCTTTCCGTAACATTGAACGAAATAAATTTTATGCTTCTTTAACATTTTAAAACAGCAATAAATATGACATTAATTAAAATCCTATCAATAAGAATCTATCAAAGAATTAAAACCAAATTATATTACCATAGAAACGCATGGTATAACGGTATGGAAATTTGGAAAAGTATAAACGGAATTAACTATTTTAGAACAAGGAAAAATTTCTATGAAAAAATGCATTTTTCTTAAAATCTCAATAATAAGAAAGTTTTTCCTCTTTTAAAGACAATCCGGGGGCATACTCTATATGGGGAAAAATAATTAGTTAATTAAAAACAAGCAGGTGAGCGTACAGATATATAGGTATTTGATAATCATAACAAAAATGTATGTGTAAGACTGTTGACAATCACGTCCAATATACCTTTTAGGAGTATTCGCACCAATCCGTTTACTTTGTTAAGATCAGTTGGGAAATGCTCATTACGTACAATTATTTTAAGTGGATAATGGACTTCGACTTTATACATACGCTTATTGTGGCAGCGCAATTCACAGACGACTAACAATGATACCCTCCTAGCTGTCACTCGTACCCGTACGATTTTTATTGGTACTGCCTCTATAAACTGTTCGAAGAAAATGAAATAAACGTATTTCCGATGAATTAAAAACGTCCATTTTTAGCTTGTTTAGAGATTTTTCTACGTTTGATATACCTACACTCCCCGACAAAAATTTCGGCCACCCTAAAGACTTTGTAAAATCTTATGGTTTATAACTTTATTATTTTTTATCCGTTTTTCGTTATTTTTTTACCATTTAATACATCAATTTATTGTAATAGTATTCTACTAGTATAGTAATTAACATTTTTAGTTTAGATTGTATTCATCATGATCATCATTTCCAATTATGGTATAGCCTCCCTCGCATATTTAGATACTCTCTTTGTAATTGGGCCCATTGTTGTCTATAGTTAGCTATGCGGGTTCAAGTTATCTCTGCTTATTTTCTAATATTATCCTGCTAATTATTATCCCTCTCAGGTTTGGTCTCTTAATTCTTCCTGGGTACCATGTTGTAATTTTTGTGGTACATTTCTTGTTTGTCTTTCTTGCCAGATGTCACTTGAGGGATTTGATTGTGTTGATGACATCTATTACCTGGATCTTTTGTAGTATCAACTCTAATCTTTTACGGTCATTCAAATTGCCAGCATATTTCATTCCATTGAGCGTTATGCGATCTACAGTTTACTTACAAAGTCCGTTTTATGTGTTGGAATTAGATGGTGTCATATTTCGCATGAATTGGTAGTTTTTTTTTGTCCTGAGGGATTTGATTCTGTTGATGATATCTATTACCTGGGTCTTTTGTCGCATCCACTCTATTCTTTTACGGTCTTTCTTGGTTATTCCCAGTATATTTCGTTCCAATAAGCGTTGTGCGACCTGCAGTTTCCTTATAATGTCCGTTTTAAACTGGTCAGGTTTCGCATACATAGGTCATGACTGGTAGTACACATTTGTCAAATGTTTTATTCTTTAGATAAAGTGGCATTCTAGATTTTACTATGCTTGAGTTTCTTCCATATTTACTCCATGCTTAACGATGCTTAATTCTTCTGTTGATTTCTGGTAGTAGAGATCCAGAGCTGTATATTAGTTGTCCCAAAATATATATATTCTTCCACTATTTTCAGTGTTTTGTTATTTATTAGAATATTTTTTGTCACTAGTTCGTTGTACATTACTTTAATTTTTGCTAAAATTCATTTGTTAGTAATTTTATATGTAAAATTATATGGTGAATGTCATCGATGTTCATTTCCAAGCCAACTCAATCCCGTTTTTTTCGATCATACGGTATTTAATATTAACCATTACTACAGTGCTGGCAACTGTTACTTTTGGGTCGGAACTTACACGTGTGGAGGTAAATCGCATAAGGATCTTATTAAGTCGGAGTGAGAGAAATACGACGGTATGCTGTTGCGGCGTTGCCGATACGCCTTTCCCTATCAGGTAAAGTAAAATCACGATCGCAAACCGCTTATTTTTAAACGACTTTTTTTTCGAAAATATAACTAGATAAAATCATTAGATATGTTTCTGAGCATCTGAAATAGAATTACAAGGATATTGGTAAGGTAATCAGTTATTTTTAATAGATTTTGAGATATCGATTTATTTTGAATTCATTTGAGTTCTAATAGCGCGACCACTGTCGAATACCAACTCAATTCCACTTATTTTTTACCAAAAATGCAAGTGTTTCTAACTTGTAATTAAAAATTTTCAAGCTCTGGGGAAAATTAGAACGACTCGTTATTAAATAAACAAATAAAGTATCGCGAGACGTAATTAAATCGTGAAGCTGCAGCTGAACGCATGATGTTCACCTTTCCCTAGAACTTTAGGTACTGATTACTGAATGGGTCGACCGGTGGACTGCGACAAATCTGCTATATCCCCTTCCACGTCTCTTAGCAATTTGCGCAGTTTCTCGATTTGTTTCATGCATTTGGCAACGTATTTACTGTTCTCTCTTTGCTCAGTACATTATAGACGCATTGTACTCTTCTTACATACGGAAATCTCGACGCAAGACTAACCTTTGCCAGCCCTTAGTATACATCTGGTTGCTATAAGCAAAATAATATATTTTTTTTTATTTTCAGATGTTTGTCGGACGGAATGCAAAGGTGGTAAGTATAAAAAAATCAAAATTAAAAATAAGAATATTACATAGAAGTTTTTTCTCTATTTTTAAGCTGGAAAAACGTTTAAGTACGCCGCTGGTACGACGTACAAGTACAACTACGATGGAAAAATAGAAATTTCGCTGTCTTCTGCGGAAGGACAATCGACGGGCACGGAAGTCAAGGCCGAAGTACTGCTAACACAACAGGATGAGTGCAATCAAATTCTGAGGCTGCACAACGTCCAGATCTTGGGATCCGATGGCAAGGTAACTCGATTTAAAGAGATATTACACCGAGTATTACACTGATGCATTTGAAATGCTTGAAACTTAGATTAATAAAGAATAAATAATCAATTACAAGGGCGTACCAAGGAAGGCTTTGAGAAATCATATAACTAATTTTTAATTCTTTTAAGAGTTTTTTTTAGTTCTTTCTAAGACACCATAAACCGACACAATATTTTCGTATATTTTAAATTTCAATATACCTCCCATATGATAAAAAAAGCGCCAAAGACGGCTGCGGAATGACAATCGATGATAATTTGGCGAGGTCAATCTCTAGATGTTATTAACTAAAAATTGATTTTCTGGAATTTTAAACTAAACCATTTAAAATATCATTTTTCCCAATATAAAAATAAATTACAACCTTCTTAAGGCCAACTGGCAGTAAGCGCCATTAAAGAACAAAGAAGAGTAAATAACGTCTAGGGCTTGACCTCGTCAAAATTAACATCTATTCTCATTTGCCAGCAGTCTTTAATGACTTTTTTTTTCAATCGTATGGTACCTATTTGTCTGTCACTATAATTTCTAATACTACTATACTCTTATTTGACAGAAAGTCGGTTCAATCGCCGACATAGAAAAGCCAATCAGACTCAATTTCAACGACGGCGAACTGTCAGACAGCATCTGCGTAGTGGACGGTGACAACCAGAACTCTATCAACATCAAGAGAGCCATAGCTTCCATTTTCCAAGCCTCCCTAAAATCCGGCTACGAAACTGACGTCTTTGGCAGATGTCCAACTGAACTGTCATCGCACAAAGAGGGAAACTTGTTGGTTATCCAAAAAGCTAGAAGCCTGAACAAGTGTGCATACAGGTAAAGCCATTTTCGTCTCTTTATAATAAAAAGGATACTATCTGTATCCTTTTTAGCTACTCTTATAAAAAAGGGTTATCAAATAGTCATTCTAAGGCTGCAAATTAAAGAATCTGATTTAATTAAAACAAAAAATTCCTTCTATAGACCATACCAAATAAACTTTTAGTCACGTGTCAAGTCAAACTCCAAGTCACAGCGTTTTTTACATATTTTCCTTTAATCAAAATGTTTCTTTTTCTTGTGGTGTCGAGCCTGTCTTCAGGCATTGGCGATCTCCATGACTGTTTCGTTGAAGAGTTCTTTATTGCCGCATGAAACAGCGTCTCCACCTCCAGACTGGTCCAGTTCCTTATGTTTCTCAGCCATGACAGTTTTTCTCGACCTATCCATCTTCTACCTTCGACTTTTCCTTGAGTGATCAAACGAGGAGCATAATATTTGATGCCGCGCAGTATGTGTGTATTATGAAGTAGGTAATCTTTCTGGCCTTGATGGCGGTTAAGAGTTTCCGATCTTTATTTAGCTGTTCCAGAACTTCTTCGTTTGCTTGTATGTTCGGTACGAGAACACCACATTTCAAAGGCTTCTATTTTATTTATATTTTCGACATTTCGCGTCCATGTCTTGCAGCTGTAAAGAAGAGTGGACTATATGTATATAATAATAAAAACGTAGTGTCCGCAATCGGGTTTGCACTGAAAGGTTTCTATTAGTGAGCGTGGTATTCCATTTGTTAAATGTTCTACGTGCCATTTCAATTCTTGCCTTTACCTCTTCGTCACAGGTATTTTCACTATTCAGTCAGCTTCCTAAATATCTAAAATGTGGTACTTAATTCTTCGTTCAATATTGTGGTCGCTGATTTTGATCGGGATTGGATTTATTTGTATTGTACACATCTATTTCATCTTCTTGAAATTTATATTAATACACCAATTGCAACTAGCTTCATGTACTCTGTCAAGCAGCATTTACAAGTCTGCCATTCTTTTTGCGACAATGGCGGTGTCGTCTGTGTACCTTACGTTATTTGTGATCTCGCCTCCAATTTTAATGCCTTCTGTCCTGCTGGATAAAGCCTCATGAAAAATGTTCTCTCAATACGAGTTGAATAATAACGGTGACAGAACACACCTCTGTCTTATTCCTCGTTTTATTGGAATGGCATTTCTAGTTTCTTCATCTAGTGTAACAGCAGCAGTTTCATTGTAGTATAGTTTACCAAAAGGCGCATGTCATAGCTGTCCACGTTATACAATTACAGATGCCAAAAAAGCTCTGTATGTTTGACTCGATTGTCACATTTTCAATGTCTATGAAGCACACATAGATGTTCTTGCAAAATTTGCAGTACTTCTGTAACAATAGTCTCATGCAAAACAGGGCTTCTCTTGTGCCTAGTCCGCTACGAAACCCAAACTGCTTTTATCCGATGTTTTGTTCACATTTAGCATATTCTGTTGATTTAAAAGTATTTTTAACATATGGCTCATCAGACTAATAAGCCTGAAGTCATCACAAAATATTTTAGGAAACAAAAATTAATTACGTAAACATGTATTATTTACATCAACGAAACTCACCTCACTAACTGAACTCAAGGTACCTACATAAAGAGCCATTATTATCGTGTTCTCGTTCGAAATATTCTAATCAGGATGCAAAAAAGTTTTTTGCAACGGCTAATAAGCTGTTGCAGCATCTTGTACACTTCGCTGGAAAGAAGAAAAAATAAGCTGTTCTAAAAAGGCGACTACAAGAAAATTTTCGACTACAAGGTCTGCTAGTAAAAAATCTTAAATTGTCAAAACTAAATTCTGATCAAAAAAAATCTAAATATCAGTAGATAAATATGGCAACTTGACATTTTTTGCAGTAGAGCTACTACCTGAATTGCCAGTGGACAATTTAAATTCCAGTTAGTCAGCCCGTCGCCGAATATGCCCATGGTTGGCAACAATGAATTTAATAACCGCGCTCTCGATGACGTAATTAAAAGTTTATTTGATATCGATAGTACTATAATTTAGTGTTCTTTACTTTTTGCAATAATGATTTTTGAATTAATTCAACCTTTTTCTGTAGAGAAAACATCCAACAAGCATTTTTGGCCACCGCTTTCAACTTGGACAGCGAAATCAAATCTAGTCCTCTGTTAAACGGAGATTATCGTGCTGTGATCAAATTGAAAAATGGTGTATTGGACCAGGCCACTGTAACCGAAAATTACATTTTCATTCCTTTCTCTGTTGGTCAGAATGGAGCTAAAGCCCAAGTAACCAGTAAACTGCAGTACACTGGCACTGGAAAAGATGCTGTAGAGGCTCCAGTCAGCAAACCAAAGTAAGATATCTAGAACGTATTTCTAAAAGAGAACGTATTACATTAGCTATACATATCACAATGTTTGTAAATTGTTTTTCTAGATCAATCATCTTTGAAAACCCCCATCCCATTGTTGCCTCATCCAGTAGCGTACAAACCATCGTCAACGCAGTTAAAGAAGTAGCCAAGACCATCGAACTGGTTGTTAGCGAGTCAACGGCAAAGGAATTCGTCAACTTACTTAAAATTGTCAGAGTTAGCAAGAAAGCCGATTTGTTAGCCGCCTATAATCAAATCAAAAGTGGAGTTGGTAAGTACTTAGCGTTCCTTCTATGTTGTATTCAAAGGAGAGCAGTCTAAACCGTACCGCTTTATACAAAAGTTAAAAAAAGTACCAAATTTTTTGGATTGGGCGGTTGTAAGTCGTCTATATTAACGATGCTCTTTTAATGTTAATAAAATGTTTTTCTTATTTCCTGTACGTTTTTTTTGTATGTTATTTCTTAAAAAAGCGTTATATTGTTTTAGGTGTAGGTGATAAGGATGCTGCCAAGAGAGTATACATCGATTCGTTGTTAAGATCAGGCAATGGAGAAAGTGTCGAAGCTCTTCTTGAGCTCATAATCAAGAACGAACTCAGCGAGTCCGACTCAAAACTAGCCTTACTCGGTCTCAATGTCGTACGCCATGCAACTGAAGGAGCATTATCATCTGCAGCTGTAAGTACTTGCATTTATTTAGAAGTACCATATTATGATCAAAAAGTTTTATAATCAAGCAGAGTCTTCATTTTTACTATACATAAAGGTCTTCCACTAGAACTGTTTCTAAGAAGCAAGGAATATTTGTTACACGTTGGATATTATCTTTCATTAATTTTGTCCTACTTTTACGTTGAGCATAGTGCGCTCTCCAGCGGGTTCGGTTGTTTGCAATTAATTTGACATCTTGCCTTGATCGGTTTACTGCTTCGATATCCTTAATAATTGTTCTTTGCCATGTGTTTTTTGGACGACCAGTTCTTCTACTATCTTGTGGGTTCCACTCAATAGCTCTGTCAGCGATGTTGTTTCCGCTTCGCCTTAATATGTGATCAATTTACCTCCATTTCCTTAGTTTGATATATTTGACAGCAAGAATAATTTAAATTGCAATTATTCTATATTAATATAAAGTCAAAGGAACAGCGATTTTTTGTCGAAGGTCTGATGATGGCTGTCAGGTAGTTTATCTTATCTGAACCGGTCAAAAATAAATATTTTTGATGGTGGTTTAGCATTGATATTTGTTTATCACATTAAGTTTTATAATGAGCCACCACTTTGTGGAAATGAACAGACTCTATAACATAGAATAATTAAATTCTATTCGAAGATACCTTTGGGCTGAATAAACTCTTCGGGTTGTTTTCCCTCGCGCATTGTGACTTGATAACTCCGACTTATGAGGTGCTTATTGTAGGGCGCTATTCCACTAGTCTATTCCACTGCGACCACCACAGTCCTTTTCTTGTCAAAAAACCAAATCATTGGGAAACTGAACCTCCGCAGACTTATGCCAGTAACTTATCATTGTCTCGTACATAAAGACATATTTTCCATAATCGCACTGACTGACAATTTTGCCGTTTCTTCGTCTTATTGACATAATCCTCACACGGCTTTCTCTGTCAATTTTTGTTATCTTTAGATGTCTATTTAGTTTTTAATTTCCTGTTAGTAGGCTCACTACAGTT
The DNA here is from genome assembly GCF_002938485.1 of Sitophilus oryzae. NCBI lineage: Eukaryota > Metazoa > Arthropoda > Insecta > Coleoptera > Curculionidae > Sitophilus > Sitophilus oryzae. Next base: position 688,391 of record NW_022147170.1, read on the forward strand.
GTAGAATGTAGAATGAGTTAAAGGGGGGGGGGGGGTTAATCACTGCCACGTTAAAGACCTATTGTGCCTCCCTTCCTTGAGTCATCACACAGTCTATAACCCATCATACCTCTGTTGTAGAGGGGACAGGGTATTTCCCATGACATCATCCTCCTCTGACAACAGATGTTCTTTTTCCGAGGGTACACACCCTTCCATGGTTGGAGTTGGGCCCTCCGTGCCCTTCACAGTTGAAGAGCTTACCTCCGGCTCCGTAGGTACCTGCTGTAGGCTGGAGGATCTGTCTCCATTTTCTCCACCTCTTTAACTTGGTCTCTCCTTAGACCTGATACCGGGTGTTGTCCCGTATCTATAATAGAGGATATGTCCCTCTTTCTCTATTGCCTCCTTGGATTTGAGGTCAATTCCTATTGTGAGGACCTGACCATGACCCTCCTCCCTCGAGTTGATGACTCGCCAACTCGATGTCCTTACATTGAAGTTCTGACCCTGGATAAGGCTCAGCAGGTAGGTCGTGTCTTTCCCCTTGCTCCTCGGCAAAAAGACCGTGATGGTCAATACAGTTTCTTTTTGTTTTAGCTTATCAGGTCTGCCATAAATGTAGGCGAATGTTCTCCTAAGAGTTGTTTCACTTGTTGAATATTTCCAACAAACTAGAGCTTTGTTGTCCACCCACACTTTAGTGGCCATTTTTATAATTAGTTTTGCAGCACCGCAGAAAGTTTCTGGACTTACAAATATCATTGATGAGCCTTGTTTGATCATTTAATCTGTCTTTCCATTGCCTTTTTGTCCCTCATACATAAGCTAACATATTTCAGTGTATTACTAGGGACTTAAAAAAATATTTTGTGGCAGAGGAATATTGTTCATATAGTCCTAATGTTTAAGGCGTTAGAAGTTTCATATAAAGTAAAAAATAACAATATTGAAATGAAAAGCAAGAAAAAATATTTTGACTTGTAATGTTTATTGAAGTGGCACTAGCTATTTCCTAAAAAATAACTTACTGATTCTATATTATATGTAAACATTTTAGCATTTACTGGACAACGCCAACCTTCCCCGCGAAGCTTACCTTGGAGTAGGCAACCTCGCTGGTCATTTCTGCCGTCAACATTCCTGCGAAAACAACGCAGCTGTTAAAGCTCTACTGAGCAAACTGTTAACCAAAATTTCAAACAAAGCCACCAACAGAGAACAAGAAAACGACATTATCTATGCTCTGAAAGCTCTTGGAAACGTTGGATTTTTGAACGACAACACCCTTCAAAAACTCACAGGAATTGCCCAAAATAAAAACTTACCAAACAGGTACATAAGCGTTATTTTAAATGAGCGAGATTATTTTTTAATAAACTTTTTTTTAGGGTGAGAGTAGTTGCTCTAGAAGCTTATTTAGCTGATCCATGCAAGAATAAACTTCGTGATAGCGCTCTACAAATATTGCAAGATATTCAACAAGATACCGAAATTAGGATTAAGGCTTACTTGGTGGTAGCTCAGTGCCCTAATGCCAAAGCAGGTAAATATTTTTAATATTTTATAAGTGGTCCGAGTTGTATCCCGGAAACTTCGCCGGCATATTCTGCAGATAAATAAAAAGTTTGTATAAATGTATGTCCTAAAATGCTTAGTTTCGGAGATACGGGGTGTAGAATTTCCAAATAATTTATGGAGTAACGTCAAATATTTGGGTGAAAATTAGGATGTATTCCGTTGCTTACCTTGGTTATGGTTTTATGTTCCGTTTCTATCAGTTGCCTGAAAGTTTTCTTATTATGGAACATGGTTCCTGAAAAATTCGGTTATTCTGCTGTCACCCAACTGTCACCAAACTAACCAGCGCGACAAGGCTGGTTTTTCTGGTATTGTTTGTCAATCAGTCATTTATATGACAGAAATCAAGCAAATATTGGAAGTTCGAGTGAAATTCTCATTTAATTTCTAAAATTTGTAATAATATTTTGTATTTACATCCAAAAGTAATGGAAGTAGACAGTAAAGGTAAATAAATTTCATTAACTAAACAGAATTACTTTTTAGGACCATTTAAACTTATCATGCAGCCATTGTTTTATGAAAAACAAGACAACAAGTAATCATCAATGTTTTGTAAGCTATAAAAATATAAATATTGATTAGATTTGTTTATTTATTATTGATCTGTTTTAATATTGGATCTGCAAATCTTCACTTGAGCTGCCTAACGAGTGTAACAGTTTATTAATACTTTTCAATTAAGTACTTTTCAATATTAAACTCCACTGAAAAGAAGAAGCAAACGTAAAAAAGGCAATAGGTACATTAAAAATGCATAAAAGATAAATTTTATAATAGAGGTATTGAAATTTAGAAAACGTCAACATTTGACGTTTCCAGTATTTTACCAAACCATTCCGTATCAAAACCCATGTTTTTCAGAAGTGTCTAGCCCTAGCAGTCAACTATTAAGCTTGACCAATCAGGTTGGTTAGCGTGGTTATTTGAGGGTGTTAATTCATTTGTGTTTGTCAATAACTCTAACGTGATTGGTCGGGCTTAATAGTTGCCTGCTAGGGCTAGACACAAGTTGTTTTTCAGGAACCGCTCTTTACCGTAGTTTACCGGTCTGGTTCGCCTGGTTTTGCAGCGGAATACTAGTAGGTCTGTTCGTTTTCCTGTTATTATCGATTTTGAATCGTCCTAGAATTCTCCAGCGCATGCGCAAATGAAATATTGTCTTCATATTTCCTTTTGCGCATACGCATCACAATTCTAGGACGGTTCAGAATCGGTAACAGGAAAACAAAAAAAGCTAGTGTTGAGTTTTTTGACATGAGGAATTTGATATTGATGTCAGTATGATCCTACTTGTAGACCTACATATTTTTTAACTGGTTTGAAGTGTTATAACTTTTCGTCCGTACCTGTATAAAACTACTGAGTAAAAAATATACATTTACGAAGTTTTTTAAGTAACAAAGGTCTCGTGGTAAAAGTCGCTACGAGTAATGGTTCTCGAGATATTTGGAATCAAAATTATCAATACCTGTCTTCATTGACACATTTTTCGAAAAAAAAAACTTATGATTAATTTAAAAAAATAAAAAGTTCCTAAGCATTTTAGAACATACATTTATACAAACTTTTTTACTTTTTTCATCTGCAGAATATACTGACGAAGTTCCCGGAATACAGTTCGTACCACCCTGTATATTAATAATTACTCCTTTTCTAATGACAAACCTAACTTTAAGCATGCGCTTGTGACATTTTCAATGTCGATATTGTCGACAATTACTTCATAGTCTCGGTTGTCAATATATCAATCTCATATTGTCAATGTGTCGAGATTGACTGTGGTGCCAAATGTGCTAATGTCGATATATTAGGTTATTTAGTTTTTATTTTATTTTTTTTTAAATTTAGGAAACGCTATTAAGGCTCTGATCGAAAAAGAACCAAGCATCCAAGTTGGCGGTTTCATAACATCTCATTTACGTACCATCCGCACCTCCACCAATTCAGACAAGGCCCTAGCCAAGCAGTTCCTCAACTTCGTCCCCAAGAAGCAATTCACCTTCGACCCGCGCAGGTACTCCTTCAACAGCGAATTCTCCTACGCCATCGACACCCTCGGCGTTGCCACATCCACCGAAGCCAACCTCATCTACTCCCAGAACTCCTGGTTGCCCAGGTCCACCAGCCTCAACTTGACCGCTGAAGTTTTCGGGCATAACTTCAACTTCCTCGAGCTCGAAACCAGACAGGAAAACTTGGATCGCTTGGTAGAACACTACTTGGGACCTAATGGTCTGGTTAGGAGTACTCCTGGAAAGGAATTCGTAACTAAAGCTGTAACAGGATACGGAAAATTAACTGAATACGTTCAGAACAAGTTGAAGTCTGAACTGCACAGGGCTAAGCGTGATGTAACCAAAGCAGAAATCGATGCTATCGCTAAACAGGTTCAGGTTAAGACTAACGAGCTTAACAAGGACTTGGATTTGGATTTAACTATTAGGGCTTTCGGATCTGAACTGTTCTTTGTGAATGTTAACCAGGAAACTGCATCTTTAACTCCCGAAGCGATCGTTGATAGGATAGTGTCCCAGTTGAGTCAAGGATTGGATAAATTAGTCAACTTCCATGTAAGTTAAAATTTAAAATACAATTACCAAAATCTGATTACATATTTTCTATAAAAATAATTTCACACTTAATTAAGATCAATTGAGGTTATTTTGATAGATTCAAATTAATATTCATTAATAAGCTAAGTTTTACGATTTAGCATCAGTAGATCTTTATCTAATATGCAATATGTCCCCGGGATTCTCTTTACAATAAGACGAAAAACTTTTTTATTATTGACATTTTGAGAAAAATGCATCCTTCATAAAAATTTTGGCTTGTTCTAAAATGGTTAATCCAGTTTATACTTTTCCAAATTTTAATACCCTTTCAGAGAAAATTACGTTTCTATGGTAATATAACTTTGTTTTTATTCTTTGATAGATTGTTATTGATATAATTTTAATTAACGTCATATTTTTTGTAGTTTTAGAATCTTAAAGAAGGCACAAAATTTATTTAGTTTACTGCTACGGAAAGGGTGATGACAGTTATCGGAAAATGTGATACTTTAACAACAGCAAAGAATATTATGACGTTAATCAAAATTAATAATAACCATCTATCAAAGAATAAAATCGAATTGACATTACCATAGAAACGCCTTTGGATTTTTAGAACTTATGGAGATTTCGAAAAGTATATAAACGAGATTAACCATATTAGAATAAGCAAAAATTTTTATGAAGAATGTATTTTTCTCAAAATGTCAATAATAAAAAAAGTTTTTCCTCTTGTAAAGACAATCCGGGAACATACTGTATAACATTTTCGTATCACTGTTTTTGTTACCATACTCCTCCGAAACGGCCGGTTTTGATGAAATTTTAGATGTACCGTATGATCGAAAAAAAGCGATGGCTATGAAATGAAAATCGCTGTCATTTTATATGTAAATTTATATTGGAAATGTCATCGATCGTCATTTCCCAGCCAACTGGACGCCGTTTTTTCGATCATACGGTATATTCAGTAGTTCTGAGAATAGGTTGTTATCTATTTTTTATACTGCTAAGTAATAAGGATGGTTCACCTCAGTTTTTTTACCAAGTTTTTTTTTTACTTTTTGGACAAAAATTTTTATTTTTATTTTTTGTGATGCGGCATTAAAAATACATACAACACTAAATTTTTACCCCTATATTCTGATCAATTATCACTATCACAGTGCTCTATGTTTCTTCCATTCATATACAAGGTGTCCCAGGCTGAGCGTGCATTAGAAGATTCTAGAGAACTACAATATCTACATAGATCGGAAATTATTTGCAGTGTTTCACAACGAGATGATCTATCGATTAAAAATATTTTCAATATGGCGGCACTTCCGGAAATACCGGAAGTTGACAGCAACTTTCTTATTTTAAAGGGGTATCCCCATTTTATAATATATACTTAAATTCTCTCTCTAAAATTATATGAATTTTGATATCAAACACTATATCTAAAATCAAACAAAATATCTAATATTTAAAATTTTTGGAGGAAAAAATCTGTATAGCCTAAACGAGAAATTTAGTGATTACCACAGCCATTCTAGCATAACGAGAAGACATGTGGCTATCTATTTCAAAAATTAAATTGTACGAATGTCATATAATATTGGCTGTAACCGTCATGGAATTGGGCGATTAAAAAAATATCATAAATATGTTTTTTCAAATTGAAACCCACTTTTTTATTTCACTAGTGAAAATGTTTTTTAATTCGTTACTTTTTGATTATACATGTTCCTACACCTAAAATTAATCGTTTTTAAGTTATTTAAGTTTTAGTTTTAAAGGGTATATTTTTTTGTTTTTCAACCAGTAGCTTATGACTTTAAATGTCACGCGATGTGAAACTATATCTGGCCATGTCATATTGCTATTAGCTATCACTAAAATACGAGATTAGATACAGTATTTATAATATACGAAATTCAAATAATTAGTTTTTTGACAGAAGGAAATAAATTGTGTGATGGTTTGACACTTAATGTCAAAGAAAGCTAGATAAAATCAAGAAAAAAAATACGCTTTAAAACTAAATGATAAACTCAAACGATTTATTTGAAGTATAGGAACATCAAAATTTAATGAATTGAAAAACCTTTTCATTAGCGAAATAAAAAAGTGGATTTCCATATGAAAAAAAATGATTTATGATAATGTTTTGTAATCACGCAATTCCGTGATAGCTACGGCCAATATTATATGACATTCCAATAATTTAATTTTTGAAATAGATAGCCACATGTCTTCTCTTTATGCCACAGTGGCTGTGGTAATCGCTAAATTTGACATTTAGGCTATACAATTTTTTTTGACAGGCAGTCTTTTTCCTCCAAATTTTTAAATATTTTTTTTCTCAAAAATGGTTAATGCTAGGTATAGAGTGCTTGATATCAAAATTCATAAAATTTTATAGAAAATTTAAATACACAATGAAAAATGGGGGTACATATTTAAAATAAGAAAGTTGTTGTAAAATAAGAAACTTCCGGTATCTCTGGAAGTGCTGCCATATTGAAAATATTTTTAATCGATAGATCTCATTTTGAAACAATGATGTGCAAAAAATCGCCGATATACATAGATATTGTAATTCTTTAGAAACCTCCAATGCATGCTCAGTCTGGGACACCCTGTATACCACATCCTCACACACTGGACGATAAGTCATTTTTGAAGTGAACAAAATTCAAGGCCGCGACACACGATCTAGCGTCATGTAATGATCGAAAAAGGGGAATGGATCGTCATTTCAATACAAACTATAGATCACCCTGTGTGTGAATTACAGTACCTGAGGGCAATTATATCATCACATCGATGAACTAAATATAATGCAGCTATTTTCTAGAAAGACACATTCTAATATCACAATTTTATTTCAGGAAACTCTTCGTCGCAATTTACTCTTCCTAGACGCCCAAATCGACTATCCAACTTCACTCGGTTTCCCGCTACGTCTAGCCGTTGAAGGTTCAGCCTCACTCCAAGCCCAAGTCCAAGGAGCAATCGACGTGCGCAAAATCCTTAATAACCCAGACAACGGACAACTATCCCTAAAACTCATCCCCAGCGCCAACATCGAGATTTCTGGACGCTTAACCCTTGACGCCTTGGTGGTAGAAAACGGTCTCAAAGTTGTTTCAAACTTATACACAGCCACTGGAGGTGATGCCAGCTTATCCTGGGACAAAAGCTCCGGATTTGAATTTAAATTTGGCCTACCGGTACAAGAACAGAAGATTGTATCTGCTAATCACGAAATTGTGTTCCATACAAGAGAACAAGCTGGCAAAGAAAAGAATCTCCCTCTTAAATTCACCCAAGTGAAAGATTTCTCGGTTTGTCTGGACCAATTTAGTCCATTCATCGGCCTAACTTTCTGTGCTGAAGTTAATGGGCCTAATGTAGGTGGAAAACAAGTTCCTATTCTACCCTACCCACTTGCTGGAGACGCTAAACTCGCACTAACTATCGAAAACGACGATGTTTCTGAATTCCTCATCAAGCACTCGGTTCAAGGCAATCCTCCAACTCACGCTGAGTTAGTACTACAGACAATCGGCAAGAACAAAGCAGTTAAGGCCACTTTGGACCTTCAAGGAGAATACTCTCCCGAAAAATTCATCAAACTTAGTTTGTCATCAGCTGGAAAGAACGCAGGTGCTGAGCTAAGATACATTCACACCAACGTAGAAAGATCTCTCTTAGCCAAAGTAAACAACGATCAAGACGTATACTCGGCTAAATTGGGGATAGCTATCTCAGGCTCGCCTCAGCGTACAGTTTATAAGCCACTAATCGAATTGAAGACACCAGGAGGTCAGCAAGTGTTGCCTGTGCAAGTACAGGGTCAGATTATTGTAGAATCTAATGGAAACAATGTAAAATATGTGTTTGACAACGTGAAGTTCCTCTATGAAAACAAGCAGTTCAGTATCACTGGTCATGTTGGAAATGAGGGTGGTGTTATTGACAGCGATATTAAACTGTCAGATGGAAAGGAATCTGTTAATCTAGTTGGTAAGTTACTAAATAATGTTATGTTTAAGAACTTTACTATTTACCAATTATTGAAGGCTTAAAAAAGGATAGAACGTTTCTAAACACACAAATCTATTTCCAAAAAATTATATTTTCTCAAATTTTAAACTACACCGTTTAAAAATAATGCTTGTCCAATATAAAAATAAATTATAACCTTCTTAAGGTCAACTGGTAGTAATAGCCATTCAAAATAAAGAAGAGTACGGGTCAAGCCTAGGGCACGACCTCGCCAAAATTATCACCGATTATCATATCCCAGCTGTCTTTGACGCCATTTTTTTCGGTCGTATGGTATATAATTACTCTCTAAGTACTGACAATATGTTAAACCTTTTGATTTAATATAGTACCTTAAATGATCGTAATACAAAAAATTAATTTATATCTAATTTTTTAGGTCGATTCCAAGCCACCTCAGAATTGATCAACTTCAACGCGAAAGTCCTCAACACCATCAACAGCAAAGCCAACTTCAACCTCAAAGGAGAATTCAAAAAACAACCCAAACTCTACGAGAGCTCTCTCAGTTTAGTACACGGTCCCGATCTAAACTCAAAAACCTCAGTTCTAACTCTCAAAAACAGCTTCGTCAACCACTACGTAAACGCCCAAGACTACAAACTGGTATTCAAGAACAGCGTCAACTACCCGCTTTTGGGAGTTGGTGCTAAATTGGAGTTGGAAAAAACACCAAAAACTCTGGAATACGAAGTTAGCGCCGAATATGGAGAAGTGAAATTCGGTTCAGAACTCGAATTAAAGACCAACCAGAAATCAGAAGGAGATTACGATTTAGAATTCGATCTGTGGGGACTGGAGAACAAGGTTGAATTAAAATCAAGCAGGCAGGTCTTGCCGAACGACGAGAGTAAAATCAAAAACACCATAGAAGTGAACGGTAAAAAACTGGAAATTGACGGTAAAGTACGTCATTCTATCCGTCCACATAGCATCGATGTTGGTGCTGATCTCTCAGTAAACCTCCCAACACAAGCAGCTCCTTTCAAAGTCAGCAGCGGATTAAAGATCAACAAAGAGGAATTCGACGGTTTCCAAAAAATCAGCTCAGGAAACGAAGTAATTGTTGATGCTTTCCTCAAAGCCAACCCAGGTTTAGACGCTAACGGAAGCCTCAAAGTTAACATCAAAAATATAATAAACATCGACGGTAAAATCCACTCAAATAAAGGTTCAGGTAATGGGGAAGTTTTAGTCGATATCCCAGGTGGTCAAAGACAGATCAAAGGAGAAACCTCTTTCCATATAGTACCTTTAAAAGTTCTTGACTTCACTTTCACACTCTATCCCTCTTTCAATAAGGACAAAAACCTTAAAGTGTTCCTCAGCACTAACAACAAATACTCCGACACTAGTCTAGAATCTAGTAATAAAGTAGATATCTTAGGAAATCCTGTAGAACTTAACCTCAAAGTATCCAAAACTGGAGACAGTAAAAATGGCAAGCTCGACAGTGACGTCGAAATAACTCTACTCAACGACCAATACATCGCCATTAAAGCAGCCTGTGATCACAAACACATCAACAACTTAGAAAGTGGACAGAGCCAGGGTAGCATCGAGTACAGGAAAAATAAAAACGCAGCTGGCAAGAAACTGACATTCAAGGGAGTATGGAAGGACACGAGTTTCGAGGATAAAATCTTTGACATCGACTACACGTTCTCTGCTGACGATAGTAACGGTCAAAATATCAACTACGATATCGCATTGAAACGATCAGTTCAAGGAAACAACAACCAGATTTCTGGAAGGGCTAAGCTTTATGGCAGTGCCTTGAAAAACCCTCACGAAGCCTCAATAACTCTTCAAGGTAACGCTGAAATTGGGCAGTACGAATTAGTTAGCACTCATGGTCCAGGTGACAGTGTCAACATTAAAGGAAACTACGACATCAAAAATGAAGATAAGGCATCTGGAGCATTTAATTTACAAGCTTCATCGACTTACAAAGCACTAAAAACCCTAAACCTCGATCTTAAAGGATCAGTTGTTCGTCCTAGAGGTATCGACCAACCTATCCAACTCGAAGGTTCTGTCAATATCTTCGCTGACGATGACGGAACTCAGCCTGAACCTATCATCGATTTCAAATCTCAGGGAAGTCTCAGAGCAGGAATTAAAGATGGAGAAGTAAAAGGAAATGTGGTTTTACATAATGTCGACCCTATTAACTTCGATGCCAGTTATAATATCGAAAAAAGCAAAGAAAGCGGACATTTACTTGTTAACTACGCTAATGGAAAGAGTATAAAATTGGACGGATCATTTGAAAGAGTTTCTGAGCTTCATATTAAGTTGGCTGCAGATTTACATACACCAGTTGAAGGATACAAAAGCGTTAATCTGTTGATTGACTCAAAACGTACCAAAGATAACAGGGAATTCCAAGGTCTGACTAAAGTTACTGTTGAAGGAAAGGTTTACAAGTTGGAGTCCGATCTGGCTCTGAGCGATCTGTCACCTGTCATTGATATTAAGTACACCAATCCGGAAGGAAAAATCAGCCAAGCTTATCTGAAAGGAAACAAAGTTAATGACAGACAATATGGAGGTATGTATTCAAATTAATATAAAACTTCTTAATATTGATTATCATGATTGTCATATACAGAGCGATTAACAGTGATTGAACTAGTTGGCTATTCTGATTTTGCTAGTTTGGTTGGTAATAAATTTACTGTGGACTGGAATGTTTATCTACTGTTTTTGTTTATCGACCAAGAGCGTCAAAACTAACCAAAAATTAAATAAAACGATTAATTTTTTGACGATTTTTAAATTTGCTTTACAAAATAATGTGAGACCAATCAAAACTAGATGAGAAAAAATGGATCTGAGGTTTTCTAATTTAATTATTGAATAAGGGTATTAAAAATATTGGTTAGGTTACGTTCTCGTAATAAATTTCGATAATAAAATGCATATTAATAGATATACAATAAAAACATTTGAACTTAGTAGTATGAAGTTCTACATATTTAAATTTAAAAGGCAAAATGTACCTTTTTATGGGTTATCATATTGTTTCATCTTCGTTTGTTACTTCCTGGTTAACATTATTTTGAAATCGTCCAACTATACGTTTCTGATATTTAATAAATACTATAATTAAATAATGCTCCAAATTGAGATTCTGTTTTTATTAAAAGTAGTTACTTCATTGATTACGTTCAATTTCTAACGTTGTTTCGAACGCAGGGATTAAAATAAGCCATGATATTGTAAGTATTCCTTTTTCAAGTCGAATACTATAGTTCAATTGAAAAATAGTATTTTTTTACATTAAAAAATACGTAGATTACACAAATAACAAAGTGGAAATTTTCCAGAATATAAAGAAAACTCCAAAAAATTGAAGTCAGTGAATTGATATTTGTTAAAATTTTTTGATCGATAAAAGTTTTAGAATCAGTTCTTCTTCTTCTTTCGGTCCCATATACAATCTTAGAATGACAATAAAGGTTTATTTAAGCCAATCTTCCGGTAATTTACTAGCATCAGTACCAATCACAAATTCTCTAACGTAGTATTGCCAACTATTTTAACTATAGTTGGTCGCTCTTAAAAAGTGACATTTTAATCCTGTTTGTATCATCCGCAGATGATAAAAACAACTGAGTTGAAACTTGGTTTAGTTACTCAAAACATCCATAATTGTATTTTATTTTGTTACAGGTGAAGTGAAAATTATAAGTGAACCAAGACAATTCCACCTGGACGGTTCCTTGAACGTCAATATCGAAACAATAGACAATTTCGTTATCAAAGGAAAAATAAACTCCCCCAGTCTAAAATGGAACAAAATCGTTTTTGAAGCACAGAACAAACCTGGAAACAACGACCGCAAAATCCAAATCCTGGTAAAATCAGACGGAAAGAACATCATTTCCGGCTCAACAAGCTACTCGTCCAAAGAAGAAAACGGTAAAGTAATCGTAGAAGGCTCTGGGTCGTTCAAGGTCCACGAAGAAACCAAATCTGGCAACTTCAAATACATTTCCCAGAAACTGGAAACCGCAAAGAACGGAGAACAAGGAACACAGGAGTCGTTGGATGCAGTTTTGGGCAGCAAGGCTATTGATGCTGAATTCAAATTGACCGATAAACATTTCAGGTTCCAAACTTCTGTGTGCGAACAGAAGAAAGAGTGTACTTATGTGGAGATCGACAACAAAATCACTTCTAACGGTAAATTACAATAACTATTAATTTGAAATTAAAGACATTTTGGACTTCTACTGTCTTCATCTAGTGTGAACTAATAAAAATTCTAAAACTACCGAGCCTATACAAGGTGTTTCTATACAAGGTTTTTACCACGCCACTTTCAAAGAAATTATAAATTTGACTATAATAATAATTTCCTAATTTGAATTTTTTAGATATTAACAACTTCAACCAAGTCCTTGAAGTAAACCTGGATCTGCGCAAGTTAGGTCTCTCTCACGAATTTGGATTAAAGGCTGTAACTTCGAAGAAACAATGGCTGATAGATCACACCGTCGATGCCCATTTCCAGAACCAAGAAAACAGCAAATACCAGTACAGTTTCTATATTCATCCCCAGGAAGCTGGATTATCATTGACCACACCCAAAAGAATAATTGCTCTCGAAGGTAAATCTCATCTGGACCAGAAGAGCGGAGAATATGCCAAAGGAAACGGAGATATCGGGTTCTATCTGGATAAAAAGAATCACGCTAACAAGAGGACTGCTTTGACATGGAGCTTCGATGCTAACGCCAGAGGAATCGTTACTGGGGATGTTAAATTCACTCACCCAGGTTTACGTAAGGTAAGTCATATGTCAAACATAAATCATAATCATTATTATTAGCTTATTCGATCATTTCCAATTATGGTGTAGCCGTAGATACTCTCTTTGTAATTGTTGTCTATTGTTGGCTATGCGGGCCCAAATTATTCCTGCTAATTCCCCCAGTCCCATCTCAGGTATGGTCTCTCTTCCTGTGATCTCTCTTCATCTAGGTCTCTTAATTCCTCGTGGGTACCATGCTGTATTGGTCATACCATGCTTTTCCATGTGATCCATTTGTTGTCCATCCTTCTTGCCAAGTATCCTGGGGGATTTAATTCTGTTGATGACATCTATTACATTGGTCTTTTGTCGCATCCACTCTATTCTTTTACGATCTTTCTTGGTTATTTCTAGCATATTTCCTTCCATTGAGCGTTGTGCGACCTGCAGTTTCCTTATAATGTCCGTTTTAGGGTGGCTGCAACGACGCGCGACGTCCCGTAGAATTTTTAGAATTTTAGAATGAGTGGGAGGGGGGTTAATCACTTCGACCTTACAGATCCATTGTGTCCCCCTTTCTTGAATCATAACTCATCATACAGTCCCAGGGCTTTGACAAAAGCCAGTATCTGGGACGGTTTTATAGAGGGTAGTTCTCCATCTCCAATATCAGTCGTACCAAAATTACATTGGTCGAATATTTTCTTCTTTAGATAAATTGGCATTCTACATTTGAATATGATTGAGATTCTTCCATAAGTACTCCATGCTAACTTAATTTTTCTATTGATTTCTGGTAGTAGAGATCCCAAGCTGTGTATTAGTTGTCCCAATACATATTCTTCTACTATTTCCAATGTTGTGTTATTTATTAGAATGTCTTTTCTGTTTACTAGTTCGTTGTACATTATACTTTACTTTTGGGACCCACTTTATTGCTGGTTGTATTTAGTTCGTTAATTTGTGCTTTTAGTTCTTCAAGACTATTGGCAATTAGGACTATGTCATCAACAAATCTTAGGTGGTTAAGATATTTCCCATCTATTTTTACTCCTTTGTTGGCCCAGTCCAGTTGACGAAAAATTTCTTCTAGTGTTGCTGTAAGCAACTTTGGGAATATCGCGTCTCCCTGTCGTAATCCTTTGACAGCTGGGAACTCTGGGTTTCTTTTATAAATCATTACTCTTGCTTTGGCTTCTTTGTATACAATTATATAAATAGGTACGATATAGGAAGCCTAGTCTGGTACGACAAAAAATATTTTGGCAGACGACATTGTCTGTCGAAATGTTCTCTGACTCGTCCAATTAACCTTTAATTGAAATTTTGTCTTGCTATACCTGTGCTACTGTTATAAATAATATCCTTCATTTCTTCTAGCCACTGTCAGCATCTGTTAAGACAACCAGAAGCGGCACTCCCTACAAAGGAAAATTAGACTTCATTACAGAATTGGACGTGTTCGCTCAAGACAACCAAAAGATTGTTACCACATACACTCAGGAAGTCAACATTGATGAATCATACGTGAAGGGTTTGAGCAAACGATCAATCACCATTCAAAGCAAAGGTTTAGGCATCGACTTCGCCACCAGCGAAGATATATCTGCAGACAGAAATGCTCGCGTAAGTCTATTTTTTCTATGTCTTATTTATAGAGAATAACCTGCCTTTAAGAGTCCATTTCACTAGTACGAAAAAGTAGCAAAATAAGCGTTCGGCATTTAACGTTTTATGTAAAACTGTCTAGATATTTTTACACAAATGAAGAAGGAAGTTAAAGATAAAGGATTATACTATATCCGTATTGTAGCACATTTTTAGACAACTTCTTTATTTTTAAGATTTTGATGGTCAAACATCAACAAAATATTCCATATCTTTAGACTAAATTTTCTCGAAAATGAAGACATAATTTAAAATTTCGTTACAATACGGAAATAGATTGAAGAAGTTTTGTGATTACAGTGATATATAATTTATATGGTTTTGTAACAAATTACTCGCTATTTTATGGCAAATGCTGAAGCTCTGTAAACCTTAATCAAGCCTTAATCAAAGCACGTGTGTTTGGAATTCTGGTGTGGTTTAACATGACAGGATCGGGCTAAGCCTTAAGCCGGAGTCTCGTGCATCCGAAATCCGATGAGACGATGATCCGACGGTGCTCCTATTGGTCGAAATATTTTGTCACCAATTTTTATCCGATATTTTTAACTAATCGTCCGACGTCGTATAAAGCTAAATGTTAAAAAATCAAGCTTTAGGCATATTTCTGAAATATGATATATATTTCCTTCGGCCACACACCCGCTTTAAGCTTGATTTTCATGCATCCGTTGTCCGACGATACGTTGATACGATATTAATTTTATTGCTATTAGAATTTAAAGACTTTGATTGGTTAGAAAATAACGCAGTTTTTAAATTTATTGCATTTTCATGCGTTCGTTTATCGGATATACGTTGGTGTTATTTTATATTTTCGGTTCCATAACGATTTTGCTATTTTACTTATATTTTTATTAAGGTTAAATTAAATTTGTCAAAAAAGTGTCAAAACGTCCGTTATCGTATGAACGGGTCCGTTGACGGGCTGAAGTAAAATATTTACGGATGAAAAGTGGCGCGAAAACGCTATGACCAATCAGAGCACCGTCGAACCATCGCACTGTGGTTCAGATGCCGTCTGTAGCGCGAATAAAGTCTTTAAACAATCAATTGGCTTACGTCATTACTTATAGGACTTGCTTTAGATAAGTATATTGAAGATTCGTCAATATTTGTCAAATTGAAAGGGCGGGAGTGGAAATAACCCTTAAAAATTCAACAAAACTTTAAGAATAAAAATTTACGAGAAATATTACTGATTTTAATTATTAATAATGCCAATTGAAAGGACTTTCTTTTAAAGTTTTGTTATACTACTGATATCGCGTATAAGATCCGTATTAAGTATAAAAATAATATTGCTCGCAATGAAACACACAATTGAGTAATGTCCTACCAAAATCTTATTTGTCAGTAGTTGAAAATCTATAATTTGGTTTTTATTAAAAAAATCTCAATCAAGATAATAGTAATATGTAACTATTCGTATTTAATGAACCCATAGTAAAGTTTTAGCAATCAACATTATAAATATTATAACAGAACCGTATTTTTTAAAATTAACAAATAATGGATTTTTATTCTATCAAAATTAACCAAATAGATAACTTTTAATAATTTTCTACTTAAAAACGATAAACAGAAAAATAATAACAAGAAATTAAATAATATCATTCTAAACTAATCTAAACCTAAGGGACATAACATAAAAATAATACTGTTTTATACAGTATAAGTACCTCACGAAGAATGGTCATGACATAAAAAATAAATATAAAGTATTTAGAGCCGAGTTTTATAACCTATAATTATTGGAAAATGACTTTTCTATCAATAATTGTTAAGACCAATAATTACTCGTGAAATGAAGTTTACAGTCTAATTAATTTCAATACAAATAAAAAAATAATTTAAATTCATAGATTAACTAGAATAAATTATTGAAAATGGGTAAAAAACAAATTTTATAAATATCAATAATTTACCTATAAAAAAACGCAATTCTATTTCAAAAAGGAAAGTAAATAATACAAAACACATTAAATTTTTGCAATCGTACTTCAGGTTTCCAAAAAAATGATGATGTTTTAACATAATGCTTTTGGTGCACTGGCTAGCCTTCCACCGCTTTTCCAAGTTTTTCAAAATTTTTATTACCTTTTCATAAGTTTTTCGGTTGCTATTTATTTTAAGACGTTTTTCAATATTATTGCAGCATGATTTTCTTCCAAGATGCTTGAATTTCAACCAGTGCTCGTAGATTTCCATATTAGATATGGACTTATGATCTAAAACAACAAAAAAAACTATTGCGGATACGCAAGGATATAATGAAACATATTTTATTTTAAAGCTAACATACTGGGGTATCTAACGAAAAAGGTAACATGAGGTGCCAAAGCGTGCCTTTTTTTCCGGCCCTTATATATAAAAATATTATAGAAAAATTGGGGCTCCATAAAAACTAATTACCACCTGAGGATTGAACTCACCTCCATCATCAGCCATAATCACAAATATTTTACTTATAAATGATTTATCACAATATAACTTATTGCCCCGCTATCGAACGTTGAAACGGGTTTGAACAAATACAAAACTTTTGACCGATAAAAATCTCAAAATGCAAAGGACGAGTAGGTTCCATTTCGTGGGTGCAAAAACTAGTCTTATCAGTGTTTTCTTTTTTGTTTTCGATGAGGGTATATCCGATAAGTATTTATCTTTCTAATAATAAATTTTGGACAAAAAAAAACAAATTTCAACATAACGACTTAATTCGCACTACGAGGCTAATTTGAACCACAGTGCATCGTATCAACGTATAACGGATGCATGAAAATCAAGCTTTATCCAACTCCTGAGAGCGATCCGAACAGTACAGCGTAATAGATTCTTAATATCAGGTGTCTTTAGATTATTTAGCATTATTCTTATTAATCATAATTACCTTTTTATTACAGTTGTTCACGTACGACTGCAAGGCCAGATATCACGGCAAAAAAGCAAACTACGAAAATGTCTACTCTGTCAAACTTTCGCCAAATGAACAGAGCGGTTTACTGAAGCTGTTTAATAAAAATATCTTTAAATATCTGAACAAGTTCATTGAAAAAACCGACAAGGAACTTATTGTAGAATCAGAAGTATCTTCTTTCGACAACGACTCTATACTTGCGCGATTGGAATTGAAGAACTACAACAGCCTAGCTTACAGTGTTGGATTCAAAAGTAAGTATAGCAACTAAAAATTAATTTAGGATTTTATTAATACATAGAATTGCTACGTATTTTTGCAATCAAAATAAGTTAATTGGATAAAGACATATTTACATATAGTTCATATCAAATAAACTTTTAGTCACGTGATTAAGCTTGACCGGCACAGCGTTGCCCACTTTTAAATGTTTTCTTTTAATCAAAATATTTTATGAAACAAAAATAAATTTAATAAAAATATATAGTTATTGCTTACATCAGCAAAGCTCACCTTCTTAACAGCACCTAAGGGACATAAAAGGCCATTACTACCGTTTTCCCGTTCAAAAATATTCTAATAAACTTGCGATGAGTTTTTTACGGATATTAAGCTCTTGTACACTTTGCACTAAAAGAGGTTCTGAAAAGAACAATATGTTCGACTGCAAAGTCTGTTAGTAAACATTTTTAAGCTTAAAGTATCCCAACAAAATTCATTTAAATAAAAAACTCGTAATATGTACAGGATAGGATAGGAAATAAATAAATAAATGTGGCAACTTGGCATTTTTTACATCTGAATTACCGCCTGAATCCCCAGCGGGAAATTTAAATTCCAGTTAGTCAGCCCGGCGCCGAATATGTTCATGGTTGGCAACAATAAATTTAAAAATCGTACCCTCGATTACGTAACTAAAAGTTTAATTGGTATCAAATATATATCTGGTTATTTTTGCATATTCTTCCTAATTCACAAGTTGTTAATTTACTTATTGACTTATTAAAATCAGAGTAATAATTCAGGTGTTCAGAAGTGATCTGAATCAAGTCCTAAAATGTAATTATGGAGAAAATGAGAGTTAAAGTTTTTTAATGTTACCAAAGAACTTAATTAAAATAAAACAAGTTGGATAAACAGAACAGGCTATAGCAGCTTAATGCGAGAAGTATGACTTGATTCATTTCTCTACTGGAAAAAACAATATTCTATAAACGGATAAAGACGATTATCTTAAAATAGTAGGAAATTGGACTTGACCATTTTAATTTTAACCACTCCAATAACCTTTCCAGAAACGCCAAACAACAAACTGACATTCAACGCCGCCCTGATCCCCGGCCAGATCGCCGACGTCCGAGCCGATGACGTCATCGACGGCAAGAAAACGCCCCTCTACTACATCACCGTGAAACTGGACGACGCCGACTTCTTAAAATCCGACCACAAACTCGACTCCAAAGCCATAG
This sequence comes from Sitophilus oryzae, assembly GCF_002938485.1. NCBI lineage: Eukaryota > Metazoa > Arthropoda > Insecta > Coleoptera > Curculionidae > Sitophilus > Sitophilus oryzae. Next base: position 707,384 of record NW_022147170.1, read on the forward strand.
AAACCGTTTTGCAACGCGAAAAACAATTCACCGAAAACTATTTCAAGAGTATCGAAGCCCTGGTTAAAGAATGGAGCGAACAAGCTCAAAGCGAGGTCCAACTTATCGGAGAAATCCTTAAGAAAGCCCAGCCTAACTTGAACCCATTGAGGCAGTACTACACCACCGAGCTTCAAGAGTTCAAGCAAGAAATCTTGAACGACAAGAGCCTGAAAGAGTTAAGCGAAGCAGTTACTCAAGTCTTGGGAGCTTTTATTTCTGCCCTCACAGATCTGGTCGATAAACTTAGCCAGATTGCTGAAAACGCTGTTCAAGCCCTCCAAAGCACCTTTGCTGGAGTTATTGATAGCATCGAAAAACAACTGATTCCACAAATTAAGGAAGCATACTCTAAACTACTTGGTGTAGCCAAAAACGTTTTGGGAACTGTATCTGACATCGTATTTGCTGTTTTGGGTAAAATCAGTCATATAATCGAACAGTACCAGCCCGAACTTAAGTCTCTGGCTACCAGTTTCAGTAGTGTCGGTCAAGATTTGGGAAAAGTACTTCAGTCGACTTACCAGAGCTTGAGAGAATTTATCAGCAATATCAGAATTGATACAGGATTCGTTGCTGAACTGAAATCTCAGTACCAACAGGTAATTTAAGTCATATAAAGTCTGGAAAATATTTAAAAATATTTATTTCTCTTTTAGCTCATCAAAGAAGGCCTGCCAAATGCCGAGGTTATTATTAACACCATTGGAGAAGTGTTCAATACTGTGAAGGATGTAATACCGCCAGAATTCATAGTTAAGGATGAAATTGCACAGTTTTTGGACACTCTAGTTGGTTATATTGAAAAGGTAAATACATACAGTGTGTTTCATAAGAAAAGTAAAATATTGTATGAATTTTCTATAAAGTTTTTTAACCCAAACTTCGGACTAACAATACATTGTCCTGCAACAGTGCGTAGGGGCATCTGTAGGTGCAATAAAAAAGAACTTAGGGATTTTGTTTAAGTGCCAGCCTTTTTCAGGAAAACATTTTAACTTCTACATGGTGGCTCAAAAATGTGTGAGTGAATCGGGATGATTTTTTTAATGGTACACCTTGGGTTTCTCCTTAATAATTACTTTACTCAGTCCTAAGATATTATTAAATTTATTTTTTTTTATGATTTCAGAGATATAAAATAATTTATTATCGAAAAAGCCACATGTAATATAATACCACGAATATCTTCGAAATCGTTAAAAATTTAAAAGGAAAAAAATAATATACAGGGTATTCCATTAAAAAAAAGAAGAAAATTTATTTTATATTTTAGAAAGTTTGGCGTGGAATTTTGAACACCCTGTATACTTTAAAATTACGAAATTTCGGAAAGTATTAGTCAGTGAAGGTGGAAAATATTATAGTTAAGAGGTTACGAGAATTGTTGAATATTTTCAAGTTTGGGGCGACTGCAACAAAAAATAAGAAAATGGAGTTTTTATACAATTTTGCCAAGATAAGGTCTACTATAAGTAATAGCTTCATAATCTTCAGTAAATTTTGAATATTTTTTGTTACAGCCATTTACCTCTATCTACCAAAATAAAGTGGTGGGGGAAGGTTAGATCTGTTTTTATTTAAATATTAATAACTCTGGACTGGATGATCGGAATCCAACAAGCGAGAGCTCGTTTAAAAGAGCATTTCTTACTCTATTATATACCATATAAACAATAATAATAAGCTTTTGAACATAGACGCTAGGGGGCGTTGTCTTACAATTTAACAAACATTGCGCGTTTTTTCGAAAAAATTAAATGCAATAGTATATGTAATTTTAGCTGATAGTAAAGAGTAGTAAAAGTTTAAAAAGTCAGCGAAAACCGCATCTTGATATCTTCTTTCAAACCGAAGATATTAGCAAAATTATAATAAATACCAAAAAAATAAGCCTTTAATTATCTTATTTTTACAACACGGTATCAGTAGCCCTCTTGATTATGCCCATTCTAACCTAAAAGTAAGATAGAAACAGTTAGTTTATTTTAAAATCGACGATATACCAGAATATCATAATTATCAAATGTATTAACATCTAATAATTAAGATATTAATAATAGTGAACAAGAAACGATGATTCAGTGAAGTCATGGTAAGCTTTGGAAAAAAGTTGCTTTTGAAGTAATAGTATAAACGTCAAATTGTTATTAGATCAACATTTTGATAGTCTTTGATGCAGCGTTTTTATCTTTTGATTGCTTTTTCCAAATGCCAACAACTTCAACTACTTCAAATAATAAAGGCATTTTGAAAAAGCATTTAAAAGATAAAAAAAACGTTGCTAAGACTATCAAAATGTTGACCTAATAACAAGTTACTATTACGCGAAAAGGAACTATTTCCCAAAGCCTACCATGTCTTCACTGAATCATCGTTTTTTGTTCACTATTTATATATCTTAATTATTAGATATTAATACATCTGGTATTATGGTATTCTGGTATTTCGTCGATTTTAAAATAAACTAACTGTTTCTATCTTATTTTTTTGTTTGAATGGACCTAATCAAGAGGGCTACTGATACTGTATTGTAAAAATAAGATAATTAAGGACTTATTTTTTGGTATTTATTATAATTTTGCGAATATCTTTGGTTTGAAAGAAGATATCAAGATGCAGTTTTCGCTGATTTTTTAAGCTTTTTCTACTCTTTACTATCAGCTAAAATAACACATACTATCATATTTATTTTTTTTGAAAAAACGCGCTATATTTGTTAAATTGTAAGAAAGCGCCCCCTAGCGTCTACGTACAAAACCTTATTATTATTATTTTTATGGTATAATATAGAGTAAGAAACGCTCTTTTAAACGAGCCCTCGTTTGTTGGATTCTGATCATCCAGTCCGAAGTTATTACCATTTAAATAAAGATAGATCTAACCTTCCCCCACCACTTTATTTTAGCAGATAGGGGAAAATGGTTCTAAAAAAAAATCCAAAATTTACTGAAGATTATGAAGCTATTATTTATAGTATCCATTATCTAGGCAAAATTCTGTAAAAAAATCTGTTTTCTTATTTTTCATAGCAGTTGCGCCACCTAGCGGACGTTTTACAAACTTGAAAATAATTTCCAGCAATTTCTCATAGCCCTTTTAGTTATAAATATTTTTTTCCGTAAGCTCTACGGCTAATACTTCCCGAGATACAGCCGAGAGCTATTCTTAGTGGGACACCCGGTACAGATAAACTATACTAAATACTTGTATTGTTTTGATTTCAGGGCATTTCTTGTATTTTTAATATATTTTGTTTTAAAAGGCTGAAAAATATATATTTTTATTTATATATTTATTTGCTGCTTATTTTTATTTATTTATTATGCGTTATTTATGTGTTATTTTATATTATTTATCTAAACTATCTAAACAAAATTAATAATATCTTAGGATTATGTAAAGTGATTTCACACACACCTCATCACTGAGAATAGAAAAGAAGCCAAAAATGCTATACTATACAGGGTGTTCTATTTAAAAAAAGCATCCCTATCCACTCACAAATTTTTGAACCATGCAACCTGTACAAGTTAAAATATTTTTCTGAAATACATCCCAGTACATACTTCAGGTTTGTACTTAAACAAAATTCCCAATTTTTTTATTATATGAGCTACAGATGCCCGACGCGCTGTTGCAATACTTTTTATAGTTGCAATGCTATCTTTTAACCTTTCTATGACCAAAACATAATTTATTACATTTCTAGAAACTGAAAAACCAAGAAGTTAATGATGGTGAAGTATTCGACAAACTGGGCAAGATTGTGGTATCCATAATCAACAAGATAGTCAACCTGGTTTCATCAGAATGTTGCGAAGTTAGCGCTGCAAAACTAGATCATAAAAATATCATCCCACCCAGCCTAATCAGTAGTCTTCCTCGACTTGTTGCAGCTAGATTCTCCGTATTGAACTACTTGCAAAACGAGAACACGTTTGCTGAAGTCAGTAACTTAATCAGCAGCGTTTTGAGAAGCCCTACCTTATTACCGCCATTCCCATGTAAGTAATCTCGTCAACAAACAAGGTTATAATCTTATATCCTGGTTAACAGCATGCTGTAGCATTAAGTAAACAAATTTGTTGATAAAAAAAACTTTATGTTGGTAGTCATGACAAATATTGCCGATCATCACGAGTTTTTTTCTTGCAAATCTGATATGTGTAATTTTCCATTTTATTCTTCTATTAAGTCAAAGTAAAAACTAACCGCTGCAACACTACAACATATATTTGTCGGATATTTTGATGGCTATTATTGATTTTCCAATTAATAGTAATGATGTATAATTCGAACTTTTTTTTTGTTTTTGCAGTATTCGGTTTAGTGATCCAAGGACAACACATCTTCACTTTCGATGGTGAACAATACTCTATTCCCGGAACATGCAACTACTTGTTTGCCAGAGACGCTGTCAACGGTAACTTCAGCATCGCCGGTAGCTACAAGGACGGTCATCTGGCTTCCGTTACTCTTGCCGACAAAAATGACGTCATCACTCTGGTCAAGGGTGGACAAGTGAAAGTTGGAAACGGTAAGAGAATCGTAAAAAATGTCTATACCTATGTGGCGAAGACATCAACTTTTGATGTTTCTTACGTCAAAATTAACTGTACAGTGACGAGTAGCGTACACGTCAAGTCGGCCTTGGTCCAATCTATTGACATACCAAATTTAATTTAAAGCGGACGATTTTTTCTAAGCCCTATTTTTTCCTAACGGTTTTCCGTTTCTTTCTACTTTAACTCTCGCGTGTTGTGTTGCGTGTCGTGTCACGGCCTTGAATTTTTATTCCCACTGCGCGTAAAGAAGTTTAACTTCAAAAATCGAAAATAATTTTCGTGGCGTATTAAAAAAGCATCATAAAAAAGACTAAAAAAAAGATAGAGATCTGTTGTTTCTGTCAACAATCCCGTACATTTCGATCCATATGTCTTGAAATGGATGATAACTGCTACTTACATTTCACTGGTACTGGTATCTGTACTGTTATTGGTATGATAAGATTCAAACATACAGTAGATATTTCTCCGACACAAGAACGCCTCGTACGTCTGGTATCAGAATTAAATTATCAATTACCTATTTTATTAACATAAGTAATAATATCATTATTAATAACCAGCTCTGGTCTTTATGAGAGACAAATATTTGAATTATAAAATTTTGTATCTTTGAAGATGTTGTCACAAAAAATGAGCTCGCTTGTCAGCACTGACCGATGTGTCATAGGTTCACCATTACTGCTCTCTAATATCACTTTAATTCTACATAGCTCATAAACTAATATTGCAAATAACAATTTCAGCTGCGCAAGAACTACCAGTCCGTAGACCCAACCTGGCTGCCTGGAGAGACTACGAAGTTGTCACCCTCTTCTCGACCTCTGGAGCTTCCGTAGTGTGCGTTCCAGACCTCACAGGCTGTGCAGTCTCCATTTCCGGATACTACCACGGTCAAGTCAAGGGACTTCTGGGTAACGGTAACAGCGAACCCTTCGACGACTATACATTACCCAGCGGCAAGGTTGTCACGTCCGAGAGTGAATTCGTCAACAGCTACAAGTTGAATAGTGGATGTGCTGACGTCACTGTTAAGAGCGATGCCGTAAGTTAAAATTTGTTTCATATAATTTAAGAGAATAAGTCTTTATTCAGTCAAGAGATTTCTTGTTTGTTGGTGATTCTTTGGATTAGTAATTATTATTGTAGCGTTTTTTTTTTTATTAAACATTACCACTCGAACGGCAGCTTTTCGTTGGTAGAGCAGTCGTGGATAAGGCATTTCACTGGAAAGAAACTAACTAACAATAATAAATCGAAAATACAAATATTGGGCGCCAGGCATGAACAGAGAAAGAAAACACAGTTGTTTATTACTTAAAACTAGTGACTATATTCATTCACGATGTATCCTGATGGTAAATAGTATTGTACAATTTTAATAATTATTATAGTGGTTATATGTCGAGTAAAAGCTATGTATGTACATAATATTAAATATGTTCTATGAAAAGACTATGGAAAAGTACAATGCGTGTAAAGTTATAGAAAATATATGAAAGGTAGCATTACTTTATTTAATTTGTTAAATTTTATGCGGTGTTAAATCTGATATGTTGCAACCTGTAGATTCTAGAATCTATGTCTGGTTATTCATCTGTAATATAGCGCAATAATAATATCTATAGAAAGTAATACTATTACAAGACGTAATGTAATGAAACCTAAGATCTAAATCATATTGTAACTACTAAATGGACATAAATGTTCTTAATAATCTAACCACTAAACATAGTCAGTACGATATTATTTATAATGTACGTTATTATGTTAAGACTGAAAATCGACTGAAAACCAGAACCTAAATCTACACTTGGCTGTTCTTGAGGCAATCCTGTTTCAAAGAGTAGCAGCGTGAGGTGGGCTCATATCTCTATACTGTCTCTCGGCTATCCTATTAGCCAATACAACAAAAGGGACCAGAATGAGGACACCATGAATCAATACAGCCGTAACTACTGACTAGGCTTAGAAATGGGAACGAAGCAATATGGGGCTTACGCTACATCCATACTGTGGCAATATGGGGACACTACCAGTACCTTGGATATTGTCTGTAACTTGGACATCCGTCCATAAGATAATGCCCGTCCATAAGATAATGCCCGTCCATAAAACCCTCGAAATACTTCTGAGGGCTCTATAATAAACAAAGGCAATTGTCCTTTCTTCCAATACACATTCTGGAGGACACAAGCAAAGGAACGCCAACGTGCCAGCAAAATACAAATACAAGTTAAGTTGGGACATCCGTAACTCTACCCTGTAGCTTCGAAATAGCAGCTGATTCAAATTATACAGCAAGATTTAAATAATTGCAATTTCTTTAAGCAGGGCTCTGAAGGTGAGCGTAGAGCGGCAAAAACAAAAGTCCACAGCGTAGAGAGACCTTGGAGCGATGTTGACAGCGCCTCCACAAAGCAGTGAAACGATAGGAGGGTTGCTGACTAGAGAACGTAAAAATTACGCCAAGCGCGTCAAATAAATTATCCGGCCTGAACGAGAGGGAAGGACGTTATCACTCCCCTGTGATGATACGCCAGACATCATATATCATATACAAAGACATGTAACGAACTAAAAACGTTACATTATAATCAAAAAATAAATAATATTCGCAAAAACTTTACTAATTTCTAACAATCTCCAATGTGTTAAAAACGTGTACAAAAAACGGACACAGGAATTGGAAGAGTTTGCTTAGCAATTAACAGACCATGCCATAACGTGATATAATGATGCTTCCAAAACCAAAGCAGGAACAGGGATAAACTGCAAGCTGCATATCGCTTCCAAAACCAAAGCAATAACTGCTATCAGACCTCAGCATTCTTCAGGCAGATATCTACGCTATCGAAAGATGCGTACAGCTTATCACAGATAACATTCACTTATCTTAGATAGGAATTATCGGAAACAAGAAATATCCATCTTATCCGATAGTCAACCAACCTTAAGAGCGATTACCTCAAAGTCAAAGAATGTCTAGAGAAGCTAAACAAATTAGACAAAGAAAATAAAGTTCTCCTACTTTAGGTTCTAGCCCACCCAAGGATAGAAGGAAATGAAAAAGCAAAGATCTATCTAGAAAAGCAACAATCGTTCTGCTTCTCAATTGGAAACCAACTTAAAGCAGAACCTAGAGTCTGAAAGAAGTCCTCAAAAAAGCTAATACATTCGAAGAACTTACGACAGAGAAAAATCAACAAAATTTTCCTAGATTTAAGTAAAAACAATCTTCGGATTTTCACGGGGTTTTTAATAGGACACTGTCTCCTCAATGAACACGTCAGTAGATTGAAGCTAAGGAACAAATGGGGAAACACCAGAACACCTCATCACTGAGTGCGCCGAGACGACAATCATTCGTGCCATATTATAAACTTTGGTAGAACTGATATCGTAGGTGGAGTAGTAACCTCTGTAAAACAGTCTCAGATACTGGCTTTTGTCAAAGCCCTTAGACTGAATAGATCTATAAGGTCGCGGTGATTTATTCCCCACTCCCATTTAATCTACATCTAGAAATAAAATAAAATAATTATATACCTTTCCATTTCAGGTTCCTGAGAATCCAATCTGTAACAAACTCTTCAGCTGGGAATCTTCTTTGAGTCCTTGCTTCGCTTTTGTACCAGTCGAAAAGTTCAAGTTGGCTTGCGCTCGTGGTCTTGCCTCTGGAACCAAAGGAATAGAAGAATCCATTGCCAAAGCTTACGTTGCCGCTTGCCATGAAAGAAAGATACCAGTCCATGTCCCTAAAACATTATGTAAGTAAAAAAAAATTACATTACGAATATAGAAGATCGAACTTCTTCTTTTCAACTATCGAGGGCAACATATCCATATTACAGTCAGTTCCATGTTACTAATAAAGTTTTTACTTATTATATTTCATTATTTACTGCAAAATTTTCCTATTAACAATTGAAAGTTATAAACAAAGTTACTAATATAGATATGCTGGTTCCTCTATGTATATTTTTCGCATTTAAAATGAAAAAACGAAAAACTTGGGTTCATCACTTTTGAAGCATTAACAGAATTTTGCATTTTTTCTTAATCTGTGTTAAAATGATGGAATCAAAATATAATATCTAAATTTCTTTTATTTCAGTAAAATGTACGAACAGCGATAAACCCTACAGCATTGGCGAATCGTTCAGTGTCAAACTTCCCTCTAAATCTGCTGACGTCGTCATCATCTTGGACACAGATAAACAAAACGAAGTTTTGTACAAACAACTTCTGCAGCCACTCATTCAAGATGTTACTAAAGAATTCCATACCAAAGGAATAACGTAAGTATTAAGTATATTCTTTTTATATTAGTTTACTTTGAAATCTTTGCTGAAATATAATAGTTGCCGTAATAGTGTTCTCGCAAATACGCTATGATCGAAAAAATGGTGTCAGCGATGGCTATAAAATGAAGATTGCTGTCATTTTATATTTAAATGAAATGAACAAAATTTTTACAGCTTTAGTGTATATTAATAAATAATATTTTCTTGCCTTTAGCTGTGTATTTTTTCTAATTTCGAAAAATCGAGAGTAGAGAAAAATAAAAAGTAAAAAGAAAATTGTTATTATTTTTATTACAGCGATGTTGAATATCACCTGATCACTTACGGCGGTCTCAACCAATGGCCCAGTCATGTCACAGCGGGTGGAAAACTCACCTTCAAAGGAAAAGTTCCCCAGGTCAAATTCGGCGATTCTCCTAAAGACGAGCTCAGCACAGAAGAAATTAAAAACACCAAAGTCCAGTACTACGCTTCCTTGGCCAAAGAACTCCTCCACGACCTAAAATTGGCAACCGGTTTGAATCTGAAGACTCAAACCTACGATGAAGCTTATAAATATCCGTTCAGAGTTAACGCATTGAAATCGATCATCGTGGTTAACGGTCAATCTTGTGAAGTTGGCAAATTATACCCTGTAAGTATATTCACGAGGAAAGTTCCTACATTTAAAGACTAGCATTACATTTATTGAGTATATATACAGGGTGAGTTTTAAATAAGTGCAAATATTTTCAAGGCTGGTAGATATCGATAAAAGAAACATATTTTCTCTTTCCGTTTTTCTAATAAGTCCAAAATAGCCAAGATATTTTACTTTAAAAATTCCAAAAAATGGATTTTCGCGTACATTTTGAAAATCGCTGAACCTTTTCTGGGTTTTCCTTCTTGTAAATTTAATCTACTACCTATGTTGCCATATTATGAAGATATTATGTTTTTTAACTAAAAATTAAACAAAAATTAAAAAAATTCCAAATGTTCAAAAAAAATTCGCGAAAAAACCTCATAGACGTGTTTCTAGGGTCGAGATATAGCATCCCTAAAAACTCACCCTGTAGAGAATGAGTCTCTTAAATAAGTACAAATATTTACGTACCGTTTTTCTAAACATTTTTCTAAGAACGGTTTTTCAGATAAGTCCAAAATGGTCGAAATATTTTACTTTGAAAATTTAAAAAAATATATTTTTCGCTTAAATTTTGAGAACAACTAGATCTTTTCTGGGTTTTCTTTCTTGTAAATTTAGGAGGGCACCGGCCCAGCTGTTGTCCAATAAAGGCAAAAGTGTAAAATCTATTGACACACACTGCTCATTCACGCCGGTTCGAGGCCGGATGAGATCGGATATCTCGTGAGTAAGAGTTGATTTAGACACTTGCCAAGTCGGTAGGTCATTGACCATGATATGGCCGAGGATCGCGGTTCGGATTCCGCGTAAACAAAGTAGGCACCGTCCAGATTAGCCCTGGCAGCAAAAAGGAGACGTTAACTGAGATCTTTACTTTACTTTTTTCTTGTAAATTTAATGCACTGTCTATGTGTAAACTAAAACTTTTTTTCAAAAAATTCCAAATTTTTTCAAAAAATTCCTAATTTTTCCAAAAAAAAAAATTCTCGGAAAAAATCTCCAAGACGTGTCTCTGAGTCGAAATATACTACCCCTAAAAATATTTGCACTTATTTAAGACTCACCCTGCATAGTTACTCGCCAGTGAAAAGTTATTCCCTTATTTCCAGTTTTTCTGGAATGCAAAATAATGTCACTGTTAATTTATGTTCTGAAACAATATCCTTTTAGATTTATAACCTCTGAATAAAACCAATTATATGCTATTTTTCAAATAGCATACCTAAGCTCAGAAAATACCAAAATCCGTATAATTTCAAATCAAATGCAATTGTGTCGATTGAAACCTCAATCAAAACTGTCAAAAATATGCTCTGATACATAAATAATATTAGACTTTTTCCTTATATCGTATTTTTAATCAAAGATATATCGTGATAACATAATATTTTGTCTTTTATGCTTTAAATCACTTTTTTAACTGATTTATATTTTTTTCAGATTCAAAAATTAATCGCTTCCCTCTACAGTAACTCTCAAATCTCCATCAACCTGTTCAGCCCTGTCAAGACTCTCTCCGTCAAAGACCCCAAGAAGATCAAGGATATCGTTGGATTCAACGATGAATCCGTCATTACTTTGTCCCAGAGTAAAAAGGCTCCCAAAGGCAGTTCTGAACTGCACAAAGAGCTCGACTATGAGGACTACTGTCTGGAATTTGTCATTAACGTAAGTTGTTGATCATTATTTAAAGAGTACAACCAAGGACATCTCTAAGTAAAGAGGCCACACAATACTCCATTAATTGGGTTGAGGGTTGTCTTTTATATTGGGGTAGAAAAAAGACAGTAGATAACTTTTAAACACCAATATTTTTCGAAGTATTCTCCACGAAGATAACATTGGATTTTTGTATCAGTTGAAACCAGTTCTGAAAGAATTTATTCCACTAGCTTGTTGGTACCTCCAAAATTGCGTTTATTAAAGGCGCTGATTGAATCTTCTGGGGACTGGAACCTTTGTCCTTCCAGTTCATTCTTAATTTTTTCGAAAAATAAAAAATCGTTAGGATTTAGGTCGGGTCTATATGGAGGATGGTCCAACAATTCTATGTTTCCTTGCTTTAAAAACTCAATTGTTTTCGAGCTGTGTGGGAACTTACTTTGTCTTGGTCGAGGATTGTTTGTCATTAGGGGTTGGTTTTTCGAAACTCAGCAATTACTTCTGACAAACAAATTGATATGTACCAATCAGCAGTAACAGTTTTTTGATTTAGCAGAGAAATTATTGCTACATGACCGGTTTTTGAAACACTTCCAGAACTTTCGTAGATTTTCGTTCATCTCGGAGTACCCAAACAGCCGATTGATGTTTATTTTTGGGTTCATAAGAGTAAATCCAGGATTCACCGGCACTGACAGCACTATATATATTGCTTGAGTTTCCAGCGTTAAACCGATGTAGAGTTTTTGGCACCAATTGACTCTAATTGCTTTCTCTTCTTCTATCAACAGATGTGGTATCCGACGAGAAACTAATTTGTTATTTCCCAAGTAGCATTTTTGGGTACATTTTAGGTAACGTTTCTAATAATTGTGTCTGTTTCTTGACACAAAATGGAAACGGTATGCCACAAATAGGAAAGATTTTCGAAACCTATATATTTAAAAACTGCAGAACAAAATCCAAACAATAAAGTAAGATTATGTTCTGTTTCTTAAAACTTTAGATAAATTTGTGACACTAAGACACTATCTTCGTTATAGCTTATCTAGCGAAACCATATTTTAGTAAAATGTTTCGAAACAAAAAGCTATTTGTGTTACGAAACATATGTATCAAAAATGTCACGAAATTGTTTCGCAATGTCTCTCAGCAGAGATTTTGTTTTGATTTTCTATTCTAAAAATGCTACTTGGGATATTTGTCTAGTACAGCACCTCAAATAGTGCTATTTGTATTCGGCTATAAACTGCAGATCCCGAGTAATTGTGAATACTGATGGCCATACATCAAAAGTGTCTACATATGCGAGAGCAAATGCTCTGTATAGGGCAGGGCACTGAAAGATTGATAAAAATATATACTATATATTTTTAGACAATTCGCCATGTATTTTTTTTTGATTGAGGTCTTTGAAATTACCAACAATACTTCAATTTCACGATATGTGATCTGTCAATCTTCTTGGATCAACTTACGTACAGCATCGACGTTTTCTTGTGTGACTGTCATTGTTGGTGGACCTGTTCATGGATCGTCGCTAAGACAAATCCATCCACGTTTAAATTCTCCACACCAACGAGAAACTGTCGACTGTGGTGCTTGATTGCCGAAAAAAGAAACCAACTCGGCAAGGCATTCTTGTTGGGACAACTGTCTTCGAAAATTATGAATTATTGGGCAAACATTTTTTCGGCTTAAATCCATTTTCCAATTCTACTTCAAAAATTCCACGTTAACTAAAGATGACAGTTAATTATGACATTTAATATATATCGACAGGCGCCTATTATGTTTTTATATGAAAAATAGAAAAGAAAACACACACTTGTACAATATTCTAACGTATTTTTTTTAATGATTTTAGAACCGTGGTAACGTTTTCATCAACGAAAATTTCCTGAACAACAAAGGAGAACAGAAGCAGTTCCTTCACACTGCTGCCGTCAACATTGTTGATCAACTGATCAACAAAGAACAAGGCTTGGATTGCGAGTGTAAATTGGTGAACCCCTGGAACGCCGCTAACGTCTGCAAAGAATCGTTCATCAAAGACAGAGCATCGGTAAGATGAGATAACATTTTTATACTCTTATGATATATCAGGAAGTGTTTATAAAAATAACGTTTTTAAGTGAGTGTCACAAAAAAACAAGTTTTACGAATCTATTAACGTCCCTAAAGTGTATCTTTTTTGGCCGCTTTTTTACTTTACAGCCGCTTTTGCAAACAAAGTCATTATGAGGGCAGTCTACTAGACACATTTAAGTAATTTACTTATTTGAGTTATTTCCATGTCCGATATTAAGATTGTCAAATTATAAAGGCGGCCTACTAAACACACTTAATTTATTAACTTCTTTATAACCCAACCTCTGTTTATAATACTGTAAGTAATTCTGTACACATCTTTGTTACTTAATAATACGCTTTTCATTTGGTTAATAAAAATTTGAATCTAATCTTCCAGTTTCGTCTTTATTTAGAAACAAAATTGTAAAAAAATGATACCTACTTCAAAAGACACTCACTTAAAAAAAATTGTGTGCACCTCGGCCGTATGATCTTTGTTGTCCTCACCTGAAATTTGCGACCGAGGCGTAGCAAAATAAAACACTAAATCACCACAATACACCAAAACACTTTTACTTTTACACTGGACGCGCGTTTCGCTTAGCATCATCAGCAGATGATTATAAACTAAAATACAATCTACAATTGGAGCGTTTATATACTCGCTCAGTGGGCACAGAGTGGGCGTGGCAAGATCTAGCCAACCGAGTCAGAACCCACCGAGCGTTGTCTCTGTTCATACTATCTTTACATTTATTAATTCTGATGCTTTCATATGCATCTAATTGCCTGTAATTTGAGACTTGTTTAAGTAATTTTAAGTTATTAAGATCTATATAATATTCTTTATCAACAATATGTTCGGCAACGCAAGATTTATCAGCTCTACCATATCTGATCTGAGCTAAATGTTCTTTAAATCTAGTTAATATTGATCTTCTAGTTTGCCCAACATATTACTGATTACAATTTTTACAAGAAATTTCATAATTACCCGACCTTTCCAGTAGAGGTGTTTTATTCTTTGGATTATCTAATAATTGTTGTAATTTATTATTAGAACTATACACAAGTTTATAATTGACATTCTTAAAAATTCCTTTTAGACCACGGGATAACTGTCTATCAAACGGTATTGAAAAATATTTTGACGTATCTTTCTCCACTTGAAAAGTCGAATTTTCAGAAATCATTAACCTATACCTACGTTTTCTAATTATTTTATCAACTAGTGAAGGAGAATATCCATTACACTCAGTTACATTCCTAATGTAATCTCTTTCTATTTCATATCTTTCGTTGGAAAGTGGAAAACTAAGTAATCTATGAACTAAGAAATTTAAACTAGCCATTTTATGTTCAATACTATGATATGATTCATTAGGAATATATCTGCGTGTAGTGGTATTTTTCCTATAGATATCAAATTCCAGGCAATTATTAGTATTTCTAATAACTAATACATCTAGAAATGGTAATCTGTCGTTGTTCTCAATTTCATGTGTAAATTTAATGGAAGGAAAACGATTATTTAACTTAGAAATAAAATTATCTATGGTGTCTGAATGTGTGTCAAAAACAGCAAAAATATCATCCACATACCTAAACCATACTCTTGGAAAATACTTAAACTGATTCTTAGCCTCCACTTCAAAACTTGCTTCTGACTCGGTTGGCCAGATCTTGCCACGCCCACTGAGCGAGTATATAAACGCTCCAGTTGTAGATTGTATTTTAGTTTATAATCTGCTGATGATGCTAACATGGTTAGCGAAACGCGCCTCAAGTGTAAAAGAAAAAGTGTTTTGGTGTATTGTGGTGATTTAGTGTTTTACTTTGCTCTGTAACACCAAAGGTTCCAACCCTCAACTGTAATGACCGAGGCGTAGCCGAGGCCAATATTCGGCCAAAAAAGATCAACTTTACGGCCTTAGTAAACAAATAACTATTTTCAAAATTAACTGTCAAACCAAAATTAGCTACGAAATCAAAATAAACACAATAAAAGTTGATTTACTCATAATATCTTACACATTTTTTTGTTATTTTTCAGAAAAAAGTATAACCACACTAGACAAGCCGCGGAGATTGACTACCACCGCAAAACCCTATAATTCTTAGGTTAGTTTTTAAGTTTAATATTTTTTATACACAGACAAGGTATTCCTAAATTATTAACTAATATTTAAGACCAAAGCAAGTTCAATATTATAGGAATAAGAATGCAAATATAAGAATGTTTTAATATTAATTGAAGTTTTATTTAATTTTACCACATATTATAACCACATATCATTAAATTGGAGTAGTACTTTCAAATGCACATAATATAATACCATAGATTGACAAGTTCTACACTATTACCTTGTTCAGTTTTAATTTAAAAATAAATGCATTTTTTTAAATTAGTTAAAATGGGCTTGTCCAAAATTGTTCACGGCTTTTGTATTTGCCAAACGCAGACCATTAAAAATTTATTAGATTGGATTAGATTCGATTAGATTTATTTTTGAGGTGGTTATCGGCCTGTTCCACTACGACTTTTTTTCATATCTATTGTGGTCCTCTTCCGATCTCTTGGTTACATTCGCCAGTCCTATTTTTTTTCAAAAAGTCTAGCTACTTTTAGACTGAACCCCCACTATATCTCTTTGTAGGGTTTCCATAAAGGCTTTTGAAAATTCCGGACAAGTGAACTCACAAATCCCGACAAAATCCGGACGTAGAAAAAAAGAAACTATAAATTTATTTATGAACTTTTATATAGGACGCAAATAATAGCCCGGGATCAACAAAATATAAACCAGAAAAACATTCACTTTCAGGAGTGCACCAAAAGGGAAAAATTTGAGCGCCAAAGTATAGAAATGGTTACTTTCGAACATGCGTCGCGTCGGTTAAGTAGAGTTATAGCATCGTTGAGACTACAGTACGTCCACAGAGTACGTCTGTCCGTTCTGTAGCTACGGGGTATCCGTGAGAGGGGAAACGATATTCTCTCGATGTTTTTCGTAAAAAAATAGACGACGCATCCCATCAATAAAAATTCAACAAATTTGCAAGTAGCCAATAAAATGAGTGGGCAGAGCGATTTGCGGTGACGCACTCGTCAAATTGACGTATAAAATATATTGCTTTTTATTTAAATGTTTTTTGTCCGCATTCCTTTCATAGACACAGCAGATGTACTGTAAAATATTCAACAAAGTAACTGAGAAATTAATTCATGCAAGTGGTAAAATATTTTACTAAGTTAAATTGTTTTTGCGGCCAGGTTTCCCGAGCGCTTTTCCAAATCCGGGCCGGATTGCCTCGGACACTTTAAAAATCCGGACATATCCGGGCAAATCCGGACGTTTTCAATTGCCTAGTACAAAGGACCGCATATTTACTAGGCTGTTGTACTGACCTAAAATGTGTTAAGCTGTTTCTTCTTCAGATCGATAAAATCTGCACATGTTTTGGTCTGCCAATCCCCTAAGCTTTAGATGCCTAGATTAAGCTTACATTGTACCTACTTACCTACTACAGCTACATTCTTCAAATTTAGCAAGTGTATTTACCATACGGAGAGTTTTGAAAAATCTATTTACCATTTCTTGTAAAACCGTATTTTGTATAACTGCCATAGTAGCCATAGTAAAGAATTATCAAAGTGTCAATATAAACCACTATCTAAATCCAAATGACAAATAATGTTTCATGTAAACATTTATTTATCAACTGATAATAGGAATATCGCCAAGACCACCGGCAGCTACACTATTAACAAATCATGAAGGAAAATTACCAGTTGTTAAATTTATCTCAATTATTTAAGATCCTAGACATAACCTCAGACGAATTATTATATAATTATTAATAATTAAATTATTATTTAGACGACCCATGACTAAGTTTTTTTATGAATAGCCCCATTAAAATATTGCTATTGAAATTCTGAATATCAGATTTATGTAAAATAACAATGAATTGAGAATCTGCAGGGGCAATTTTCACAATAATAGTCGCCCATCATACACGCAATTAAACAAACGCGAATATCTAATCTCTCATCAGGTTATTAGAACTCACAATAATCAGGACTGCCACATATCCGATATTTCATAGTCCACTAATGCACAGATATGAATGAGAGGTAAAGACTGTAAGCTTCAATCTACTGAGGTGTTTATTGAGGGAACAGTATCCTGTTAAAACCCCGTGACCAACCGAAGACTGTTCTTACTCAAATCAAGGAAAACCTTCAATTTTTCTCGATTGTAAGTTCTGAGAAACTTCTTCGAGTGTCTTAGACCGTTGGAGGATTCCCATTCCATGTTACAAGAATCGCAAAGAGGTTTTCGCACCAACGCAACGGTGGCACCGTCGATTCCATATTTTCCATCCGCCAACTACAGGAAAAAGTAAAAGAACAGCACTCTAAACTTTATTTTGCATTCATCGATCTAACAAAAGCCTTCGACTCTGTGAACAGAGATGCACTTTGGGCAATTATGAAAAAGTTCGGAGTACCCAACAAATTTCTTACAGTGTTTAAAAGCCTCCATAACAACAACCAGTCAAGAGTGTCACATCATGGATCACTGAGCGATCCCTTCCTGATTAATACAGGAGTTAGACAGGGATGTGTCTTAGCACCTCTTCTATTCAACATATTCATGGTAGCGCTCTCCATTATAGTGGACAGCAAACTGCAGGAGAGAGGATTGGGCATTAGATACAGATATGACGGCGGTCTGTTCAACATAAAAAGACTGAGGGCAAAAACACGTACAAAATTCATCACAGAACTTCAATACGCTGATGACTGCGCTCTAGTTGCAAACACGTTACAACAATTACAAGAAATGTTAAACACATATACCTGGGCATACGAGGCTTTGGGCCTTAAGCTAAACAAAGACAAAACCAAAATCATGTGCACTCCCCCGGAAGATCATAACAATGCTGTAAAAATCGGAGGGGAACTATTGGAATATGTAGCGGAATTTAATTACATCGGCAGTTTGATTTCGGAAAAGGCCAATATCGACTCTGAAATTCAGCACAGGATTAGCAGCGCCTCAAGAGCATTCTGGAAATTAAAAGACAGGGTTTTCTTCAATCATGACTTGAGTACAAAAACGAAACTGGCAGTGTACCGAGCAATTATAATCCCCACCTTGTTATATGGGAGCAAAACCTTGATGCTATACCGCCGACACATGAAGGCATTAAACAAGTTCCAACAGAGACACCTTAGACAACTCTTTAGAATCCGATGGTTTCATCATGTCTCAAACGTATCGGTCCTTGAAAAAGCTAACTGCGGGAGTATTGAAGTCATGGTTACAAAATCCCGCTTAAGATGGGCTGGTCACGTATGCAGAATGCAAGAAAACCGCATACCAAAATCTCTGCTTTACGGTGAGCTTGTAGACGGTAAGAGGAGGCCGGGTGGACAATTCAAAAGGTACAAGGACATTTTCCACGAAAACTTAAAGGGGATTAACATGCAGAATCATTGGGAAGAAGCAGTTCACAATAGAACTCAATGGAGAAGAATTGTAAACTCAGTTAACAGCGACAACCAAAAAGTAAAGAGGCAACAAAGCAATGAGATTTTTGAATGTCCGGAGTGCGGTAGGAAAATAACATCACGTATCGGGCTTTTCAGTCACAGAAAAGCTCATGAAAGAAAACGCCTTGCGTGACCATCTTTTGATGCGTGTCGAATACTCGTCAGCGAGTAATGGCAGTATGTATATGTATGTATGTATATGTATATTCCATGTTACGGATAGAAAGGTTCTGATCCGGTTAAGTGTTCGCTCCTTTTCTAGCTAGATCGTTTGCGTTTCCATTACCTTCTATTCTTTCGTGGGCTGACACCCAGAGTAGAAGGATTTTATTTTCTTTGCCTAATTTGTACAATTTCTCTAAGCATTCTTTCACTAACTTGGAATTGATGGTTACTGATTTGAGCACTTTTAAGTATGTTTGACTCTCGGATAAGATGAGTATTTCTGGTTTTTGACAGTTGCTATTTAAGATAAGTTGTAGGCACTTTTCGATTGCGTAGATTTCTGCCAGGATGCCTATTGGTTCGAAGTATTTAATTTCCGGTCCAAATATTCCTAGCTCTGTTCCCGCTTTAATAGCAACTAACAATGGCACTTTACTTAAACAAATATTTTACAGAACAAGTAAAAAAGCTAGTTCTATCCCCTTTGTTGATACTTATCCAAATAAGGGAAATCAGAGACTTCAAATTGTCTTTGCACAAAATATTCTATGGGAAATTAAAATAACTTTCGTTGCACATCATAATACGACCACCAGCAAACTCCATAAGACGACGCATGGTATCATTGATGACGTGCAACGAAAATTGTTCCAATTTCCCATGTTAATCACTTCACTTACTGTGCATACTCACTATTCGTTGATGCAGTCGTCTATAATATAAATAACGCTTTATTGTGAAAAGCCAAAATAGCTTCATCGACAAAGCATTTACAAAACAAACAAAAGCACAAAAAATATACAAATAATAAAAAATATACAATACAAATGAAGACTACACGGGAAAAACGATCTAATTCACATTTTCCAATTTTTTAGATAAATGACTTTGAAACTTTAAAGACTAAAGGAAAAGAAATAATAAAATGTAACGAATCGTAAGAAGTTTTTATCAATAGTTATATGTATAGACATTAATTGATTAACAGACAAAAAAAAAGAAAAATAATTTGTAGCAAATTTGTTAGATAAAATAAAACTCGTATTCACTTGGTTCAATGGAAAACTGATCCAATTCCATATGGAATAATTCTGTATGTGGTTACTCCGTGGATTACTCGTGCTCGAATAAAGAGAAAAATGTTTTTATTCTCATTTTTATTATTAATATTGTTATTTATTATATTTTCTTAATATTTTTTTTATTTATTTCTTATTTTTATTATTATTTTTTTATTAATATTATTAGCATTAGATTATTTTTTACTTAGGAATGGCGATTAGTTTCTGATAAAATGAAACTACACTACTAGACAGTTCCCTTATGGTTCCACTAGAACATTTCCAGAATTTAATTTCTTTGGATTTAAAACTAGTGACACAATAGACGTAATCAGACTTCTTTTCTTAGGCAGAAATAAAAGCAATATTCTTTAACTAATATTACTCACCATATCTGTATCGTTTAGATGAGCACTGTTTGACGCACAAGGCAAATTTGTGTAGTAGTCTTGCAGAGATTCATCTACAAACTTTTTCAAAAATTACTACTTGGTCTACTTTGTACTTGAGTTTGGGCAAAGGAATTAGGTCAGCATAAAGTTGTTGTGGTGCTGAATATATAGCTATTTTTATTCGTTTTGTATGCGTTGATATGTTTACAAACATGAAATATGGACTTGGATCGGTCTTCCGTGAATTCACGTGGACTTAGATCGCTTTTCCAAAGTATTAATATTTTAATCGCTGATTTTAGTGAACTTAGATCATTATTTCAGTGTTACATTATTCCTTTTGGAACGGACACTTGATGGGCATAAGATGGCAGTATTATCTCAATTTCCATTTTTTTGGACTTAGTCCGTTTTTCCCGTGTAGTCTTCAAATCATACAATTCAAAAAAAATTAAGTCATTAAAATTACAAATAGAACATACATGGACAATTGCAAAACACAAAAAAGGCGTATCAATAAAATTTTACAATAGGAAAATTGTAAACGGATATAATTTTAAGAGTTATAAAATATTAAATACTCGACCTTTGACCAGTGTGTGAGATGATCAAAATTTTAAAATTTATATTTGTTCATGATTAAACATCAACAAAATAGTCGTTTACCGCATATAGGGCTCTCTCCAGTAAGTATGATTTTAGAGCTTTGCGAAATGCGGGAAAGAATGAAAGCGACTTGATGTTCAAAGGCAGATAATTGTACATTTTTTTGGCATTGTACAGTATTGAGCCTTTAACTAGTTCTGAGTTCGGGGTTGGCAGGTAAAGATCGTGCTCCGCATTCCTAAGTGGATAGTTGTGAGATGGCCTTTCGGGAATAGCAGATATGTGCTTGCGGATTAAGCAAACGGATTAAAAATGAATAAAGAAGGAAGAGTCAGTATTTTGAATTTTTTAAAGAAATTCTGGCAGCGAGTTCTACTGTTCAGTCCCAATAAATATCGAACTGCTCTCTTCAACTGGCGGAATGTCGTTTTTTGGGCGAACAATCAAAAAAAATATGACGAACACAACTGAGGGCCAATTTCCAAACAATCGAACGATTCTCATCGAAGAATCGCATCGATGAACTTCATCATACCACAGCAGATTATAATCTTTGTTTTTTCTTTATTGTTTTTCGTGGTTCCAATTTTCGGAATCGGGCACTAGTTAGGTGACTAGTTTGCGCACATAGCACGCCCACTTATGGCCTCTAAAATTGTGCACAGCGCCTGACCGGCACAGTTATTAGAGAGATATCGGAAAACCGAATAGCGTCATCCAGTATTTACGCGTACCTTATCATGGTTACGATATGCGCGAGTCAATTTTTAACGCAACACCCGCTAATAACGTTACCGCCTGACGTAATTTGCGGATCAATTACACCAAGCGCTCTTTCTAAATAACCTCTGATAACGTTTAAAAATTGCTTAAATGGGCATGTGCGGGTGTTTGACAACCGGAGCTGGCCGGCGAGATATTTTATTTTAGGTTATGTTTGAATTGTTTTGAATTATTGCTTTAGTTTTATTAGGTAATTTTTTGATATTTAAGTAGCTGGGATTATTTTAATTAAATAAATATGGCCCAAAATATGGATTCCACCTCTTCCAATACTAAAGAACCTATAAAGAGTCTTAGGTTTACAGCAGATGATGACTTAGCCCTTCTAAGAGAATTTGTTGCTTGTTGCCCTAAACCCACTGGCAGACGTTAACAATAAAGCACTGGAAATAAGCACTTTAGCCCTTTAGTTTTAAAATACTTAGTAAACAAAACAATTTCAAAGTTTTAAATTCAAAGTTAGGTTAAGATAAAATAGCGGACGCGACGCGATCAGAATTCTTTCCGATCCGATAACTATAAATGAAGAGAGTTAATACCACCTCACGTAAAGGAAATAACACTTGGCCTTATTAACGTCCATGCACGCTATTCGGTTTAGCGATATCTCTCTATTACGCTGTTTATTGTTATTTTACGCGAGTTTATTTTTGCGCATAGGAAATTTGACTCGTTTGCACATCGTCATAAAAAACAATTTTCGTACCACGAATTAGGAACAAGATTTTTATCTGTATACTTATAGGATACCTAATCTGTGATCATACTCACTATACCCGACGATCAGCGCATAAAGCTTGATTTTCATGCATCCGTTGTCCGGCGATACGATGATACGATTTTAATTTTATTGGTTGAATTTAAAGTCTTCGATTGGTTAACCGTTTTTAACCAATCGAAGTCTTTAAATTCAACCAATAAAATTAATATCGTATCATCGTATCGTCGGATAATAGATGCATGAAAATCAAACTTAACGAGTATAAGTCTTTACTCTCTAACATTTAATTTTTAGCGTCTTCATTTTCTACTTCTACTATTTTGAATTAAGGTATAATACCTTAATTCAAAATTTTGCGTGTGAATGTACTTAGTAAAAAAGAGTTTGGCAAACCTATTACCAAATTCAAAATTCAACGATAAAATTTGTTGTCTTATTTCAAAGTCAAAAGTCGCATTGACGCAACATGCCATCAATTATTTATTCTAAACAATAATTCTAAAACATTGTTATACATAATAATATTAATTCTTAATTTAGTCGATGTATTTTAATATTTTATTCTGATATAGCCTAATCTCGGTCTATTTGAATTCTTTTATCTATATTACCGGGGCATCTGAAAAACCGTCTCTAATAATATTAATGTAATTTATCTCTGTTTAATATTTTTTTCTCTAAATAGTGCAGTGCTTGTGTGTATGAGTTCATTCTGCTATTGGATTAGTGCATCAAATATTAATTAAACATAAACATGGCATGGAAAATTTGTACTGGTAGGTATATCTCAAATTTTTATACAGGGTAACAAAGTATTCAGAAAGATCTCATTATCAGATTTTCTCTTGACATTAGGGTTCGGAAAACTACATGTTTCCGATTTTAAATACTACATAAACTACATTACATGTAGTTAATGTAGAGGGTTTGGTTTATGTAACTTATTAATAAGTGGGTGTAGTGTAACTTTCAAATATCAAAGGTTTGATGTGAGGTTTTAATAAGTTGAAGCTTTAAAAACACATAATGTATTTAAGAAAACAGAAGAAATATGGCTTTAAATATAATATTTACATCATATTATCTCTATTACACCTCATACAAAGGAAAATTATTCATAATATCAATACATAGTTTATTAACGTAGTTTTCATGTAGTTAATGAACGGGAAAAGACGTAGTTTTTGAACTAGTTAATCAGGTAAATTATGGTTTTTTCTGGAAAGTTTTCTTTACACGTAGTTAATCAGGTAAATTATGTCTTAATTAACTACTTCCGAACCCTGCTTGACATCATAAACCCCTATTTTTGGCACTTTCCTGACTTAACGTGACTTTTTTCCTGATTCACTGGAAATACCTTTGGATTTTTATATGGTACCTTCCGTATTCTACTTTATTTCATAGAAAGTAACATTCTAAATAGAATGATATATCATGTGTCAACTTTTGACATTTTCGCTTTAAAAAATTGGTATTTTAAATTTCAATCTAGAGTGCCACGGCTGTTAAACAATTAATTTTTAATGAAGGAGCCGTGGGAAAATAGGTTTCATCGTATAATGTTTTTTTGTGACATTTCCTAACCGGTGAAAAGATATCAAAATCGTATTTTTAATAATAAGTCATTCATTACCCACAAGAGCATATTTAGAACAAGCATTTTTACAAATAATTTGGGTACCGGAATTTTGGGTCAAATTATCTTCACAAACACAGCCATGGCATTGTAGATTGAACTTTAAAATCCTATTTTATTAAGCGAAAATATCCAAATTTGACCTATGATATATGTCAGTCTATTCAGAATATCATTTTCTTTCATTTAAAAAATATTAAGGGTACCATTTAAAAATCAAAAATTGTAGTAAATGCTGGTGAAAGTGACCAAAAACAATTGAATACGACAATCAACGTACCAAAACTCGTTTATTTATCTGAAGAAATTAAAAAGGTATAGGGCTGAGCCACTTCTGAAAAATACCCGATATACAGGTAAAATCAGGGTTGGCATGATTTAAATCATGATTTAAATCGTGATTTAAATCAAGTGAATTTTTAAATTTTAATCATGTGATTTAAATCAAAAAATTAAATTTATTGAAACTTTATAATAAATCAAAAAATAACTGTAAAAGTTATAAAAATCTGTCCTAGAAAACTATAAAAAATATTTCTATAACAGATATAACAGATAATAAATAAAAAAATAATTGTAAATTTTATTAAACTAAATAAAAATATCTATTCATCAATTTAAATGTTGAACCGATTTTTGAAGTAATTCGTGTGACCGTGAATCCATAAGACCGCTAAACGCAGGGATTTGTTTTAAAATTTATGTATAAGTGACAAAAATTCGCTGTTCG
Organism: Sitophilus oryzae; assembly: GCF_002938485.1. Lineage (NCBI taxonomy): Eukaryota > Metazoa > Arthropoda > Insecta > Coleoptera > Curculionidae > Sitophilus > Sitophilus oryzae. The sequence continues at coordinate 732,321 of NW_022147170.1, forward strand.
AATATATATCATTAGCAGACTAGTGCAGAACTAGGTTCTTCTGATATAGAGACTATATCTTCATTCCCGAAAATCTATAATCGTTGTCAGAAAATGTTGTTTTATATATTTTTTTTTGAAACGTTGGTATGTTTCCAAATTGTTACCGACATTTTGATTTGCAGTAAGTACTTTACACTTTGACATTAGATAATACTAATTTCATTCTCGACTTAAAACTATTTCCGAACAGTAGTGTATTGTTTTATTAAGAGTAGAAATTATACTTTTTTTGACGATGCTGTACATTTGAACGACCATCGTAAAACTATTCCGACGTTACAAGGAGACGCAAAAAGTACATTTTTACTCCGGATAAAACAGTATTTTTTTAAAACATTACAAATAATTTTTTAATCATTTTCAAACATTGCAAATAATACAAACAGTAATCGAGAAACGATATGTACACTCGTTGAATTTAACACCTAATATCAGTTTAATAATATATTATTTTTGTACTTTTGTGCTTAGGCGTAACGGCGTAACAGTGCTTTACTTTTATGCCTAGCCGTTAAAATTACAAAAATTAATACTTTTGAGACATTTGAGAAAAAAAATACTTCTGATCTGAAGCGAGCGACTTTTTTTGCGGAATATATTGGTGACCGATGCGGAAAAATGATACGTGCCGTAAAATTATCAATGTTATCGGTATCGCTCAGAGTTATAAAGATTTAGCCATTTAGGATAGGACTTTAATTGGAAATGAGTCTTATGCCCACTTACACCGTTTGTATAAACTTTGTTTAAAGGCTAAACAGTGATTAACTATATAATATTTTATTATAGTTAATCACTGTTTAGCCTATAAACAAAGTTTATACAAACGGTGCAAGTGGGCATTAGTCATTTGGAAATCCCATTTAAATATTGTTTTGAATTAAAATAAAAAAAATCTGATTTTTTGATTTTTTTTAAAAAATCATGATTTTTTCCAACCCTGGGTAAAATTACTATTTTATTCTTAAAATACACATATTATTTACATATCGTTATTCTTCAAATAGATAGGGTTTGTTAAACTAGAACATATTGTTTTTGTAAATATCTATACCTAATGTACCATCACAATAACTCATCTCATACTGCATTATGACTGAGTAAAATGCAAAAACAATTCATTGTAAAAAGTGTCTACAACGAACATGCGGTTGTAGGAGCTTTAATGTCTTCTCCTAGAAAAAGAAAGTTAAACTGAAACTTAATCTATGCAAATGTCGTTTATATGCGTTTTATGCGCACGTTTATACAAAATGACATGTGAACATTGTAAAAAGCGCTACAAAGCTTTAAAGCGCATTTTGTATACACCCTACAAAAATCCAGTCTCATTTTTACTAGAGAAATTAGTAAATATAGAGCAGCAATAATGTATATTCATAATACAGTAAGTACAGTCCAACCATAGAAAGTACATACCTACGAGTAGTACAGTTTTGATTCCAGGGCATTTCTTGTATTTTTAATATTTAAAAAAAAACGAAAAAAATGTATTTTTTAATTTATTTATTTTCTTTGAAATTATCTAAACAAATTTAATAATATCTTAGGATAATGTAAAGTGATTAGGAAGAAAGCCAAAAATGCAATAATATACATATATACATACATACTGCCATTACTCGCTGACGAGTATTTGACACGCATCAGAAGATGGTCACGCAAGGCGTTTTCTTTCATGAACTTTTCATGAATGTTTTTTTTTTGGTTGTCGCTGTTAACTGACTTTACAATTCTTCTCCATTCCGTTCTATTGTGAGATGCTTCTTCCCACTCATTCTGCTTGTTAATTCCCTTTAAGTATTTGTGGAAAATATCCTTGTACCTTTTGGTTGTCCCCCCGGCCTCCTCTTACCGTCTACAAGCTCACCGTAAAGCAGAGATTTTGGTATGCGGTTTTCTTGCATTCTGCATACGTGACCAGCCCATCTTAAGAGGGACTTTGTAATCATGACTTCAATACTCTCGCAGTTAGCTTTTTCAAGGACCGATACGTTTGAGACATGATGAAACCATTTTATTCTTAAGAGTTGTCTAAGATGTCTCTGCTGCAACTTGTTTAATGCTTTCATGTGTCGGCGGTACGGCACCCAGGTTTCGCTTCCATATAACATGGTGGGAATTATTATTGCTCGGTACACTGCAAGTTTCGTTTTTGTGCTCAAGTCATGATTGTAGAAAACCCTGTCTTTTAATTTCCAGAACGCTCTTGAGGCGCTGCTAATCCTGTGCTGAATTTCAGAGTCGATATTGACCTTTTCCGAAATCAAACTGCCGAGGTAATTGAATTCCGCTACATATTCCAATAGCTCGTCTCCGATTTTTATACCATTGTTGTGATCTTCCGGGGGAGTGCACATGATTTTAGTTTTATTGATGTTCAGCTTAAGTCCCAAAGCCTCGTATGCCCATGTATATGTGTTCAACATTTCTTGCAATTGCTGTAACGTATTTACAACTAGAGCACAGTCATCAGCGTATTCAAGTTCTGTGATGAATTTTGTACGTGTTTTGCCCTGAGTCTTTTTATGTTGAACAGACCACCGCGCCGTCGTATCTGTATCTAATGCCCAAACATCTCCCCTGCAGTTTGCTGTCCACTATAATGGAGAGCGCTGCCATGAATATATTGAATAGGAGAGGCGCTAAGAGACATCCCTGCCTAAAGCTTGTGTTTGTTAGGAAGGGATCGCTCAGTGATCCATGATAATGACACTCTTGATTTGTTGTTGTAATGGAGGCTTTTACACACACTGTAAGAAATTTGTTGGGTACTCCGAACTTTTTCATAATTGCCGAAAGTGCATCTCTGTTCACATAGTCAAAGGCTTTTGTTAGATGGATAAATGCAACGTAAAGTTTAGACTGCTGCTCTTTTACTTTTTCCTGTAGTTGGCAGATGGAGAATATGGAATCGACGGTACCGCGGTTGGTGCGAAAACCCGTTTGCGATTCTGGGAGGATTTTTTCTATCTTGAATTCTATCTTGAATTCTTCTATCTTGTGATTAGGAAGAAAGCCGAAAGCAATAATATACAGGGTGTATGAAAAACTATTTAAGAAAATCATACCGATCCACTCACACTTTTTTGAGCCAATCTGCAAAAGTTAAAAATTCTTCTGAAATACATCCAAGTACAGTTAGGTTTGTAAACAAAATTCCAATTTTTTTTTACTACAGGAACTATTATAAAAAGTTTTTACTATATAAATTACTGTGTTGTAGAATGTTTAGGAGGGGAGTTAATCACCGCGACCTTAGAGATCTATTGTGTGTTCCCCTTTCTTGAGTTATAACGAGTTATAACTCATCATACAGTCTCAGGGTTTTAACAAAAGCCTGGACCCTGTATTAGTATTCATACCTATATTTTTTCTTGTCCTACAAATTGAATAATTTGTTTTTTTTCTTTATTTTTAAGCTTTTAATATTTTTTTTTTTGAATGCACGAATTTTTTTTAAATAATTTAGTGGAAATATATTACGAAATATATCACATTACAAAAAAAATTAAGTGCATTTTAAAACCATCGGCCCATCTTTCATCGGACATATTTCATTTTTATAAATTTGTAAACGTCAAGCAGCGCTTTCAAACGTGTACCATGTATACGACGTATTTATAGAATTAAATGCTCCCCTACTTTACGCCGCCGTACACGCACACATTCAAGCTTAAAAACATTAAGAAACGCGATATTGGCTGGGCGCGTATAGTCGAAACACGTGTTCGAAAGAAGAACTAACGGGGCACGAAAAAAATACACCTCGACAAAAAATTGTAGTCGAGAAATGACGGAAAAAACACGGTCCAGAGCTGCAGAGAATAAAAACTACTGGAGAGATGGAAGATAAATAAAATCAAATTGAGCGCTTAATTGTATAAAAATATGATATGGGATACGTGAACTCTAGTTAGGATGCCTAGATTAGTTTTCTTATTTTAACTAGGAATACGAATTTTAACGATCATTTTCAGCTTATTCAACTATTTCAATTATGGTGTATATTATAATCTCCTTTAACTGGGCCCATTGTTTATTGTTGGCGATACCATAATTTTTTCCTAATATCATGGTCCCATTCTTCCATCTGAGGTTTGGTCTTCTTCTAGGTCTCTTAATGCCTCGTCGGTACCATGCTGCAATTTTTGTGGTCTATCTGTTCTCCGTTTTTCTTGCCAGTTGTCCTGCCTATTTCCACCTGAATTATTTGATTCTGTGGATGACATCTATTAATCTGGGTCTTTTGTCGTGTGTACAGGGTGGGTCAAATTCAAACCCTACTTATTCAAAGTGGGTGAGTTTTAAAAACTCTATATCTCGAAGAGGATTCAAGCAAAATATCAAGTATGCTTTATTTTTGGAAAGGTAATTTTAAATTCTCTTCAATGAATTAAAAATATACAGGGTTTCTACCGTTGATAACTCTTAAATTATTAATTTTAAAATAAATAACCTTAAACCATTAAATTCTATGTAAAAAGGTGACTCGGAAATGTTTTCACAAAAATACAAAATTTTCCATTGCAAAAAAGTTACAACGATTTGTTAAAAATGCACATTTTTGAAAAACACCCCGTAACTCATAAACGGTAACAGATATCGATATGCGGTTTTCACCATCATATTTTTGATAAAAATTGAGCTCCAGACACCAGTATTAGTTTTTGTCTCCTATAGAAAAGGGTGTTTCCCTTTAAAAGCGTCCAATTTGACCCACCCTGTACTCTATTTTTTTACAGTCTTTTATTGTAATTCCTAGCATATTTCGTACCATCAAGCGTTGTGCATGCTGCAGATTACTTATAATGCCAGTCAGCGGCGTAGCGTGGCGTCAATACAAGGGGATGTAATAAATAATTGCAAAAAATGTCTATACCTATGTGGCGGATTCATCTATCCAAAAATATCCTTATGGGTTTTTCGCCACTGCACTGCAAGAAAAATCTACAAAATAAAATAGTTATTTTTTGTAAACACTTCTGGCGTTAAACCTAAACGGACGCTGCTTGTCAGAAGTTGTGTTTACAGTAATAAAAATTTGCCTAACAAAGAAAAAAATGCTTAACGTTTCGGAAGTTTTCTTTCCGTCGTCGGAAGCAAAAAAAAATATAAAGAATCAAGAAAAAAAACTATTTAAAATATTTAAATTGAACTATTCGAGAACACTTTACTTTTAAAAACAGATACGTCTACAAGAAATCGTTGACGTTCTGTTAAAATGACATTATATTAAGTTAAACTTCAAAATTAACAATTACTACCTGATAATTACTTAATAAGGTAAAACCAAAAGCCCAAACTTTCTGTATGATTATTTTTAAATTTTACGTATGTTATGTTTATTTATGTAATGTTCTTTAAAATCAAAGAAGCGATTGCCATACATTACTAACATCTACAGATGCATGAGCAATACATTTATTTTTATTAGATTGAATTAAAAAAGCCTCTTTTATTTTTTCTTTTTAGAGGCTATCGCTTCTTTCATTATAATTTTGGTGTTATTAAAATTTATTCTGTGCCCTGTGTCCCATGAATGCTGACAAATCTTAGATTTGTGAAAATCTCCCTTTCTTAAATAATCTTTATGTTCTTTAATTCTAACATTTAAGGGTCTAGATATTTCACCAATGTAAAATTTATCGCATTCACAGGGTATTGGTATATTACATTTTTGTTTGTTGTTCTGTATTATTAAGTAATTGCAATTAACATTTTACCAACAGTTTTTTTTCCTTTTATTTATTAAAGTTTTTCATTTTGAAGTTACAAAAATAAAATATACAAAAATGCAACAGATAAAAAATAATTATTTTTATCATATTTAATAAATTTAAAACCAGTTTTAAAAAAATAAATTTAGGCAATAAAAATACAAAGCTATGAACGTATTAGTAGAGGGAGAAGGGGGTTTCACCATCCTCCTCCCGGCGCAGGAAGTGACGTCATCAGCTAAGAACATGGAAAATAGGCTGATAAACAAGAATAAACAGGTTTAAACAAGAAACATATATATAAATCGATTTCAAAACGTCTATCGCCGTTGTCCGATGCTCTTCTTCCATGCACACCTCTCGGTTGTTCCACTGTCCATCTCTCAGGTCTCTGGCACTCATGGCCTTATTTATACCTTCCATCCAGGCTTTCTTTGGTCTTCCTCTCCTTCTACGGTATGGGGGTACCCATTCCATACTTTTTTACTAAGCCGTGACTCCTCTATCCGCCGCACGTGACCAAATACAAGAAACAACCACTTTAAAACAGAAATAAGAGGGTTTAAACAAAAAAAAATAGGTCTGTTGTTTTAAGTTAAAAAGCAGTTCAAAGCAGTTCACAGCGGTTCAAACCTATTTATTCTTGTTTATTAGCCTATTTTACATGTTCTTAGCTGATGACGTCACATGAGATGTCGTCTCAGCTGATGACATCACATTCCTGCGCCGGGAGGAAGATGGTGGAACCCTCTTCTCCCTCTACTCTTAGCTGTTAGATTTTAAATTTTAAAATTAAGGTCAATTCTTCTAGTATGCATATTTGCGAAAACTTTTATTACATTTTCCTGAAATGAAGGAAAAGAATCATCGTAGCCGATAGTATTCCATACATTTTTCTCCGTGGAAAACAGTCGACAAGATCAACAAAAAAGTTTATTGGGTGCCTTATAACCACATACAACTTTTATAAACATTATGAACTCAATAACCACCAATTTGAATTTGGTCAAAGAATGCCTAGAGAAGCCGAACAAATTAGGCAAAGAAAATCCGGAGTGCCCATCAAGGAATAGAAGGTTATTAAAAAGCAAATGATCTAGCAAGAAAAAGAGTGGACACTCCACTAATTGGGCCAGAATCGCTCTGCTTCTCCAGTGAAAAGCATCTTAATGTTCACAAAGGACTCAAGCACCTAGAGGACTCCATCGGTAACCTGGAATGGGAATCCTCAAATGGTCTAAGACACTCGAAGAAACTTCTCGGGACTTCTCCTCCTCCTTCCTATTACTCTATAAGAGTATGGTGACATTATGATATCGTATTTATTGTGTCTCTCCATGTTGTTCTGTCTTGCGCAGCTGTAGTGGCCTAGTGCAGACTGTGCGCCGAGATGAAAACCGTTCACGCCATAAAGTTTGGTACGACTGATATCGCAGATGGAGAACTAAACTCTGTAAAACCGTCTCAGATACTGGCTTTTGTCGAAGCCCTGAGACCGTATGATAAGTTATAACTCAAGAAACAGGATACAATAGATCTATAAGGTCGCAGTGATTAACTTCCCCTCTTCAAAACAATCTACATCTACATCTACTCTAGAATCTTTGAAATAGGGTGTTTAAGCGTTTCTAGAAAAATAAGTCGAGTATTTTCAAAGGAAAGCATTTTTATTATTATAATAGTTGTCAATAAAAGTGTAACAATAACGAACGTATATTCCAAGTTCTACACGGTGTCGCTCATCCCGACTACTAATGCTCATCCCTCTAGAAATCTCCATTTAAACCAACTCGTTATTTTTTATCGCTCTGAGCCGGGGAGCATTATTTTAACCAGCCCGTTTCATATTCGAGTGTATATCTATGTATTTGTGTATGTATTATGAATTATCTTGGTATTATTTAGAAAAGACAGCTGCGTGGATGCGCCATTGTTTTTTAGGCCGGCTCGCGACTGTTTTTAGATCCAAGACGGTCCGGGTGGGAGAGACAATTGACGATCGAAAAAAAAGAACATCACAAGGTAAAGGAGAATGAAGAGCGAGAGAAATGAAAACAATCATTTATTAATGAACACGTGCTATTTACATAAATGGGTAAAAAAGGTTTGAGGTTAAATATAGCATGCTAATACATCTGATTGTATCCATATTCGGCACTTATTTTTTAGTAATATTTTGATTTAGATTTTCTAATGGATCCTAACAAGTTTTTAAAAATGCACCGAAAAATAATATATTATTTAACAAATAGGCTCTACTTAAACTGCCGTTAAACGGTAGCTTACTAAAATGCCGTTAATAGGTATGACGTCGTTAATGTGACGTACTTGACGGCTTTATGAAATATAGGAATAACTAATAGGGACTAACCAACGCTATCCATCCCACCAAATAACCAACTCAACCAACGCAAATAATCTCGACACTGATAAACAAATATAAAAAACAAATATAAATTAGTAAAAACCAACCAACCCCATCAAATAACCAACTAACCAATGAATTAACACCCTCCAAATAACCACGCTAACCAACCCGCCAAATAACTAAACCAATCCAACAAAAAAGAGTGAAATCAATGCAATAAGATCACGCTATAAGCAAAACAAAATATAAAAAAGTCTTGGTTGGCGTGAGATTTGAACCATAGACCATTCGCTCACGAAGGAATAGCCTCAGCCACGGAGCCACAGGTGCTCTTGCAAAATGCTTATAGGCAGGCATTACTTTTCGCTGACATGAACGACGTCACAATATCTATTAACGGTATTTTAGTAGGCTACCGTTTAACGGCTGTTTAAGTACATCGTAACAAATATGTTCTTGATACATAGGGTGTTCGGAAAATGAACTGCCAAATTTTTGGGGATGATTCCTCATCAAAAATCATGGAAAAAAGTGTCTATAAATATTAATCCAGAAATGCGTAATTTTACACATACAGGATGTTAAACTGTTAGAAGAAAAATAGTGGTAAATTATCTTAGATACCCTATAGACGACTTTTTTTTTAAATGTGTCATGTTATTTCTAGTAATAATAGGGTGCGTCTCAAAAGTGGCTCACCCCTATATTTTTTTTATTTTTTCAGATAATAAACGAGATTGGGTCTGTTAGTATACGACATAAATTAGGATTGATTGACGTATTCAATCATTTTCGGTCACTTCCTGTTTCACCAGAAATGACTACAACTTTTGATTTTTAAATGGCACCCTAGGTATTTTTTTACTTTATTCGATAGACAATGATACTCTGAATAGAATGACATATCATATGTCAACTTTTGACATTTTTGGATATGGTTTATTTGCGGTATTAATATGGTTAACATGCGGTTCAAAACAACAATTTGACTCGAAATACCAAATGTGTGGTACCAAATTATTCACAAAAAATGCTTTTTCTAACTATGCCAATAAGCCACCCTCGTTCCATTTGAAACAATTGAGATATGATTAAAAATACGATTTGACACTAAAAATATTAGACGATCAAATCTATTTTTCCCAAGCTCCTTGATTATAAATTAGTGTTTTTAACACAGCCATGGCACTCTCGATTGAAATTTAAAATACTATTTTTTTAAGAGAAAATGTCAAAAGTTGACATATGATATGTCATTCTATTCAGAGTGTCATTTATATCAAAATAAATATAATAAAAAAATACATTTATAATAATAAAGTAAATAAATACCGAGAATGCCATTTAAAAATCAAAACTTGTAGTTATTTCCGGTGAAACAGGAAGTGACCGAAAACGATTGAATGCGTCATTAATCCTATTTTATGTATACTAACATAAAAAATCTCGTATACTACATAAAAACGTCGTATACTAACATAAAAAATCTCTTTTTTTATACAAAAAAAATAAGTTATAGGGGTGAGCCACTTTTGAGACGCATTCGGTATATTGTTGACCTAATGCTAACTACATGCTGCCAAACAAATAGCAATAAATAATATTTTTTCACAAACTTATTTACTTACAAAGAAGTAATGAACAAGTTTGTAGATAATTTAATTCCCTACAAACTTGTTCATAACCTCTTCTGTCGAAAAATGCACAAAGCGCACAAATCGCAAAACAACATAAATCGAAGATGGCGGACCCCACATCCCATATCCAGCCTATATCAAATATATCTGTTACCGTTAAAGTCAGATGTCCAGTTAATGTCGACATTAACAGGTTAATGTTTGGGCTAGGTTTTGTTTTTGGTAGTTTTATTGTGTGTTATTCTCGAGATTAACCGGGTAATGTCGATTAACCGAATATCGGACCTTAACCGTAACATGTCTACGACCAAGAGTGTGATTTTGTCATCTACTTCTCAAATAGAAACTAACTGCGTCAAAACTTTCGATTGTCTATTTTTTTTTATTTTCTCATGAAACTTTAACTAAAGAAGTGATTGGGCTAAGTACAAAATTCTTCTATTTATTCCATTCTATATTCTACTAGCGTGTACCAGCGACTTCGTTCGCGTCGAATTAATCATTTCTAATGGTTATGATAAAGCAAAGCAAGAATTTCCATTAACATACAAACTGGATAAAATTTTCTCACAATTATTTCAGCATGAGAAAAAACAATATGGCGATATTATTATATAACTTGGTAATATTTGCGGGGTAGTTTCATCTCGTTTGAATTTGACTTTCGAAAAATCCGTTTGCCAAAAATAAGCTTTTTACGTCTAGCAATTTAAGCAGAATCGTGGTTAAGAAATTACCCAACTTTTTGGAACACCCTGTATGAGTTTTTAAACAATTTCAAAATATGTAAAAAAACAAATAAATTATGCTTATCCAAGCGTTTTCCCGAAACACTAACGGTTTTTTAAATAAGAAATATTGTAATATTTGAGGAGCGTTTTCACCCTCTTGGAATTTGAGATTCGAGAAACCTCTCCTTATCGAACATCTACACGCCACAGTCAATCCGTTTGCCAAAAATCAGCTTTAAACGTCAAGCAGTTTAAGCAGAATCGTGATTACTCAATGGTCATATTTTATGAAACACCCTGTATAAATTTATAAAAAATCTTAAAATATGTAAAACAACAAAATAAAATACACGTATTTAAGAGTTTTTCCAAAAAACTCACCGGTTTTTAAATAAAATATATTTTAGTATTTGAGGGATAGTTTCACCCCCTTAGAATTCGAGTTTCGAAAAATCCCTTTCTTATCGACCCTCTACACCCTAAAGTCAATCTGTTTTCCAAAAATCAGCTTTTTACGTCAAGCGCTTTAAGCAGGATCGTAATTAATCAATGACCAGATTTTTCGAAACACCCTGTATACATTTTTAAAAAATCTTAAAATATGTAAAAAAACAAAATAAAATATACGTGTTTAAGCGATTTTTCGAAAACTTGACCGTTTTTTAAATAAAAAATATTGTAATATTTGAGGGGTGGTTTCACCCTCTTGGAACTGGAATTTCGAAAAATCCCTTCTTATCGAACCTCTACACCCTAGAATCAACCTGTATGCCAAAACTGAGCTTCTTACGTTGAGTGGTTTGAGCAGGATCGTGATTAATCAGTATGTCAGTCACTTAAAGATTTTATATATTAGTATAGATAAGTCTTTTATGAGAAAAATTGACACATTATCTTTTTATATGTCTAAATGAAAATCAATTAATCAACTGCTAAAAAAAGTGTTAATGCCTGAAAAACCGAGAAGCGCGATAATGATGTAGGAAAAACGAAGATGCGATCCGTTAGAGACTAAGAAAACAAATCAAGAAACGATGACAGATACACGGTTGGGTCGAGTCCGTTCAACCTTCGCAGCAGGTGTTAAGTGTTCGAATTTCAGGGGTTGAAAGCTCCTAATTATCTTGTTTTATTGGTGTTTGCTGAAGATCACACTTCACAGGAAAATTAATTAATCATGTCAGTAATATTAAATTAAAAATTAAAATAAAAAATAATTTTCTACATATGTAAATTAAAATAAAAATTAAATTTCTAAAAATTAAACTGAAATAAAAATTAATTTTCTACAATATATAAATTTGAAATATAAATTAAAATTCTACATATACAGATTAATAAAATAAACATAATTCTTAACTTGTTCCTAACTAACATAATTATAAAAAGTTATCCTACAAAATTAAATATCTACATATACAAATTGAAATAATCATAATTCTTAACTTACATTACTAATACAAAAAATAAAAAATTTATCCCTCAAAATACATTTAACTAATGTTTAAGTAAATTTCTTTGAATTGTGCATTGAGGTATGATTTGATTATTGCCTTGTTTGTTTTTTCTGTCAATTTATCTAATTATAGTGGATTATACGGCTCCCCTCACCTTATGATTTTAGTCTAGTTCTTTTAATTTTCAAATTTAGCTTACCATATTGTTATCTGTGATAGAACAATTATTGTGATAGATATAACCTTTTAACTTTTTATAAAAAAAAATTTTAACTTTTTAATTTGTTTTGTGATCGTATTTTATAATTTTGACCTCTGTTTGACTATTGAAATTTTCTATTCTTCTGATTATAATTGTTTTAGCTTTCTGGGCCTGATGATGGGAATTGTTTAAGTCCCGAAACATGTCGCCCCCCTGCTTTTTCTGAAGCATTAAAATTTAAATAAACATCTTAAAGATTGTGAGTTATTTGTCCCCTTACCCGCCTTCAGAGGTTTTACTTTGATAATATTAATTTAATAAAAATATTTTTTTTTCTGTAAAGCTTCATTCAGAACCTGGCACTTAGTGGAATAAATTAGTGATTTGTCTCAATAATAAAACCTGTCCAACGAGTCAGAAAAGATTTCGACAGATAACATTCAAAAAATATCAAAAAAATACAATACCGGGTGCGTCTCATAAGTGGCCCCCTATAACTTTTTTATTTTTTAAAATAAAAAACGAGATTTGGTATAATAGTATATGACATAAATTAGGATTGATTGATGTATTCAATTGTTTTTGGTCACTTCCTGTTTCATCGGAAATGACTACAACTTTTTATTTTTAAATGGCACCCTCGGTATTTTTCTACTTTATTCGATAGAAAATGACACTCTGAATAGAATAACATATATCATATGTCAACTTTTGAAATTTTTGCTATAAAAAGATCGTATTTTAAATTTCAATCTAGAGTGCAATATGGCTGTGTTAAAAACACTAATATTAATCAAGGAGCCTTGGAAAAATAGATTTGATCGTCTAATGTTTTTGGGTCTTGTCCTGGCGGGTTAAAAGATGCCCAAATCATATCTTGGATCACTTAAATGGAACGAGGGTGGCTCATTAGCATACTTGTAAAAAGCATTTTTTTACGAATAATTTGGTACCACACACTTGGTCTTTCGAGTCAAATTGTCCTTATGAACCGCATGTTACAATTTCAAATAAACCATATGAGAAAATGTCAAAAGTTGATATATAATATGTCATTCTACTCAGACTGTCATTTTCTATCGAATAAAGTAAAAAAAAATTGAGGGTGCCATTTAAAATAAAAAGTTGTAGTCATTTCCGGTGAAACAGGAAGTGATCAAAAACAATTGAAAACGTCAATCTATCTTAATTTATGTCATATTATACTAACATACCAAATATCGTTTTGTTATCTGAAAAAATAAAAGTTATAGGGGTGAGCCACTTTTGACACGCACCCGGTATATCTGTGAATTAATAATAAATACAACTGTCACTGTTATGGGTCCTCTCGTTAGACAGACCTGGACAGACTGTTGTTTTACATTTAGCCGTCAAAATAGAACAGGCATCATTTTTCTTCCTCGAAATTTTGTAATAATGCATGCTACATAATAATTGTAAACTGTATCTATAATTTTATTTTAAATGCCAAAATACAATATTGGAAATGTTTGACTTTTGTCAACCCTGTTCTTAGAAGGTTGGACCTATGATAAAGAGATTCAATCATTTTCGTACAGAATTTTCTGAGCTTCAATTTTTTGCAAAGCCTACTTTTCCGTAGGGGTTATATTTTTCGAAAAAGAAAAAAAAATATGACATTTAATCCCTCCTTTCCCCTCGAGCTCACAGTCGAGCAAAGAATTTTGACACATATCAAACCAGAAATCTAAAGGAATCGTTCAAAACTCTAGGTATTTTTTCCATCGATTTTTCTAGTCTGACTGGGGTATGTAACTATAGGTAACATACCCCAGTCATAGTGATATAGGTATTACCTTGTGATTTTAATCGTATAACCCTTGTTTATACAGGGTGCTACAAATTCGAGGTACGAGCATTGGTATCTCGGTAACCGTAATAGATACGAACATGGTTAAATTGGGGCAAAGTTTTTAGGATGTTCACCAAGATGCCATCAGAATTTTTTTAAAAATTTCAAGGATTGCTCAGTTCTTTGGAAAAAACGGATTTTTTTTAATCATTTTTATTTTTCGTGGCGTTAGTTTTTAGGAAATCAAAAAACTAGTTGAACATTCTCATTGCCACTTTATTAGGGCTATCCGATAGTATTTTTAGATTTTCAAATTAGCTGATAATTTGTGAGATACAATGGCCATCTTAATTTTTTTAAATACGGATCTGCATTTTTTATTTCAGACTTTGAAAGAACTCTGTCTCCTGACGACAATGATATGCCACACTTAACATTTATTTTGTTTCGGACATTTGAACATAATTTATTTAAAATAATTTCAAGTCCGGCTCTGTTTTTTTTTAAGATTTAATCTATTCATCGTTACAGTATTGATAAGCTTTCAAACTTAACAATGACGTGGGGTAAAACATTGAATACGGAAAATCAAATGCAATAACTAAAGGGGCATTACTTGGCGTCATTTATAAAATTGAAATCAATAGATTTCAACATTTACAGTAAAGAGTACAAAATGCATTCGGAACTATAACAGGAAGTTATGCTCAAAGAGCTATAAATAAGATCGAACAAAAAATAAATTTGTGCATTAGGGAGGGTGACCCTTTCGAACATGTAGAGCATTAGAAACTAGTTTAGAGAAGTTGATTTATTTATAATAACTACGATTAATATTATGAATATTATTAGATCGTCCACTGAGATTCCAAATTCACAATAAAAAAAGGTAAAAATAATATCTTTAAATTTCTGACCTGGATATTATTTATTCGAATATTTGAATTAACTCGATTTTCCTTATTCAATGTTAATTAGTGCTGATCAATATTGTTGCGATGAATATAATCAGATTAACTAATTTAAAAAGCCAGAGTCGTACTTGAAATTATTTAAAATAATAATTAAATAGTTTTGTTGTTGTTAAGGTACCCAAAACAAAAAAAAAGTATCAAGTGTGGCATATCATTATACACAGAAGACCGAGTTCTTTCAAAACCTGAAATAAAAAATGCAGGTCCGTATTTAAAAAAAATAAGTTGGTCTCTGTATCTCACAAATTATCAGCAAATTTGAAAATCTAAAAGTACTGGCAGATAGCCCTAATAAAGTGGTTATGAGAACGTGTAAGTTTTTTGATTTTCTAAAAAGTAACGACAGGAAGAAATAAAATAGATTTTAGAAAAAATCAGTTTTTTCCAAAAAACTCAGCAATCCTTGAAATTTTTAAAACTTTTTTGATGGCATCTTGGTGAACATCTCAAGGCACAACTTTGTCCCAATTTAACCATCTTCGTATCTATTACGGTTTCCGAGATACTAATGCTCGTACCTCGAATTTGTAGCACCCTGTATATCCATAATCAAGGGTATAACTGTATATAAATTAGCCTAAAAACCCTAGGTATTTATTGTATTCAATTGTTTATTTTTTTTGCGTTGCCACCACAC
Source organism: Sitophilus oryzae (assembly GCF_002938485.1). NCBI lineage: Eukaryota > Metazoa > Arthropoda > Insecta > Coleoptera > Curculionidae > Sitophilus > Sitophilus oryzae. Next base: position 747,905 of record NW_022147170.1, read on the forward strand.
ATTATTGTAGGTATTTGCAACCGTCCATAACTCTCTCGTGATATTTTTAATTATATGTCTTAAGTCATGACCTACGCATGCGAAACCTGGACACTTAAAACGGACATTATAAGGAAACTACAGGTCGCACCGCGCTCGCTGGAACGAAATGTGCTGGGAAAATCAAGAAAGACCTAAAAGAATACAGTGACGACAAAAGACCCAGGTAATAAAGATCATCAACAGGATCAAATCCTTCAAGCGGCATTGACCAGGATACTGGGTAAGAAAACCACAAAAACTACAGCATGGTACCCACGAAAAATTAAAAGACCTAGAAGATCCAGTAGCAAAAAATCCTAACTTTTTTCAAGAAATCATAATATATTGTATTTTTAAAATTAAGCGTAGAGTTTATTTTTAATATTTATTTTTCTTTACTGGATACTGGACCATTCAGGAATCCAAAAAACAAATACAAACACATCTTGTCGGGTGTTAACGACATCTTATTCGATTACTGCTCCCTTATTTGTGGAGTGCACGTGGCTAGGCGCTTTTTTTCTGCCAGAGGACGCGACGAGTAACTTGATACTAGCGACGTGCACTTGTCGCTGGGTTTTAGAAAGAGATAAAGCTTACCTACCAGAGTGTGACAAAAGACATACATGTACAGCCACTCCAAATAATCTTGAAATAAAAATATTATTAAATATATAAAAAAATATATATATAGTTCATACCAAATAAACTTTCAGTCACGTGATTAAGCTTGACCGGCACAACGTTGCCTAATTTTATATACACACACCGGAAAAATCTAGGGATATCATTTTATTAAAGTTAAAAATAAATGTTTTGAATAAACAACCACATATTTGTAGGCCGATTCTTTCTACTTCGATTGAAACGAAGTAGTCACACTAGTTATTTCTAAATTTGGGATATTTGCAGAAGTGTTTGTGCATTTTTTGTCAAATGTATAAAAAGCACCTAGCATCAATTTGTGGGCTCAAGATCATGTTCAGTGGTCGAATGAACAATGGGCCAATGTTCTCTTCACGGATGAGTCACGCTTTGGAATTCATCCGGATTCGAGAAGGCTTAGGGTATGGAGAGAAACGGGAAATCTTATTCGGTTGGATCATGTTCAGGAAGTGCACCCTAATCAAGGTGGAACAGTTATGGTCTGGGGAAGAGTCCAGTTAGGCCGAAAAACCGATCTCGTTTTTCTTGAAAGATTTCTAACAGGAATCACATATCGTGATTTAATTCTTGAGCCTGTCGTGTTACCATATGCCAATGATTTTGGGAGAAACTTCATTCTCATGCATGACAATGCACGGCCTCATACAGCCAGAGTGGTAAGTGAGTTGAGTTAATGCTCATCAATTAAACATCTTACCCTGACCGGCACAATCTCCTGACCTCAACCCCATCGATGTATCTGTATCACAGGTGCCATGAGAACATGTCCAACAGCAGCAATGGAGGTCATTTTAGACCTAACACCACTGCATATTGTCGTCGGTAGTTATGCCAATACGACAATGATTAGAATGGTCATAGACGGAAATAGTACTGGGAGAATTTTTAGGTCAGGGGCTTGGAACACCCTCAAAAAGAAAATTCCACTTCTCCAACTCGTAGTGGATATACCAAGAATTTACAACTTTGAGAAACACCTCACTGTAGTATTGAATAATAAAAAGGATTGGGGAAGGAAGAAACGCTTACTCAGCATATAAAAGACCATACCATAACGTGGTATACTGATGCTTCCAAAACCAAAGCAGGGACAGGGCTAGGAGTATTTGGGCCGAAAACCAAATACTCCGAACCAATGGGCACCTACCCCAGTATCCTTCAGGCAGAAATTTACGCTATCGAAAGATGTGTACAATTTATCTTAGACAGGACCTATCGAAAACAGGAAATTGCCATCCTATCCGATAGTCATGCAGCACTAAACGCGATCAACTCAGTAACCATCAATTCGAAGTTGGTCAAAGAATGCCTAGAGAAGCTCAACAAGTTGGGCAAAGAAAATAAAGTCCTCCTACTCTGGGTGCCTGCTCACCAAGGGATAGAAGGCAATGAAAAAGCAAATGATCTAGCTAGGGAAGAAGCGAACACTCCACTAACTGGACTAGAACCGTTCTGTTTTCCAAGCGGAAACCAGCTGAAAGCGGAACTGAAGAATCTGGAAGAATCCAACCGCAACTTAGAATGGGTGTCTTCCAACGGTCTAAGACACTCGAAAAAGTTCCTCAGAACCTACGACCGAGAAAAATCAAAGGCTTTCCTTGATTTAAGTAAAAACAATCTTCGGATTGTCACGGGGTTTCTAACAGGACACTGTCTCCTCAACGAACACCTCAGTAGGCTGAAGCTGAGAAACAACGGCGAATGCAGGTTCCGTGAAGAATATGGGGAAACACCAGAACACCTCATCACTGAGTGCGCCGAGACGACGACCATTCGTGCCATGAACTTTGGTACGGCTGATGTCAAGGATGGAGAGCTGGCCTCTATGGAGCCGTCTCAGATACTGGCTTTTGTTAAAGCCTTGAGACTGTATAATGAGTTATAACTCGTTATAGCTCAAGAAAGGGGAACACACAATAGATCTTTAAGGTCGCGGTGACTAACTCCCCTCCTAAACATTCTACATTCTACAACCCCATCGAGCACGTATGGGACGCGGTCCAAAGAAGAATTTTGAGAATGGGTATGCCTCGTGAAACTCGTAGGGATCTGGTTCGGGCCGCGAATGCAGCGTAGCAGGCTGTACCTCAAGACGAGATCGAGAACCTGATCCGGAGCATGGAGAGACGATGTAGGGCTGTAATGAACAGTAGAGGAGGCCATACCCTTTATTAAGTAAAAATGGCTTTATCTTTTTTTTTAATTCACAGTTTAGAATAAAAAAAATGCGTGTATTTTTTTGAGTTCAAAATCAAGGTAAATTTGAAAAATTCGGTAAATTTCGCATTTTTATTTCCAATACGTCCTGTCCTGTAAACTATTTGTTTATTTTAATTTTATTATATCAGAAATGCAAATAATGAAATTACTCACCATAGCTGGATAAAATTGTAATATCCCTAGACCTTTCCGATGTGTTTATTTTCTTTTAATCAAAATATTTTAGGAAACAAAAATAAATTAATTATAAATATATAAACAGTTATTATTTACATTAACAAAACTCACCTCCTTATCAGCACTTAAGGGAAATAGAAGGCCGCATTATTACCGCTTTCCCGTTCAACATATTCTAATAAAGTTTCGATGAGTTTTTTACGGCTATTAAGCTATCTTAAAAAGAACAATGTTAGACTGCAACGCCTGCTAGTAAACATTTTTAAACTTAAAGTAACCCAACTCTATTTATATAAACCAAAAACTCGTAATACTAAACTAAATTGTCAAAAGGAATTTCAGGAAATAAATAAATAAATACGACAACTTGATATTTTTTACAGCAAAGCTACTACCTGAATTCCCAGCGCGAAATTTAAATTCCAGTTAGTCAGCTCGGCGATAAATATGTCCAAGGTTGGCAACAATGAATTTAAAAATCGCGCCCTCGATTGCGTAAGCAAAAGTTTAATTGATATCAAATATATATGAAATATACGAAAGGGCAAAACTGAACCGACCACTCATCTACACTGACGTTTTTAACTGAACAGTCCTACCTGTTCGGTTAAAACTGTGCAAAATAACCGAAGTGTATGGGGACATTAACAGGTAGCTGGGCATACTTTTGACAGGGTTTTGGTTTTATCAGATACACAGAAGCAAATATAAGATAGCAACCTAAAACATTTGTTTCTCTACTAAACTGAAACTCAATACGGCAATAAATAATTAAAAGGTTGCATATAAAACGGTCCATATAACCTCATTAACTCTCCCTTAAAATATATATCTGTCAGTCGCCCTTTCGGTTTTGTTTACGTATCATTAAATTACCTAACACCAGAAACCAGACGATTTTTTTTCGAAATTCCATAGAAATATTCGATCTTGTCCACGATGGGTTCTGAAATATTTTTAATTAAGAGGCACTTTGAGGACCAAAATGAAAAAAAGTGTGACGGAGAAATAACACAAGTGATATACGACAGGGATCTAAAAGCTATGTCATCCTAGCGTGTCATTTGATATCTTAATACATTTTTTTAATAAGGTTAAATACCCTGTAAATAAATATTTTTCAGATATATTTTGTTTAAATTAGATTGTTCTATATATCTATTAATTCTTTATAAATACCGTATGATCGAGAAAAAAAACGGCGTCTAGTTGGCTTGGAAATTACGATCGATGACACTCTCAATATAATTTTACATATAAAATGACAACGATCTTCATTTCATAGTCATGGTCATTTTTTTAGATCATGTTACTACACCTTAAAATATTTATGTATTTCGAAATTCAATATAAGTACCGTATGATCGAAAAAAAAACAGCGTCAAAGACCGCTGGGGAATGATAATGGATGATAATTTTAGCGAGGTCAATCTCTAGATGTCATTTACTAAAAATATTGACATTTACTTAAAAATTAACACTAATTATAGAAAGATTAAAAAATGATAAGACGGCAGATCTATTTCAAAAAAAAACTTTCTCGAATTTTAAACTGCATAATTCCGTAAACGAAGAAGTATAAAGTAATTGAAACCACTAATTTATTTCACTAATTGCGAGATTCTGAATGAAGCTTAACAGGTATCTAAGTCTGCAGGTATCGCACCTAAATATCTCTGAAAACCCTGCACATTCTTATAAGGTACACCTGTCCTGACACCTACAGGTGCACGTGACCTTCGCTCGTCCAACCCACGCCGCAACGACTCTTAACATCAACAGAGAACGCAAACCCTATGCAGGCATTCCAGGATTCCTATCCAGAACCCCATCCCATTGGTTGAAGCTCTCGCCTTATCCCGACTCTTCCCGATCCTTTTTTACGCCAGTCGGGGTTTAAAAATATGTCACTTATGGTACTGTCATCTTAATTACCGAGTGGTATCTAAATGTGTAACATCGCGGTGTTCAAACCTAATAGAGATCCTATGGGATTATAATCACCCTCGATGGGATAGAGAGTCGAGCAGTGTTTTATTTTTATTTTTTTTATTTTCGATTTAATTTTTTGTTTTTTTTACTGTTTTTTGTGTTTTTTGTGTTTATTCGTTTATAATTTTCCTTTTTTTGAATAAAATTCGAAGGTAAGTGTCTTAAAATATAATTTTCATATTTTTCTAGGTAATATAATTTCAATTTAATATAACCTGTTTTTAACTGGTACTGTTCAAGATTTTCTTGAAAAGTTAAAAAGTTTTTTAGGTATATATTATATAGTTTGAACGAAAATTACAATATTTTCACATTTTCAAAATTATAATGTAAGTAATTACATACAGATTATACAAACAACCTCCAATATAAAATTAAAAAAAAAACATAATTTTTAACGTCTAATTTTGAATTAAAACAATGTTATCGGTGTATGCACTAATTTTGGTTCATCCTGTATAAACCAAGATCTTTATGAGGTAACGAGAAATTTTGTATAAAGTATGAAGAGCACTCACATTTTTTTAAAAAATACAAAATCACTTGAGGATTTTTTTATTTGATTTTTTTACACTTATTCATTTACCTGCGTGCAGTAATGTTATTTGTTTATTTAATAATGATTGGTAATAATATAATAGCTGTGATAATAGTTTCAGAATTTTTGCTTTTATTTTTGGTTACATTTTATTGTTATTTTTGCCGTTTTGTATTGTTTTCTTTTCACTTTGTAATATTTGTATATTTTTAACTATTAAATTTTTGATGATATTTGTTTCAATTATCTAGTTACTTATAGTTAAGACATTAAAGCCGAAAAACAGTTGATTAAAGTATTTTCTGTATTAAACATTTTACCTAATCATAGCTAGTAGTTTACTTAGTAAACACAAAATAACTAGAAATTTAAATCATAAGCTATTTTTGTGTGCAACTTTTTTTTTGTACTGAACAACTACTAGGAACTCTACTCTCTGCTTTAAATACAAAAGATAAATATAATTTTTTTAGCCTAATTTTGAATTAAAATATATTTTTGATGTATGCAGTAATTTTGGTTCACCCTGTGTAAATTGAGATTTTTATCAAGCAACGTAAAATTATATGAAATATGAAGAAATTTATTTTTTAAAGAGCACTTGAATTTTTTGAATTTTTGCTGCGAAGTTCAGTAATGTATTTTTTATTAATTGATAATTTGATTATTCTTAATTCAGTTACTTAATTTTATGCTTAATTATTTGTGTTATTTTATATTATTTTCTTGTCTTTTTGTAATCTTCATATATTTTAATTATTGATGTTTAATAAATTGTTCACTTAAAAAAAATATTTAATTTAAACAAATATATAATATGCTAGATAGATGATAGATGTATAAAATGCTAGATAAATGAAACATGATATCTTATCGTAGCTAGTAGTTTAACTACTTAATTTAAAATAAATAGATATGTCTATTATAACTGTTATATAGCAAAATATCTTATTAAAATAGTACCGAGATATCTACTGAAATGAAAACTGAAAAAAAAATACAAAAATATTAAACCCTTGTTGCGGGTTCATTTTTGGAAAAAAGAATGGGTATTTTTAGAAGAGTGTATTTTGCCACATTTTTTAGAAAAGAATGTATTTTGCCACTGAAAGATACAAAATAAAACGATTTTTTTCAGAGGCTTTTTACTCGTAAAACAAATTTGACAAAAAATGCTTAACGTTTCTTGTGGTCCTGTTGTCAACGGCAAAAAACAAAAAAAAATCTAAATAAAACTTCTCAGAGCTAACACCATAAACAATAAACGAAAAATATGATATACACAATACCATATGAATGTGACAAATTTTTATATTGGCCAAACATCTAGACCCCCCCCCCCAAAATGTTTGAATTAAGGAGCATAGATTATTTAATAAGAGGGATTTAGGCTAATAAGATTTGTCATTAATCATGGGACACGGGGCAGAGAGTAGAATTTAACAATACAAAAATTATCGTGATAAAAACTACAGCCTCTAAAATAAAAATAATAATAATAAGTCTTTTTTAATCAAATCAAATTGCCCAGGCATCTGCAAAGTTTAGTAATGTCTGGCTATCGCTTCATTGACCTTTTGTTTTCAGATGTTGTTCAAATCTCCGAATGATACTTCATACGAATCAACCGATTTACTCTACAACCCCTTGACGAACTACACCCAAAATGAACTGATGGAAAAGTTCAACCTGGCATTTTACGAGGCCCAATCCGTTTCCAAAGGCGACATGATCGACACAATCAACAACTTCACCCAGAACGAAACCATCGATCATAAATCCAACTTACTAACAAACGAAGATGACGAAGAATGCTGCGATGACTATTTGATCGACTATTTGATATCGGAAGATTCGACAGCTAGCCCGACCAATTGTGACATCAATTTCGACTTCAACGACTTCGTACATGAGTTTGAAAACGTCAGAGAATCGTTTTCTGAGTCTACTACTACGACGGAGTTCGATACTGAAACCTACACCACGGAAAATTCAACGGAAATCAACGAGTACTGTCCGAAATCATCCCAGTTTTCGAATTTCTTCGTTCCACCACCGATTTCAAGCAAATTTTGTTATGAAAATAACGCTGAATCGTCACCAAAAGCACTGAATGGATTTGATGACATCGATTTATGCGAAGGGCTGTCAAATGCGTCGATTGATATTGCTGATTGGTCGGAAATTCGGGATTTGGATGAGGGAGAACAACATTTTGCTAATCCTCTGCCACCTGTTGGGACAATTACGAAGAATAACTTTGATTTCAATTGTTATGTTCGAAGTATACCGGTTGGCGATATGGGTTATCTTAAACAGGTGTGTATTTTGTAGATTGTATAGGAGGGGGAAAGTTGTAGAATGTCTTGATATTTGAGGCGCTTTTGTCAGTCTTGATCATCTACTGATGATGTTTTACATAGTTTTTTGGTGTATTGTGGCGACTTAGTGTTCTTTTTGCTGTGTAACACCAAAGGATCCAATACCCAACTGTAATAATTTTTTCAGCTTCCCTAGGTCTTCTTTGACCAACCTCTGGTATGTATTTTGCTCAAGTTTCAGTTATGATAGTGTCAGTTTTTTTTATATTAGTTTAGAACCGAAAAAAAAATGAACAGAAGACTTGTTTAAACAAAGAAAACAAATGATGAAAACAGTTTACTTCATACGACTTCACGGTTTTAATTGGACGGTTAAAAGCGTGCAAAATAACCTAACCGTATGGGGCCTTAATATTTGCTTATAATTTCGCCTTAATATTTTTTAACATCCTATTATTATCTATTTATTTTTATTTTTTGTTAGTTAAATTGTATTTCTTTTATTTGATATATTAATTGTGTTTGTAATATTTGCAGGATTTGAACAACAAAAGTGAATATGGGCATTTGATCGGATCGTCTGTGTCAAAAAACACCGAATTCATCCAAGATGGCGACCAAAGGGAACAAAAATTTAGCCAATCGGAACAAAATCAAATGATCCTCACTCAGACAGATGCCCTTTTAAACGATGATCCCTTACTAAGGTATTTATGATCTAGAAATATCATAAGCACTAACTGAATATATCTCCTAACTGACACTTTTAACTTTTTTACACTTTTAACGACTTTTAAGTCGAAAAGTCCTATGTTAATTTAACTCCTAATAGAAGCATCAAATAAAAAAAATTGGCGCCGGAAAGCACGAATAGCCTACCATAGTAAAATATGTTAATAAAAAGTTGGTAGGCAGTTCTTTTAGTTTCAAAGTAAAGGGATTTTTCCAATTTTGGTCCGCGGTTATTTCCCCAATCCGCCAGCTGGGGTCGCATCCGATGGGAGTTTGGAGTTCTCCACACACGGATTTTCTCAAAAACAGACTACGGAAACACGGAATATCTCAAAAACTGCGACTTTGACTGATTTTGATGTTATTACAAATTCTGTTGCAAATATTATTCCTAATCTTAAATTGAAAACCGCGTTTCGCTAGCTACTGTAATTTTGGAGTTACGATTTTTTAAAATGTTTAACCCCCTCCCATACCCCCTTACCAACCCCCCACCCACACCAAAAACTAATGGCCAGATTCTCGGGTTCCACAGTATTTTTGTGCCAAATTTGGTTAAAATCGGTTTAGCGGTTTTTGAGTTATCGTGTTACAGACGGACAGACGGACAGACAGACAGACACCATGAAAATATTTTGTATTTAGGTCATTTATGACCCAAATAACTCATATTGAGTGAAATTAAAAAAAAAAATTGCCGATCTTAATAGGTCGGTCGGCTAATAATGTGAATGATTTAATCCGTGTTGTCAAAATCATCAAAAAATAAACATAGCAATAATAACAAATATCCATAAAAAATCCAAATTATAACATTGAAAATTAGAAATAGAAACATTTAAACATTTATTTTCTTCCCCTTAGAAGTTAGCCTATCTATAAGAGAAATTGGCAGGCTCCAAGTCGATAAGCTTTTTGATTTTTTTTTCAAAAACCAGAGACAAAAATGTAGTAAATAGGTAATTAGAAGGACATATTTACAAAAAAAAAATCAGTGGTCACTGAAGTTGCAAAATATTTCTACTAAAATTTATGTGGGCTGAGGACAGTTTTCACCCTCCTCATACCCTTTTTTTTGAAAATAATTGTGAAGAATTCAGCATTGATGATTTATTTATACTGATTTTTACCCATCACTTAGTTCCAGCAATACATTTTACGTCGGCCAGAACAACATATTACAAGTAGATTACGGTTATGAAGAAAAAGAAATATTTGAAGAAGTTCCAAGCAGTCTACAATGTAAGTGGGAGAAATGCTACCAATTCTACGACAGTCAGAGCACTCTTGTGACACATATAGAGAAATGTCATGTCGAGATCAAAAGAGGTAAGAAAATATAATCGAAATTAAATAAAAAAATAACATAAACAACACATTAGAGAGTAGAGAAAAACAGAATTGAAAAAAATAAAATCCAAAAACCAAGTCGTCAAATATTTTAAGTTTAAAAAAAATCAAAACTGTATTTTGTACGTAAATTTTTAATATTTTCTGTAGATTTTTCAATAGTGATATATTTATCAGTAATTTATACTGAGATATCAAATATTAATGCAACTGTAATTAACTGTATATTTGCAGGTGATGAATTTACATGTTTTTGGGAACATTGTCCTAGACAAACCAAACCGTTCAATGCCAGATATAAGTTGCTGATTCACATGAGAGTTCATAGTGGGGAAAAGCCTAACAAGTGTCCGGTAAGTCATACTAAAGTTCTATCATTTTATTATTAGTAGCCTAATTTATTAATCGGGCTTTATTAGTCATAATAACTAATATTTTAGTAGGTATGGGGACACTTCTTTTGAGACATAGAGCCTTTTCCTTATTTTGCTGACTGTTTTACTCTTTTTACTGTCAGCTTTGCCCTTTATTATGTTTGTTTTGCCATTTATACTGTTTCTTTTACAGTCTTTGACACTCAGTTTATACCGGTATAATAATGATGGGATAAAGTTGACTTCAAAAGCCGTATAATACAGGTAAAAACAGTAAATGAAACAATGAAAACAGTAAAAAAGGCATAAAAAGAGTAAATCTAAGAGTAAAAACAGCAAAACAGCCAGCAAAATGCAGTTCAAGTTTCCAGTTCCCCCATACCTACTACTACTAGGAGGTACAGGGAAAAGATATACAGGGTCCGGCAATAGTGTGTCGGGCATCTGTAGCTTCTAGAATAAAAAACTTGACAATTTTGTTTATGTGCAAACCAAAAGTATGTACCAGAATGTATTTCACGAAAATATATAGGGTGGCTCAAAAAAGTGTGAGTGGATCTGGATGATTTTTTTAAACGGACCGCCCTGTATATTATTGCATTTTTGGCATCCTTTCATAACATAATCTTAAGATATGAGTAAAAAAATAAAAAAAATATTTCGATAGTTTCAGAGATATTAAAAAAGAAACCAAAAATATATACCTATTTTTCAGCCCATCTTAAAAAATTATTAAAAATACAAGAACTGTCCTGAAATCAAAATTATATTAGGTATTTACTTTAGATGGTCTGTTCTTACTTTGCTATAAATATGGTAATCGTAAATCATACAGGATGTTCAATGTTCTACGCCAAACTTTCTAAAATATAAAATATTTTCTCTTTGTTTTTTTAAATGGAACATCCTGTATATTATTTTTTTATTAGATGGAGAGTTAAAAAATGAACACCTTTTGTATTTAAAGTATTTAAAATTTTTTAATAGTTTTGCAGATACACGCAGTATTTCATATGGTTTTTATACAAAATCATTGGGTGGCTTTGATAAAAATTTACTGTGGAAAATGCCATATGAAATATAAAACCGCGAATATCTGCGAAACCGTTAAAAATTTTGAAATACTCTAAATACAAAAAATGTTTATTTTTTAATTTCACATCTATTAAAAAAATAATATACAGGGTGTTCCATTTAAAAAAAAAAAATTATTTTTTATATTTTAAAAAGTTTGGCGTAGAATTTTGAACATCCTGTATGGTTTACGGTTTCCATATTTATAGCAAGGTAAGTACCTACAGACCATCTCAAGTAAATACCTAATATAATTTTGATTTCAGGACAGTTCTTGTATTATTATTAATTTTTTTTAAGAAAGGTTGAAAAATATATAATATTTATTTATTTATTAATATCTCCGAAATTATCGAAATATATTTACTCATGTCTTAGGATTATGTAAAGTGATCTGAAAAGAAGCCAAAAATGCAATAATATACAGGGTGTTCCATTTAAAAAAAATCATCCCGATACACTCACACTTCTTTGAGCCACCCTATAGAAGTTAAAATATTTTCCTGAAAACGAATGAAATACATGACCTAGTACATATGAAATACATCCTAGTACATACTTTAGGTTTGCACTTAAACAAAACTTTGAAGTTTTTTATTTTAGGAGCTAGCCCGACGCACTATTGCCGGACCCTGTATGTATAATTAGTTAATTCTAAGTGAATTTTATAATTTGATTGGTTTACTACTTCACGCATAACGTGTATTATACAGGGTGAGTCTTAAATCAGTGCAAGCATTTTTAGGGGTAGTATATAGTATATTTCGACCCCAGAAACACGCTTATGAGGTTTTTTTCGTGGAATTTTTTGGAAAATATTTTGGATTTTTTTTAAATTCTTAGTTAATAAACACAATATCTTCTATAATATAGCCAAACATAGATAGTAGATTAAATTTACAAGAAAGAAAACCCAGCAAAGCATTCTCAAAATTTCAGTAAAAACCATTTTTTTTAATTTTCAAAGTAAAATATCTCGGTTATTTTAGATTTATTTGAAAAAAGGGTGAACAAAAAATATGTTTCTTTTATCGAGTTTTACTAGCCCTGAAAATATTTGCATTTATTTAAGACTCGCCCTGTATATAGTTACTTACCGGTAAAAATTATTTCCTTATTTCGCTCTATTTTTGACCTGGATCTACAGCATGCTACACAACTACCTATTTTAGACTCTTTTCTATAATTTCACAAAAATCATAATTTAAGTTCTGACACAAAATATCCTTCTAGATTTTCTACCTCTACCTTTTTTAAAAAAAGTTATAATAGTAAAAACTTTTTGAAAAAAATAAAAAAAAACTTAAACGACTATCATTCACACTTGTGTATATTATTCCAACAATTCAAACACCTTCCTAATCTAAACACGGCCTAACCCCGTAGACTCAATATTAGTAGTTTATTATGAGGCGCACGGTATGTCAGTTCGCAGCTACTAGAATAATAAACAGGGGTGTCTCGGCAGCACGCTTTAGGTTAACAGGTCAATAAAGTCTTTTTATGTTTGTTTTATTAAGTTACGGGGTCAATAAAGGCCAAATAGAGTCTAAAGCCATGTCTACATGTAGCGTTTTACCTGTCAGTCTTACCTGTTCATTAAAAAAATGGGGGTTTTGGAAAATATCACTATACAGCATTGGTATCTCGGAAAGCGTAATAGATACGAAGACGGTTAAATTAGGGCAAAGTTGCAAGACCAAGATGCCATCAACAAAGTTTTAGAAATTTGAAGGATTGCTGAGTCTTTCTGGAAAAAAACGGATTTTTATGAAAATCAATTTTATTTGTATATTCTCATAGCCACTTTATTAGGGCTATTTGGTAATATTCTGATATTTTGAAATTAGCTGATAATTTGGGAGATACAGAGATCAACTTAATTTTTTACATATATATGTGTGACATATCAATGTACGTATATGCCATACTTTATTTTTTTTTTGTTTTGGATACCTTCAACAACAACAAAACTATTTAATTATTATTTAAAATAAATTCAAGTCCGACTCTGTTTTTTTTTAATTATTTAATCTGATTATATTCATCGCAACAATATTGATTAGCGCTAATTAACATTGCATAGGCCATTCATCTTCCGGGGAAATGATTTAATTCTTTATATTATAGTTTATATTTATATTACTTTTTACTATTTTATTGCATTTGATTTTCCGTATTCAATGTTTTGCCCCACGTCATTGTAAAGTTTGAAAGCTAATCAATGTTCTAACGATGAATAGATTAAATATTTAAAAAAAACAGAGCCGATCTTGAAATTAGTTTAAATAAATTGTGTTTAAATGACAGAAACAAAAAAAAATATTAAGTTTAGTATATCATTGTATTCAGGAGACCGAGTTCTTTCAAAACCTGAAATAAAAAATGCAGGTCCGTATTTAAAAAATATAAGTTGGCCTCTGTATCTCACAAATATCAGCTAATTTCAAAATCTAAAAATACTATCAGATAGCCCTAATAAAGTGGCTATGAGAATGTGCAATTGGTTTTTTGATTTTCTAAAAAGTAACGACAGAAAAAAATAAAATTGATTTAAAAAAAATCCGATTTTTCCAAAAAAAAACTCAGCAATCCTTGAAAATTTTAAAACTTTTTTGATGGCATCTTGGTGAACATCCCAAAGCGCGACTTTGCCCCAATTTAACCACGTTCGTATCTATTACGGTTACCGAGATACCAATGCTTGTACCCCGAATATGTAGCACCCTGTGTACAGGATGAGTCTTAAATGAGTGCAAATATTTTCAGAGCTGGTAGATCTCGATAAAACAAGCATATTTTCTCTTTACCGTTAAAAAAAATTGAGAGCCACCAGATTTTTTCTGTATTTGCATCCCTTTTAGTGACGTAACCATATAGTGGAAAAATTTGCGGGTCAAAGGTGGTGGTTCAACAAAAGAGGTGGTTCTAAAAAGGTTTCTAATATACGCAGAAAAATTTAAAAGAAAATGCACGATTTTCAACATCTTTTGTTGCGAAAGATGTTAGATTATTTTCGTCGTATTTAAAAATAGAAATTAAAGTAAAATAAAATCTGATAGTTGAGCTGCAGAAATAAGAACCTAATGTAACAAAAAAAATCTAAATAAATAAAAGATATATTACTCAATCGAAAAAAAAACTAAACACAAAAAATTCGAACGTTTTAAAACATAAATAAATAGCTCCTAATTAAACAACACAAGTTCATCTGTGCCAGAAGAATAACAACCGTTTTTATACAGGGAGCGTTTTTTTTGCGGTCTTCACTGAAAGCTCACTGACTTTTCAGTTGTGGCAGGTGGTTTGTATATATAATACGGGATTTTCTGGCGACATGTGCCAGTGGCGTGCGGCAGATGATGTTTGTTGTTTTAACGGATTCTAAACATTCATTATTTTTGTTACTTTTTTAGTTCAAAATAAAAAAAATCGTAGATACAAGTAAATACACACATTTATAATTTTGAAATGGATTCAAAGATTTTATAGATGTTAAATATAAAGATAACTGTATAAAGATCCTTACAAATTTATGCGTTTGACATTGAAAAATAGCGAATTTTTTTATTATGCTAAAATTACTTACGACCAAGAAAATGAAAGATTTTCTTTGATTTAAGTAAGAACAATCTTCGGATTGTCACGGGATTTTTTAACAGAACACTCTTCAATAAACACCTCAGGGTATTGAAGCTTAGAAACAACGACCAATGCAGATTCTGTGGGGAAAATGGGGAAACACCAGAACACCTCATCACTGAGTGCCCCGAGATGACAACCATTCGTACAATAAATTTTAGTACTGATATAGGAGATGGAGAACTAACCGTTATAAAACCGTCTCAGATACTAGCTGGCTTTTGTTAAAGCCCTGAGACTGTATGATCAGATATAAGTCAAGAACGGAGAACACAATAGATGTATAACGCATATTGTATTTCCCTTTATCCGCGTCTGTTCTTTGCTATTTTTCAGTTTTCCCTAAGGAAAACTTATACTTGTTGACATACTGTTTGACCGAACATTCCATATTGTTCCACATTCCCTAAAGTTTCTTTGGAATATAATAACAATATCAATATATTAACAATAATTATATTTGCGGCGATGTTATAAAGAAGTCTGTATAAGTAGTTTCCAAAAAAAATGAAATATAGAGAAAAACTTGATAAAAACCACATAAATACACTCACAGGCACAAAAAAACCTGTAGAAAATAAAGAAATGACCTCAGTACATATTCTCTTGGTTTATTAACTAGCTAGGAATCTTGATATTTTGGCAGATTTTGGCTGAATAAAACTAATGGAATTATCATATTAGCCAAATTATAAATAATTATTATACAAACTAACTAAAATGGTTGATTAATATTAAAAGAATATTAAAAAAGCATGACATTAACCTAACCAAATATAATATTTTACACTTTAAGTAACTAACTAGTTTGTAATCTAGCTATTTAAGTCATTTAAGCTGTAATAGCACAATTTAGCACAAATGTTTCTTAAGTGACGTAGGTACCAAAAGTGAGTACTAAAGCTTTATTCAGAAAGTCGAAATTAATGGAATAAATTAGTGGTGTCAATTAGGGTAGAGGTTTGTTCCTTTAATTTCAATGTAAGCATTCAGAACATCAAAATTAGTGGTAGTAATTTTCAATTAGTAGAAAAAGTTAAGCTTCATTTAGAACCTCGCAATTAGTGGTTTCAATTAGTGTAGAAGTTTGTTCCATTAATTTCAATGTAAGCATTCAGAACGTCAAAATTAGTGGTAGACATTTTCAATTAGTAGAAAAAGTTGTCAAACTTTTAACTTTTCCACTAATTATACTTCAAAATTTGGTCATTTTGGCCTTTGATTATCTACCGTCAAGATAAATTGTGGATAGAAATCAAAAGTTGACTGTTTTGTAAGCTAAAAATTAGACTTTGTCTGTGGATACAACTGACTCTCGCAAGATATTGCTAGGTTATTCTGTTAATTTTAATTGTGTTTGTTAGACATTGTGAATGATCGTAAACTAAAAAGTATAAAGTCAATTACACTTATACTATACTTATACCTTATACTTCTGAATGCTTACATTGAAATTAAAGGAACAAACTTCTACGCTAATTGAAACCACTAATTTATTCCACTAATTGCGAGATTCTTAATGAAGCCTCTGTTGACTGAAGAATAAGCAATGTCTTAAGGGGGTGAAATTAGGAGTACAAGTTTTTATAAAAACATGTTTAAGTCTGGTGTATGATTTTTTGAAAATTCATTTCCTAAAGAGGTGCAATTAGGGTGAAAATTAGTACCTATAAGGAATTATTAAGTCTGGTCTAAATGTAAAAAAAATTGCACAAAATTTGTGTACAAAAGTGTTGTAACTGATCTTAAGAAACGACTTTTGGAAATTAAACCTCTAAGGTGGTGAAATTAGGGGTGAAAGTTTGTACGAATATTCTTTACTATCTATCTCTTAAAAGTATGAAATTTTGGAAAGGTGTCTATAGTGACTGAGCACTAAGTGACCTTTAGAAACAAGTCTAAATTAAGTAATTAATTACCAGTAATTAAGAAGCGATTTTTGTCAATTCATCCTCTAAGCGGTGAAATTATGGGGTATGGATAAAAGTTTATATAAAATCCGTTAATATTTGGTCTAGGAGCATAAATCTTTGCAGACAGGTTCCATAAAGGATGTAATTGAACAATAACAATCAAATTTCGGAAATGTCATTTAATTAAATAAAACGCTTTATAGTAATTACTTAATTTACTGATACCCCCCCGCCTCTGGATTGCACAATAACTTCGCTCCTCGACAAAAAACAAAATGTCTACTCCCTTTAAGACGCACATATGCTACCAGTTTAAATAAGGCATACAAACGTATTATATTTCTATTCTATTTCTAAAGACTTTTTAATTTATCCATATTTCATGGTTTTATTTTGTTCAATTCGATGAACCCGAGACGACTCCAGAATTTGATACTTTTTCACTCCGCGATTCAGACAATTTGTTTTGTGATGGACGAAACGTGTGACAGAAACCGGAAGTTACGAAACGTGTTTGGATATGAATGAATAAGGAGACAAAAAATTGCACACTTGTTTGTGTTCAGTTGCTAATTATGATGTAATAAGTTTATATTTAATAACGGCTACTCTAAATTTGGATTAAAAATAAAAGAAAGAATTGTCTGTTTGAAATTGTAGTCAAAAATAATTCTAATACTAATGTAGTAGAGAAGTAGCTTAAACTAGGGTTGCCAACAATTAGTTCTGTTATCTGGGGTTGCCAACTTTGAAAATAAAAAAATAGAGGACGCTAAAAAACGCAACAGGCGATACATTTTTTGAAACATAGCCCTAACGTCAATAATTTACCCAAAAGTTATGTAAACGTTGTTGATGATCTTTCTTTCTTTCTTTCTTTTTACAAATTTTCTACAAATTTGTTAAAAAGTAAATAAACATAAAAAATCTAAACATATTTATCGCATCTACATATACCGTATGATTGAAAAACAACGGCGTCAGCGATGACTATGAAATGAAGATCGCTGTCATTTTATACAGGGTCGCTTTTATGTATGGAATCGATCGATTATTAGGTAAAATATAGGAGGATAAAGTTAAATACAAAAGTTATCAAATTTTTAAATATCTATTAACGAGTAATAAATTTAAGTATATAGGGTCATTCATAAAGTCGTGGCACATCAAAGTTTCATTTTTTTAAATACAACCCCCTGTATATTATTACATATTTCAATTCTTCCTTCAATTCTAAGCCAAAATCGAAATACACACAACGAGGGGTGTCTCACTTGGGCAGAAAATGTACATGTACTGCCAAAATATCACTCTACCGCCAAGCGACTGCCAATGCCTGCGAAGAAGACTGCCTATGACTGCCATGTAATTATTATAGGCGACTGCCGTAAGACTGCCAATGACTGCCAGCGACTGCCAAGAAAATGTACATGTAATTCCAATAGTGAGACACCCCTCGACACACAATGTACCTCAAAGCAACCGTTTCCGAGTTATTGACTCTTGAAAATATCACTTAAACAATTCGATTTAAATAATATCGCTGTGTTAATGGGTTTTTAAATTCCTATTAGCTACTAGTAAATTTAAGTATACAGAGCCGGTCATAAAGTTGTGTCACAATAAACTTTTTTTTTTTTTTAAATGAAACCCCCTGTATATTATTGCATATTTCAATTCTTCCTTTAATTTTAAACAATAATCATAATACACAATGTACATAAATTGAAGAATTGAAATGTTAAACGAAAATTTTGTAATTTCCAGACTTGCTATACTCTCATATATTTTATACATCTATAAATGCTAACTGGAGAACTAATGTCAAATATTATTAGGGCGTAGCTTGAAAAATAGTTTGATCTCTTCCATATCTTATATATTTTTTGGCGAGAGATCTTATATATTTAAGAGTTTTGTTAGCAGTACTTCAACAGAAATATAAATTTTCCAAAAGCCTTTATTTGCAAACGGTACGATCCAGGAAATCGGTTGTCAAAGTTGTTCCACTATAGGCTTCCTATCGTACCTCTGATTCATACCTGAAACATATCTACATAATCATAATAATAATAATAGTTCCCGTATATAGCGTTTAACGCCTTGGGAGTAGCAAGGTACATACAGCTTGCCATACTAGAGCCGTTCGGTATACAAGGAAGGTAATGTGGTTAGCACTACGCTTCAACCGTCTATTATTACCTCAGGATTGTAAATCCCAAGTACTCATTTAAGGCTGAGTCGACCTAGGTACCCAAACTATTTTTATTTTAATAAAAATAGTCGGCTGATGAGATGCCGGGTGTGGGATTCGAACCACATACATATTCATACTTAACCATAATTTAAGAGTGGTTTAAAAACATTACATGACGCTTTAACTTGTGTAATGAATATCACAATCTCATCTTCCGAAACATATTTTTATTTTCTTTTACGACTACTGCTCACAGTTCAGTTTGCAGATTATCTTAGACCTCAAATCAGCACCTTTGTAAACATTTCTTTCTACGGACCAAATACTATACTTAGTGATGAGCAAATTCAAAACCAAAACCAAGACTCCCTTGGTCTTGGTTTTGCAGTTAATAAAAGTAGTCTTGGTCTTAGTCTTATAATGTAATAAACATCATAAACCCATCTTGCGAACCATTATTTTATGTACTTTTACCATAGGCTTTTACGACTACTATTGTCAGTTTAGTTTTAAGTCATATTTTACCTCAAATTAGCATCTGTGGAAAGATTCTATCTACAGACCACATGTTATACCTCCAAAATTCATTTATAGTAAATGCTATGCTTAGAGAACTCTACTGTAAAATTCCGTTTTAAAACCGGATATTTCCTAAATCGTACTGATACAAATTGAGCAATACAGAGGTACTGTATAAGCAACATAATGAAAATAACAAAATTAATAATTTAGCGCTCGCTTTACAAGGTGTTGTTAACCATGTGGAATATAAGGAAATATTCTCTAGTTTGAGAAAAAAAATACACATCTTAAATTACAATTCACAAGCCACACTAAATTACTTACCATAAGTCATCGAAAAATATGTATTATTTCTTTAAGCACTCGTGCTACTTGAAAACGATCATAGGTATTCCTGAACGTTTTACTGGTCTTCCTAAATATAGATACTACAAAGTGTCTCTCCAATGCAAATATAAACCAAATATTGGAGAAGTACCATTTATGAGGCAGTGCGGCTTTATGGTTTAACCAGGAGTTAACAATTTTTATTTTAATTTTAAATATTTAAACTGTTGTAATTTAATTTATCTATTGAAAGTAAAATAATTCCACTGTCTTTATTTATATTTGATTAACAAAATGTTTCGGTCAGAAGGATCACTGACCGGTATCAAGTATAAACTCGTTATCGAGTTTTGAAATTCTTTTAGTTTCAATACTGGATCATTGTGTACCACATTCAAAATAATTTATCTATATTTTACTGTATTTGTTTCAGTTTAAAGGATGCAACAAGGCTTTTTCGCGACTGGAGAATTTGAAAATCCACCAAAGAAGCCATACAGGCGAGCGACCCTACTTATGTCAGTTCAATGGTTGCACAAAATGCTTTTCTAACAGTTCAGACAGGGCAAAACATCAAAGAACACATTTTGACACTGTAAGTATTTGTTATATGAATTCCAGATATATTGAGGTAGAATGAGCATAAATTAAGATGCGCAGAAATTCTAATCATGTTGGCTAACATTGTGTGGCTTAGATATATAGGGGAGCTCAAAAAGTAATAGTGATTATAAGTTGTATCCACATTACAACGACTTGTCGTTTAGGTTTTTGTATTCTGTCATATTATCATGGAGGAAACACTGCTGTGGTTAGTTTTTACAATTTTTTCAAACAAGTTAAAAAAATGCAAGATAAACAACTTAACTACGTCTTTACTATAAACTGGTATCCCTATTCGCTTCAGAGTCCACCTCCTAGAACTTTTCAATAATAATCTCATTGGCCTGATGTTTCTTTTCCCTGTCATTGTATTCTTTTGATTTTCCTCGCCCAGAAGCAAGGGAAACTCTTGTACAGGGTGTCCCATTTTTGTATGTTTTATGCGGTTTCTCGGTTATGAATAGAGATACAAAGATTCTGTTTCCACATCACTGTGCTACTACTAAAAACACACGAAAATGCGATACTTTCTACATTATTTCTCTTTTGAATACCCTGTATCTTTAATACATAATTTATTTGTTACAGAAACCTTACGCATGTCAAGTCACGGGATGTTTAAAAAAATACACCGACCCAAGTAGTCTGAGAAAACACGTAAAAAATCACTCTCTAGAGGAACAAATGCAAATCAAACGAAAATCGCCAGAAGGCTGTATCAACACCAACAATAATTTTGTCAAAAAATTCCTGGATCCTAGTCGTCAAAAAGCCATCAAAATTAAACCACAATTAGCGTACAGTACAGTTGTTGATCACAACTATTCAACTCATTCTTTGTCGCCCAACGTGAAGCAAGATTTGAAGAACAAAATTGAGAAGAATAAAATGAGAAGAATATTATTCTAAAGCCAGAATTAAAAGAAATTTGATAGAAAATGATGCTAAATATACAATTTTGTTGAAAGGAAAGTGTATATGGATAAGAAAATAGGGACCAATTTATATGTGATAAATGTAGATTTAATTATTATGTAAATATTTTTTTAATAAATTACATTTTTTTTACTTATTGTTCTTCATTTTCATATTTTAGATAATACGAATGAAAATAGATGATAATTGTTTACTAAAAATTGACACAAAACCTGTAAACATTAAGTCTAATAATTATAGAAAGATTAAAAGAGGATAAAAAATTCAATAGACACACAAATCTATTTCCAAAAAATCATTTTGATGAAGTAGATCAGTACAAAAATATACCGTATGATCGAAAAAAAATTGCGTCCAGTTGGCTTGGAAATGACGATCGATGACATTTCCCATATAATTTTACATATAAAATGACAGCAATCTTCATTTCATAGCCATCGCTGACGCCGTTTTTATTTGATCATACGTTATTATAACCTTTTTAAGGTCAACTAGCAGTAAACGCCGTTATAAAAAAATAATGAAGAGCACGGGCTAAGTAAATGACGTCTAGGGCTTGACCTTGCCAAAATTATCATCGATTATCACTCCACAGCAGTCTTTGACGCCATTTTTTTTCGATTGTTTGGTACTTTTAGAATTTTTATTTACTAAATTTAGTAAAAAATAAAACATCACAATAAAAAAACAGCTATAATACAGGGTTATTCACCTCATTTGACACGGAAGTGTGGCCACACAATTATATTTTTAGAAATTGTGAATGATGGGATCGTTGGAGGACTACTAAAGTTACAATTTAAAACTATTTTCAAAAGGTACAGAGTGTAACAAATAAATAAAAAATATCTGTTTTATTTTTTTTACATTATATTTTTAGTTTCTACAATTAAAATAAAGTTACATTTATTTAAGGTTTACCGCACTTTACACTTACCGTTTTTGAAATATTTAAGATTTTGTGAAAATACAATAACAATTTTAATGCTTCGTTTCCATAGGCGTGTTTAAGATTTTTAAACCAAATATAGTACTGAAGTTTTTCTATTTACAAAACTTTGTGTTGCATTAATAAAAATAATACTATCTTATACAGAGTATCTAGAAATTTATTTTAAATAATAACTAGCTTTAAAATGTAATAACTTGTTTAATTTAAATGGAACACCTCGTATATTTGACGAGAATTGCTGTCCTCCATTCGCGAATTTCAAGTTCCAGAGCTTTACGCCCTGTGCTACTCAGAACGGTTCTGAAAGGATCTGTGCGCGATAGACTGGTGCCTCCATATGACACGGAACAGTTCTAAACTTTATGACTCAATTGAATGGAGTGAGAGTATTGCGTTCTTGAATGGTTCAGAGCTGCACAATTGTGTGAATGGAGGACAGTAAATCAGATGCACAATTTAATTGTCTATCAAACTGTATTATACCTGTATTTACCTGTCTCTTCAAGTTTTCATAAAAAATGCATTTTCTTACAATTTAGACCTCATTTATCAATATACCCATGGAATATTGGATGATATTGACATGCATTATTGACATTAATGACACTCTGTATAAGGTAATATTATTTTTATTATTGCAGCACAAAAATTAGTAAATAGAAAAACTTCAGTAGAATATTTGGTTTTAAAAACTTATAAATACGTCTAGAGAAATGAAGTACCTATTAAAATTGTTACTGTGCTTTCACAAAATCGTAAATATTTAAAAAACGGTAAGGTTAAAGTGCGATAAACCTTACCAAATCAAATGTACCCTTATTTAATCATAGAAAGTAACATATAATAATATACAGGGTATTCCAATTAAAAAAAAAACTTTGATATTTTTTCTTTTTGCGACACTCTGTACCTTTAAAGTAATTTTAAATTGTAGCTTTAGTAGTCCTCCAATGATCCCATCACTCACAAATCGAATCATTTGGCTACAATACTCTGTGTGTCTGTGTCAAATGAGGTAAATAATCCTGTATAAAGAAATAATTTTTCTTAGTGTATTTAAAAATTTCTTTCAATAAAATTCAGTACATTTTTGTCACTATACAAGTGAGTTTAGATATCACAATATGATACTTCAAGGTCAAAAAAAAAATGAGATACTTCAAAGAAGCTAACACTTACTAAAGAATCTGTCTGTGTAAGCCAAGGGATTGATTCTGTGTTAAAGGTTTAAAACCCTAAAACCATACATTTTCTTAATCTTTTTTCTTAAATATTCTGACAGGTATTTTGGTGTTCTAGTCACTTTCTTCTTCATCACTAAAATATGAACTTTTCTTGATTTTCTTTCTGGTAGAATTATTCTCCTCCGAATCACTATAGCAACCTGTTGCAACTTTATGCCTATATTCCTCCAATTCATGTTTTTCTTGCTACCACAAAATAAATCGTTTTGCTAAATATCTATACAATATTTTAAGAAAAAATAAGTCAAATTATTTACCTCAAGTTTAATAGCAGCACTTAAACTCTCTTCATCTGGCTCTATCTTTCTATTATCTTCATCAGAACTATCAAAATATTCTTTTTCTTCCTATAAAGAAAACAACAAATTAAAATCCTTATTTACTAGTGTACCTCTCTGTTAACCTGTGTAAGTTCCAATTTTTCTCTCTTCTTACGTACGCGAACTTTTTTAGGAGGCGGATCACGATTACCCAATAAATTTTTCGAACAACTATAACTTAAATGTCCTGCCTCGCCACATTCAAAGCATTTTGTTTTATCTGGATATTCCTAAAACAGGTTTAAAAACATTATATGTTTGGTACCATATTCTTCTCATGCTGGATAAGCTCAGTGTAAAAATAATAATTTCTTTACTTTTCTTCTAATAAATTCTCTGGTTCTTCCATTGTCTTTTGCGATGCTAGCCTTTAATGTCCTTCCAAACATCTTAAATAAAAAAATACCATCAGTAAAAAGCAACTGGTATATACATATATTTCCAAACACATTACCTCCTTCGAGTTTACCTCTTGAACACACACCATGGCATCGTCAGGACTTAGAAATAATACAAACGCTACTCCTTTACTCCTCCTATTTTGCTTGTCTTTTAAGACTGTTACCCTACAATATATATATGGTTTTTATTTTAAAACTATGAAGACAAGTTTACAGTAACTTACTTTACTATTTTGCCATACTTTTCGAAAATTTTATGTAAATCATTGTTCTTTAAATCAAAAGGCAAATTGGAAATATAAACAGTACTCTTACTAGGCACTAAACCACCACTCATTATTTTTGATACCTATAAAAAGACACCTTTTAATTTGCCTTTTACAAAGCCTTTTAAAAACTGTTTACAGCTGTTTGCTGTTTTTAAATTTTAAATGCCTAAGCCTAAGGTTTTGAGGTTATAACTCTAGGACTCTAGGACTGGGACTGGGACCAGCTGGGAGCTGGGACTTGAGCTGGGACTCGAATGTCGAACAACATATTGTCCTATTGTCCTAAATCATATTATATTAATTATATATGCAAAGTAATTGTTCCCACATCTAATCTGTGGTTTTCAAAATAACTGTCAAATGGCCAAAAATCAACAATCAATAATCTGTGATCTGTGGAGAATATCAAACCAGCAGGGAAACCAGGAGGAACTGTTTTAAACGTTTTCATAAATAATTAAATACCAGAGATTAAATTTAGTGCTTTTGGTGTGTTATTTGGTTTAGCTAAAAGTTTTGAGTCAATGTATTTAGTTTGGTTGTAGTTAAAATGTCTGTTTAGCATGGACGATCAATACAAATTGTCGCAGCGTCTTTTGGTTGTTGTTTGTTTTCTTGTGTTTGTGTGGATATGCAGGCAAATATTCGAGTATAACTTATCAGATTTATCACTTTAACGTTGGTTTGTATCATGTCGAAACATCGAGTCTCATATTTTTTTAACCCCGATGTGGGAAACTTCCATTACGGTACAAATCATCCCATGAAGCCCCATCGACTGTCTGTTATTCATAGTTTAATCTTAAATTATGGTTTGCACAAACATATGCAGATTTATAGACCTTATGTAGCTAGTGCTCACGACATGTGCAGATTTCATTCAGATGAATACATTGGTATGTAATTTAAATAAATATTTAATTTTACACACAAGTATTGTTTTTTTAGATTTTTTACAGAAAGTTACTCCACAAAATATATCTTCCTTTACAAAACATTTAAGCCATTACAATGTGGGTGATGATTGTCCTGTATTCTATGGCTTATTTGACTTCTGTTCAATGTATACTGGAGCTTCATTAGAAGGGGCCATGAAATTAAACAATAATGACTGTGATATTGCTATAAATTGGTCAGGTGAGATAAGTTAAATATGTATCCCCTTGAAATATGCAATATTTTTCATATTTTAGGTGGACTTCATCATGCAAAAAAGTTTGAGGCTTCAGGTTTTTGTTATGTGAATGATATAGTTATAGCGATTTTAGAATTACTTAAATATCATCCTAGAGTTCTTTATATTGATATTGACGTGCATCATGGCGATGGTGTTCAAGAGGCATTTTATTTAACTGATCGTGTTATGACAGTTAGTTTTCACAAATATGGGAGCTACTTCTTTCCAGGTATAGTTTGCTTTGGTTTACTTTATATGGCTTAAATTAAGAAAAATCAATGTTAGAGTAAATTTCCTTTTTTTTCTGAAAGAAGGTAAGAGACCACCAAAAAAAGTTCAGATTCTTGTGAAAAAGGGATCATTTCTAGTTTTTCCGATAATTACCTTATTTATTAAGTTATAATTATTATAAGTTACAATATTTGTTTAGGAACGGGAGACATGTATGAAATTGGAGCTGAAAGTGGTCGTTATTATTCAGTCAATGTTCCTCTAAAAGAGGGAATTGATGATGCTAGTTACTGGCAAGTCTTCAAACCTGTTATTTCTAATGTTATGGAATTTTTCCAACCTACTGTTATAGTATTACAATGTGGAGCTGATTCTTTATCTAATGACAGGTTAGAACTAATATTTTTTTTAATGACTAAAGAATACAAGGAACAGAAACCAGATTGTTGCCAACTGACGCCAAGGCTATATGACTTAGTTGAAAGAAGGCGTCCATTCTTCTCAAAGAGACCTGGTTTAAATTAAAAAAAAATATATAAAGAATTATATATATGACTTAGGTCATAAGTGCTTAATATTGAAACATTTGGCACTTACCCCCTTTGGTATTTCCACTCTTCAATTGTTTCCCAATTTTTTTAAATTATTATTTGATGGTTTTTAGTAATATTTTTTACGTGTCACCCTTTTTTCCTATAAAATAGATTATTCAGGTTTTTAACTCACAAAATTAATTTAATAAATGGGACCAAGTGTCAACTAAATTGAGAAGTTTCCAAAATTTAATTTAGTACTTACTGTTACGAGTTCTTATACTTATTTAGTTATATTTTTGATAAAAGTTTTGCCTACGCTTATGGTGGATGAAACTTCTTTAGGTGGTGGTTAGATACTAGACACTAGACACATTACTAGACACAGACGTTTAGGGGGGCTTAGGTCACATATAAGATGTTAATTTGAGCTTAAATCCAATTTTAAATGACCCGCATCCGTCGTCAGAGGGGGCTAATAACGAAGACGGGGGGCTAAGCACCCCCTAGTCCCCCTCTAGTTGCGCCACTGGTAATGTTATACCAATTATTTAAAGAAGAAAGTATTAGAACGTCCACAAAAGGTACAAAACTATTATGCCCAATATGAAGCACACATTACAATATTAGATGTAAAATATTACAATATTAGAAAAATAAATATCAAATTCAATAAAAAAAAAGTCTAAAAAGGAATGTTGAAACTATATATTTAAAACTGTAAGTGAAACGTAACTCCTGACTCTTCTCCCTATGGCTTTTACACTTGAAAGTTGAAAGTTAACAAATCACCATTGTAATAAACTTTATGCAAAGTTTATGACACACAACAAACTGTTAAGAATCTCAAAAATTGTCTCTGGTGTCACATCTTTTGTTTAACAAAACAATGTTGTCCTATAATGTAACATCACAGATTTTACACTAGCCTGTATATGCGCGTTGTGCGTCCTTGTATTTTTTAGTCATTGATATTTTTCTGTAATATTCAAAAACATCTAAATAAAGGGGAGGCAAAAGACTCCATTCATAAAGCTCGATTTGTTTACAATCATACATACTTTAACACTTTTATTGAGTTAAAAAGAGATGGATACATAAATAAGGCAATGCTGTTGAGTTTCCAGTGCATTTCTGTCTTTTTGGTCTACTAGTGGCGTACTGTTTTGTTTTCTGTCAACAATGTAAAAAGTAATTTTAATTTAAATTTTGACTTATATTATAATGGAATGTAATATAATAATTATTTCTCTGTTATGAGTAATGAGAATTCAAATTGTAAAGTTCACAAAAATCATATAGGTATAATTTTATTTTAAATAATGTTTTTTTTGTAATAAACTATTTAAAACTTGGAAGTTAACAGTTTAACAGTTCTTTTACAAAGAAAAACAGTAACAATGACTTGAAAAATACGAAAGTTCTCAAACACGGCGCAGCAACACTGTTAAACTTCCTGAAGCAGCGTTGTCAAAGTTACTTCCCTAATAAGTTTTAATTTAATTTAATTAAATTAGAAAACTAAAAATAATTTTAAAGGTATAATCTATGTATTTTAACTAAATTATTTAAACTACATACAGTATTGGCCAAAAGTGGATGAACCAATACCAATAATTGCGAAGAAAATCAGATTTGAGGTGTTAAATATCAAAATTATTTTATGTACCTTTGTATGTTAAAAGTTTAATACATTCTCACCAAAATACTACAAACAAATATAAATTCTTCTGTTAGTCTTATCATTTATAGATAAGAATTGGCAAATATTGCTTTTTTGTCTTGGACAAAAATAGATGAACCAAATATTTTTAAAAATCGTTAGTTTCATTTGTTCTGCTTTTATGAACAATTGCGATTTAAAAACATTTGAGCTCTTGTAATATATCATGCCACGTGGAATTAACTTGTCTGCAGATCTTAAGTTGCGAGTAGTGAATGCTTTTAAGAATGGTTTGAAGCAATCGGAAATCGCTAAGCAATTACGCCTTGGAAAATCAGCGGTACATTATATTTTAAAGAGATATAATGCGAGAGGAGATGTCTCTATAAAAAGAAAACCAGGACGACCTAAAAAAGTTGGTCCCAATATGATAAAAGCTATAAAACGAATTTCTTCACAAGATCCATTTTTGCCGTCAACGAAGATAAAAGCAAAACTTGAAGAAATGGGCTATCCACCAGTGAGTACAAGGACGATCCGACGTAAATTAGTTGACCAGAAGTTGTTTTCCCGAAGACCCGCCAAGAAACCACTGCTATCAAAAAAAATTTGAAGGCCCGATTAGCATTTGCCAAGGAATATCAAAACTGGACTGTGGCACAATGGAAAAAAGTTTGTTTTAGTGATGAATCAAAGTTTAATTTGGTGTCATCAGATGGAATTCAACATGTAAGAAGACCTCCCAACACACGATTGCTACCAAAGTACACGCACTGTAAAACATGGTGGGGACTCAATCATGGTATGGGGGTGTTTTTCTGGGTATGGGATGGGGCCTCTCCATAAAATTGAGGGCATAATGGATCGGTTTGGCTACAGCGACATTTTACAAAACCTTTTAGTGCCTTATTTGGAGGAAAAAATGCCAGTTGTACACTACTTCCAACATGATAACGACCCTAAACATGCCTCACAATTGGTTAAAAGGTTTTTGGAAGATGAAATGGTGACTGTTCTCAAATGGCCATTGCAATCCCCAGACCTGAATCCAATAGAAAATTTATGGGAAATTTTGGATCAACACATTAGGACCAAATTCTACAAAAATAAGCAAGAATTATTTGCAGCTTTGGAAGAGTCTTGGAAAAATATCGATTTTTCTATAATTGAAAATCTTCTGGGATCCATGCCTAAGCGATGTCTGAAAGTAATTAAGAATAAGGGTTATTACACTAAGTACTAGTAAATTATAAGTTAATTTTTCAGTTTTTGTTAACATAAGATTTTTTTTTTATTAAATATATATTTTGTTCATTTACTTTTGTCCAATAGTTTTTTCAATTTAAATTTTTTGCTACCTTATTAAAGCACATTTTAAAAAAACAATGCTATTTATTTTTATAGCACTGACACTAGACTTCAAGTAAATATAGCTCAAATTTTAATTTTAAACATATTAGGAAAAACCCATTATTTTAACAAAGTTCATCCACTTATGGCTAATACTGTATGTATTTAGTACGCCATTTCTATAGATACCCAAAAAAACTACATAATATAAATATAAATAAAAAATACGTTTTCAAACTCAAGCCGTAGATCTAACGTAATCCGCAGAAATTTGTCATCATCGATTTTTATTCAAAACGATGTTTGATCGCGGTAAAATGTAAATACAGTTCATACCAAATAAACTGATTAGTTTGACCGGTCGATTTTTACATTTTTTCTTTTAATCAAAATATTTTAAGAAACAAAATAAACAGGTATTATTTACATCTACAAAACTCACCTTATCAGCACTTAAGGGGCATAAAGAGCCATTACTACCGCTTTCCCGTTCAAAATATTTTAATAAAGTTACACTATCTTGTACAATTCGCACTAAAAGTGGTTCTAAAAAGAACAATGTTTGACTGCAAGGTCTGCTGCTAGTAATTATTTTCAAGCTTAAAGTATCACAACACGATTTATTTAAACCAAAAAACTCGTAATACCAAACTAAAGTGCCAAAACAAATGACAGTGTCAGGAAATAAATAAATAAATGCGACAAAGTGACATTTTTTACAGCAGAGCTACCACCTGAGTCCCCAGGGCGAAATTTAAATTCCAGTTAGTCAGCGCGGTGCTTAATATGTCCACGGTTGGCAACAATGAATTCAACAATCGCGCCCTCGATTACGTAACTAAAAGTTTAATTGATATCAAATATAGTTTTTTTCTCCCTTTATTTAGATGTCTTTGGTAATATTTTAATACTGACAATCAAATTTTATTTCTATAGATTAGGCTGTTTTTCGCTGAGCATAAAAGGTCACGGAGAATGCGTGAAATTTGTCAAAAGTCTGAACGTACCTACTTTAGTAGTAGGTGGAGGTGGTTATACGTTAAGAAACGTCGCTCGTTGTTGGACATACGAGACATCTCTATTGGTGGATGAGCAAATATCAAACGAACTACCGTATACGGAATATTTCGAACTGTTTGCTCCAGATTTTAATTTACATCCAGAATTAACGAAGACTAGGGATAATTTTAACAATAAACAATATTTGGAAGCCATTACAAAGTAAGATTTGAGTTTCCTTAGTGTTTCCATAGGTCTGGATTATTCTATCGTTACTCTTTCATTAGACAAACTGTACATAAATAAATCAATAATTTATTTTTCGGCGAAGTCCAGATTTTGTCTGGATTTCAGAGCTTCCGGAAAGTCCAGAATTTCCAAAAAACTTGCATGGAAACCCTAAGTTCTCTAGCATTGTGAGTCTCGATATTACCGACTGTTTTTTGAAAGTGACGCTCCTATAACATTTTTATTTTTTCAAATAATAAAACAAGAGTTGGTATGTTTGTATACGACATAAATCTTTTATATGACATAGATCACTCGGAAATGACTGCAGCTTTTGATTTTCAAATGGTATCCCAGATATTTTTTTTCCTTTGTTCGATAAAAACGACATTCTGAATAGAATGACATCTCATATGTCAACTTTTGACATTTATGCTTAAAGAAGTTAATGTTTTAAATATCAATCTAGAGTGTCATGGCTGTATTCATAACGAAAATTTGACTTGAAATAGCCATTATGTGGTACCAAACTATTCATAACAATGCTTTTTCCAAATATGCTAACGAGCCACTCTTGTTCCATTTAACAAAATTGAGTTATTATTAAAAATACGATTTGGGCATCTTTTAACCGGCCAGGAACAGCGTAGAGAAACATTAGACGATCAAATCTATTTTTCCAATGTTTCTTGATTAAAAATTAGTGGTTTTATCACAGCCATGACACTCTAGATTGTAATTTAAAATACAATTATATTTTAAGCAAACATGTCACAAGTTGACATATGATATGTTGTTCTATTCAGAATGTCATTTTCTGTCAAAGCAAAAATATGCTGATGGTACCATTTAAAAATTAAAAGTTGTACTCATTTCCGGTAAAACAGGAAGTGATCGAAACAAATTGAAAACGTCAATCCATCCTGATTTATGTCATATTCATATACCATCCTGGGCGCTTCATCTGCGTGGTCTGTATTTTATTGCATGCGATAAAGATAAATATAAATGACCGGCTGACAGAGGTCAAAATAAAAAGCAGCATATAGTGTTGCCAGTTTTTACGTCTTTAGAAAAAAAAACTATTTTAAAAACATTCATGTATACTACTGAAATGAAGATAATATATCTAAGCTAAATATAATCTGTTACAGCTGTAGTAAATTGAGTAACTAATTGTAAAAGATAAAGTTCCAACCCTAGATGCAACACTTTTCAAACCGCACAAGTGGAGAAATGTATCAACCCAACTTTTATCTTTTTTTAATACATTTGATTTACCATTAAACTGTCTACATCGTTATCTTGCTTGTTTCCAAGAAATCCAGGAAAATCCAGAACACGTTTTTACGATGACCAGATTGGTAAACCAAATCAAGTTTTTTTTTTATCTGAAACCAAGTTATAGATTGTAAGCCACTTTTGAAAAACACCCCTCATATTTAACGAAATTATTTTAGATTTGTTTATGACAATTTGAAAATGGTCCAGCACTCGCCGAGTGTCCAAATGCATAATGTCCCCGGTCCAGCCATTCCAGAAAGTTCACGAGTAAAAGAGGAAGAAGATCCGGATGTGCGTATTAGTCAAGATTTGGATGATAAAATGGTGGAAGCTAAAAACGAATTTTACGATGGAGATAGGGATAACGATAAGGATGATGTTAAGAGTTGAAGAAATTGGAAATTATTGGAAAAAATGAAGACAGAATAACTTTGAAGATTGAATTATTTATTATTAAATTGAATTTTTCAGTTTTTCCAATAATTGTCTAGACAATTTTAATTTTAAGATTAAATTATAAATATATTTAGGTGTAATTTTTATTTTTCCTATAAATATAGAACATATTTGCTATTTTATTTACTAGAAAGCTGTAATTTTTTATTATAATAAAAAATAATGTTTAGTTTGTTGAAGTTTTAAAGCGAATCTTTGTACAATATTTATTTTTTTACCAATTGCAACTTTTTTAATTACGGCGAACTGTAATAAATAGTAAAAGAAGATATAATAATTGATAATAAAGGATAAAGTTTAAACAATTTCAATATAAATACCATCGAAAAAACGGCGTCGAAAACGTCTGGAGAATGACAATCGATGTAATCGGCTGATCAGGCTGTTCTTTATTTTAATAATGATGAAAAATGATTTTTGAATGGTGGTTTAAAATTCGAGAAAAACAATTTTTTTTGGAAATAGATCTGTGCCTGAAACAATTTATGCTTTTTTAATCTTTCTATAATCAGTGTTAATTTTTATGTCGACTTTTAGTAATAGAGATTGACCTCGCCAAAATTGTCATTGTTTGTCATTCCCCAGCCGTCTGACACCATTTTTTTTAACAGTTCGGTAATTTAATTAATATTTAAAATATTCCAGGACTATGGCTATAGATTCGAAGATAATGTTTTATATTAAAGTTGAAACATAAAATTGAAATTTAATTTAAAAATAAAGAATACCTTACATCCTTAGATCATATATAATAAATGTCATATATGTTTATTACATTCTCATTTCTAAATATGTCTCGAATCTGTGGGTATAGGTGGGTACCATAGATTCTTGTCGTAGTTTATTCTTATCTCTTTTTATACCGTGGTAAATAAAAACGATAGGTAATTGTCAAATATGACAATTAATTTGACATACGACTGACGTTTGACGTTTCTTTTTCTATGGTGTTTTTGTAAATATTAAACACAATTTTTTTAATCGTTTAATATTTAAACCATCCGTAAGTTATTTTCTAAGTTTCTAATGCTCAAATAAAACCCTTTACTGGAATACATTTTTATGCTAGCCAGTTTTGAAAAATGCTGTTTATTTCATACATATTTAAGTAATGTTTTTCTTGTAGGTTAAGTATGGCGATCAGACCAGTTTATAGGCCCGAAATCGTAAAGAAAAGGACTAAAAAGTTCATTAGACATCAGTCCGACCGATATCATAAACTAAAGGTAAGTTACTATCAAAATATCTGCTTATTCTAAGTGATATTATGAAAATTAATTTTTCTTAAAAAATAAGCTAATTTCGGACATAACCATTACATATTTATTTTCCTTTAATCATAGAGGAACTGGCGTAAACCCAAGGGTATTGACAACAGAGTCAGGAGGCGTTTCAAGGGTCAATATTTGATGCCAAATATTGGTTATGGTTCTGCAGCAAAAACACGTCATATGCTACCTACTGGATTCAGAAAGGTTTTGGTACATAATCTTAAAGTGAGTACTTTATACATATTTATGTTGCCAAATACCCAATATGTTCAAACAGTTGAGAAAATTACAAATATTTGAATATGTATCACAGAACAGATACAAATCAGAAATTTCACTGAACGTCGGTGCCTTTCATGTGTGTTGTAAGAATTCCGTTCGTCGCGTACAGATTTCATCCCTCTGCGCGCCGCTCAGCTGATCGTTAGTTGACGGCTTTAAACGAGCCAGGGTTAAACTCAGATACTTGTGAATCGTAACAGGAGCGTATTTCGTTTTTTTAACAGTATTTATTTGAAATAAGTAATATTTAGTAGTGACAAAATAAATAATGTGTAAAAATAATATGAAAAATCATGTAAATTGATTCAAATGTTTAAAGCGTTATTTTACAAAAAAAACGTGTTCATTGAGTTGAGTCATTGTTTTGTATCTCGTTTTTCTAGAAATAAAAATTAATATTTAATTTTTAAAGAGAAAAATCACAAAAACAATTCGGACAAGGCGGGTTTTGTGGCAGTATGATACATATTGCAGGTTTTGTTGCAGTATGATGCATATTGCGGGTTTTGCTACACCAAGATATTTGCATCCTAACTTGATTTATTAGATAATATGCTATTTTATTAAAATTAGGTAAGGAAATTGAAATGGATAAGATGTCAGTAGTAAGGTATTAATATTATACTTGTGTAAAGGGGCCTATGAAAAAATGCAGGATTTGCAATAAGTAATAAGGATTTTGCTGCAGTAACCTAATTTGTAGTGAATTTTTTATAGGAATAAGCGACTTTTAACTGCAGTTTGGGACTATGTTTATGTAAATTTCAGGGTCCCACTATAAGCTTGACGTTGTCATGATTTTATGATTCAGCAATTTTAAATTTTTTCAATACAAACCTTCATTTGAAAATGTAGACAGAACATAATAAAAACAATTTGACTGATATAAAATAACATTTTATTTGTTATTATAAATATGCAAAAATTATACATATAATCCTAGCAATGTGATATTAGGTACAAAATCTAATACAATTACTTAAATGTAAATGATCCTAAAATGTATTAATACAAATGAAAAATTAAAAAAAAAGAAAAGATAAATATCTATGATCTAACTAAACTTACTTGCTAATTAAAAATATCTAAATTGTAAAGAAAATTTCTATTTAGGAATTTATCGTATTTAGAAACATATCTATATAAAGTAAAATTGATAAAAATTTAGTTTTAATAACACATTTTGCTTTTATTTTACCGTTTTAAATAAATATTATTTATAAAAAATATGAATGAATATTCCAGATGAAATTCCAACTTTCTTTTCCAACTTCTAATTTGTAACCTTAACCCATGTTTTCTTGGACTGTCTGCACTAAGCGATGTAGGTGTCTGTTGTTAAAAATCTATACAAAAAAGAAATAAAAAAATATTATTTATCTATTTGAAATATTGATCTTCTCTAAATATAATAAAAACAAACTACCAAAAAAAATATTTATTGAAAACTGGAATTCTATACCCTATATTAGTATGGAAGTACAGATTTATACAGGGTGGCGCACCTCATTCGCCTCAGTTGATTGTACGACAACGGAAAGATGTAGAAACCTACTAGGCAGAAACCTGTTGTTGGAAGTGAAGAAAATGAATTTGCCTTAATTGGCTCTTTTATAGAAAATCCAATATATCTACCAGTAAATCAAAGAACTACTACTTTATTTTTCTTGATAAAATAATAAATACTTGTAACTATTGTAGGTAAATTAAATAAAAATAAACTGTTATAAATTTAAATAAAGTCCATAAACTAATGTCGATTTTGAAAAGAGCTACTATAACTGTCACTAGCAAATTGTCATGATGATTGCCATTTTATTGAAAAGTCGCTCTTTATTCAAAATCTGGGCCAGATAGGTATAGGAAAGCCTAATATAGTTTGAAAGAGCATTTAAATCTGCTTCGACTTATTTTAATAAATACATAGTGTTGTATTTGAAATAACGAAGTTTTTATGTAAAGTAAATATTTAAAATAGACCAGCAATTTTTGATACCCCTGTATACATTTAAAGATGCAATACATTTTTTTAGTAAAGTTTGTTTCTCTGGCTTCAAAGTCAGCACAAGAATTAACTCTTAAAAATGAATGTGCAGGGTGTTGACAAACTTTGTTATTATAACATGCATATTTAAATGTCTTTAAATATCTCAAAAACCAAAGCTTTTAAACATATTAAACCCTTATAATAAATACCTTATTTTATGTTCAAGAATCAAAATACCGTGTGTTCCATAAGAAAAAAATATAACTTTGGTATGGATCTTAGTTCTGACACACCCTATACATTTCAAAATAATTTTAAATTAAGTACATTGCCTTTCCACATATACCCATAAAATATTTTGTTTCTATATCTTTACGTTTTCGTATAATCAACCGAGGCGAATGAGGTGCGCCACCCTGTATTTAGCCTTGTGCTTACAAAGTATTTTACTCAACTTCAGATGTAACTTCCTTGGATGTTGATGGAATAGCGATTACATCTGGTGAAGTAGATTCTGAAACAGCTGAAAACATAAAAAAATATTTATTAAAAACTGGAATTCTATACCCGATATTGGTATGGCAGTTCAGATTTATATTCAGCATTGTGTTTAAAAGGTAATAGTATTTTACTCACCTTCAGATGTAACTTCCTTGGATGTTGATGGAATAGCAATTACATCTGGTGAAGTAGATTCTGAAACAGCTGAAAACATAAATTAAAATATTTATTGAAAACTAGAATTTTATACCCTATTGCATTGTGTTTAAAAGGTTAAAAAAATAGTATTTTACTCAACTTCAGGCAAAAGGCAAAATTGAAAGCTAAATGTTATTGTCAAAAGTTTTTGTTTTTCAGGAATATAGTATTTGTCATAAAAATATTGAAAATATTACACAGAACCACCACGAACAGACTGAAACTGGATTTTCTAAGTGCCTATCTATAAACAATTTTTGTTTATTTAAATGTTCGTTTATGCAAGTGAATCGATTGTGCAGATAAACAAGCAACTGATGATTTGAAAAAAATAACAAGTAGAATTAATAATAATGCTTATGAACCTACCTGACATAAATAAAGTTGGAACAGCAAATTTCTTTAGACGTCTTTGAGACATTCCTGCAAACATGGTAGGTTGAAAGTGTTTTCCACGAACTCTATACCCTCTATGCAAATCTACAAGTGATTTTGCTCTAAAATCCTGCCTGTTTCAGTTCTTAACCCACTCAGAACATCTAGAATTTATTAAAATATTTTTCGTTATTTAATAGATGATTGTAATACATACATGAGTCTGTCAAAAACATTAGAATTTCTAAAAAATCTAACTAGATTGTCTAAAATTCTAGAGGAAACATTCCTTATTGTGTAGATAAAAAATAATAATGTACCTTTTTGGATCCAATGGGAATTAAAAGAAGCTAAGACCCATGTCAGCCTCCGTATTGCTTAAACAGCCGGGAACACAACAGTAACCAACGCCCATTATAAACAAAATTGTCAAACAAATATAGTCACAAAATATCACAAACACACCACAAAGTAAATTAAAATTATTTTAATTTACTTTTCCGCCCGTTCATATGACAATATGCATTCATATTTTTAGGTTAGAAATGTTGAGCAACGTTGTCAGTTGTCAGATTTTAACAAAGAAATTCCTGAATCTTTAATTACCATTGCAGTAATAATTTTTTTATATTTAGCAGTAAAGCAAAATAGAGTGCAAAATTGACGATGTCCGTTGGTTTTATTTATTCTAAAATCAATTTCAATTATTTTGGTTTAAATATTTCAATGATATTTTTTAACTTTTTTGTACAGAAAATGAGGTACATTTTTGTTACATTACGTACTACGTCGCAAAATGTTTCACTCAAGGGACGTTGCCATGCCGCGTTTTTCGTAATAATAATGTTAATTTTTAGGCATACTTTAATTTTCCAAATATATCAAATTCCTCATAATTATGGATATTCGGTAATTCTTGTATACTTGCGTTACTTATTTCGTGAAAGAAATGCTAAATGAGTGAAGAAATGTAGCCGTAGGATTATAATATAAAAATACATTTTTCAAGTACTGAGAATTATGGGTCACCTTGGCAACCTCACAAAAACCTTGCGCATGGTTTTGATCCCTCTGCGCGCATATAACATAAAAAAATAAATCTTGACAACGAAAATCCCATCAGTGAAATTTCTGATTTGTATCTGTTCTGTGTATGTATCATCATATGGCATTTCAAAGTGATTTTTGTGTAAATTGATCTTAATATGTATGTTCTCAAAAGTGGCTCACCCCTGTAACTTTTTTATTATTTTCAGACAAAAAAACGAGATTTTGTATGTTAGTATATGACATAAATAGGATTGATTGACGTATTCAGTTGTTTTTGGTCACTTCCTGTTTCACCGGAAATGACTACAATTTTTGATTTTTAAATGGCACCCTTGGTATTTTTTTACTCTATTTGATAGAAGACATTCTGAATAGAAAAAAAGAAACTTTTGACATTTTTGCTTAAAAAAATCGTATTTTAAATGTCAATCTAGAGTGCCATGGCTGTGTTAAAAACAGTAATTTTTAATCAAGGAGCCTTGGAAAAATTGATTAGATTTGTCTAATGTTTTTCGTGTCTTGTCCTGGTTGGTTTAAAGACGCCCAAATCGTATTTTTAATCATATATCAATTTTGTATATCATCTCATTGTCTTTGTCTTATTTGGAAAAAGCATTTTTTTATGATTAATTTGGTACCACACACTTTGTATTTCGAGTGAAATTGTCCTTATGAACCGCGTGTTCAATTTCAAATAAACCATATCCAAAAATATCAAAAGTTGATATACAATACATCATTCTGTTCAGAGTGTCATTTTCTATTGAATAAAGTAAAAAATCCCGAGGGTGTTAATTAAAAATCAAAAGTTGTAGTAATTTCCGGTGAAGCAGTAAGGACCAAAAACATCTGAATACATCAGTCAATCCTAATTTATGTCATATACTAAGGTACCAAAAATCGTTTTTTTTATGTGAAAAAATAAAAAAAGTTATAGGGATAAGTCACTTTTGAGACGCACCGGGTATAACCACCCATAAACTATATTAACAATAGAAACAGATGTTGCAAATAGTTGGACACTAAGTTAGATTGTAAACTAGCTGCTGGTTACCTGCTATTTTGGAAGAATTGGGCGGATTTCTTCAAAATATCAACAATTTTATAGTACCTCTATCCGTTCTGTAGCTACGGGGTATCCGTAAGGGGGGAAACGGTATTATCTCGATGTTTCTCGTAAAAAATTAGACGACGCGTCCCATCAATACAAATTCGACAAATTTGCAAGTAGCCAATGAAATGAGTGGGCGGAGTGTTCTGCGGTGACATACTCGTCAAGTCCACTCCCCTCTAGTCCCTCTCCCGCTTCTATTTAGGTAGCGATTTATAAAATATATTGCTGTTTATTTAAATGTTTTTGGTCTTTGGTTTGGTTAGGCGTAGTTGGGTAGACGTACTTCACGTCTACTGGATCTGTGTCTATGAAAGGAATGCGGACAAAAAACATTTAAATAAACAGCAATATATTTTGTAAATCCCTACCTAAATAGAAGCGGCAGAAAACACTCCGCCCACTCGTTTTATTGGCTACTTGCAAATTTGTCGAATTTTTATTGATGGCATGCGTCGTCTAATTTTTCACGAGAAAAATCGATCGTTTCCCCCCTTACGGATGCCCCGTAGCTACAGAATGGATAGACGTCCTGTAGTTAGTTTGCAAAACTGCTGATTAGTTTTAAAATTAGTCAAGTATCTATATTAGCTGTAACATACAGTATATACCTGGATTGTCTTTACAAGAGGATAAAAACTTTTATTATTGATATTTTGAAAAAACTGCATTTTTCATAAAAAATTTTGTTTGTTCTAAAATGGTTAATCCCTTTTATACTTTTCCAAATTTCTATGCCGTTTTAGAGAAATTTAAAAAATATATGAAAATATAGTTGAATTTATTCCTAAAAGTCCTAAAAAATCAAAACGCGTTTCTATGGTAATATAATTTCGTTTTCATTCTTTGATAGATTTTTATTATTAACGTTATATTTATGCTGTTTTAAAATGTTAAAGAAGCATAATATATTTCATTGCAATTAAACTTTTTTAGTTACTTAATCGAGGGCGCGATTTTTAAATTCATTTTTGCCAACCATGGAGATATTCGGCGCCGGGCTGACTAACTGGGACTTAAATTTCGTGCTGGGGATTCAGGTGGTAGCTCTGCTGTAAAAATGTCAAGTTGCCTCATTTATTTATTTGTTTCCTGACATTGTCATTCGTTTTGACACTTTAGTTTTGTATT
Organism: Sitophilus oryzae; assembly: GCF_002938485.1. Taxonomy (NCBI): domain Eukaryota; kingdom Metazoa; phylum Arthropoda; class Insecta; order Coleoptera; family Curculionidae; genus Sitophilus; species Sitophilus oryzae. The sequence continues at coordinate 788,523 of NW_022147170.1, forward strand.
ACTCGTTTTTGATTTAAATAAATAGTGTTGTGATACTTTAAGCTGAAAAATGGTTACTAAAGAAAATGTTTACTGCAAGGTCTGCAATCGAATATTGTTCTTTTTAGAACCTCTTTTAGTGTGAACTGAAGCTTAATAGCCGTAAAAAACTCATCGCAACTCTATTAAAATATTTTGGAAGGGGAAAGCGGTAGTAATGACGCTTCATGTCGCTTAAGTGCTAAGAAGGTCAGTTTTGTTGATGTAAATAATAATAACTGCTTATATATTTATAATTAATTTATTTTTGTTTGCTAAAATATTTTAATTAATGGAAAATATAAAAAAGTGGACAATCAGAAAATTTCATACTTGAACAACAGCAAAGAATATGACGTTAATAAAAATTAATAATAACCATCTATCAAAGAACGAAATCGGAATTATATTACCATAGAAACACCTTTTGATTTTTAGGAAAAAAATTAACCATATTTTCATGTTTTTTTTAATTTTTTTTCTAAAACGATATGGAAATTTGGGAAAATGTAAATGGGACTAATCATTTTAGAACAAGCAAAAATTTTTATTAATAATTAATTTCTCTCAAAATATCCATAATAAAAAAGTTTTCCTTTTGGAAAACAATCCGGGGACATACAGTACAGTACATCTGCTGGATCTGTGTCTATGAAAAGAATGCGGACAAAAAACATTTAAATAAACAGCAATATATTTTATACGTCGACTTGACGAGTACGTCACCGCAAATCGCTCCGCCTACTCATTTTATTGGCTATTTGCAAATTTATCGAATTTTTATTGATGGATTTATTGATCTATTTTTTTACGAAAAACATCGAGAAAATATCGTTTCCCCTCTCACGGATACCCCGTAGCTACAGAACGGACAGACGTACTGTATATATTATTTTAAAATTCAATATGGGGGTTCTTTAATGATTTTTGCCTTTTATGATGTTATTTGAGGTAATTTGCGCCTGAAACATTTTATGTTGAAATATTTTATGCTGATTTCTATAATGAATACTAAAAATATTGTAAAATTTTGTAATTTACTTGCTAATATTGTTGTTTTCTCTTTTCTAGGAACTAGAGGTTTTGATGATGCAAAACAGAAAATACTGTGCAGAAATTGCCCACGGTGTATCCGCAAAGAAACGTAAAGAAATTGTAGAAAGAGCGCAACAATTAAGCATAAGGGTTACAAATGGACATGCCAGGTTACGTAGCCAAGAGAACGAATAGTTTTAGTTTATGACTTTCAAAATAAAAACCTTAAAAATATACTTGATTTTTTCTACTAATCAAATTTCATGAAATATTCCGAATAAAAATACAATATGATCGAAAAAAATGGAGTCAGGGATGGCTATAAGAAGATTGGTGTCATATCATATCTATAATCAAGGGTGTCATTTTATATGAAATATAGGTGGAATGTTCTCGACCGTCATCTCCAAGACAACTGGACACCGTTGTATTTCATATGTAATATTTCTTACATGATATAAATAACAAGCCACACTGATTATTAGGTCTGTTATATGCTTGGTGCATTCTCCGCCGGTACTGCTACCATCGGAGATTTGCTGTCCTCCATTCACACAGTTGTGCAGCTCTGAACTGTTCAAGAACGCGAAACTCTTCACTCCATTCAATTGAGTCATAAAGTTCTGAACTGTTCCGCGCTATATGAAGGCACGAGGCTATTGCGCACAGGTCCTTTCAGAACCGTTCTCGAGTAGCCCAGGGCGTAAAGAATACCCTTCTCGTACTTTTTTTAAATTTTTTACGTCGTACTTTTGTGAAAGCCAAATATTAGAGCATTTAGCAAAACATACAGAAGACAACCGAAACCAAAACAACCAATTTCTCATTCAAATAGGAATAACGGTTCTTAAAATATTTGAAAAATGTGTTTATTTTTTTAAAGTTTGATACCCTCTAGCGAACAAATGAAGCACTTTTGTATGAGGTAAATTGTGTCCAATGAACTTATTTTGATTCCAAAAATACGTAGTAGTTCTATGGCCACGGAATTTTTTTAGGTGTAAAATGCCTTTACGGACGGAGTATCATAGCGGAGTGTGGGACTCAATCTCTCCGTAAGCTGATTGGAGGACACTACCTACTAAACATCACCCCCTCGCTCCTGCCACGTCTACCTGAACCCGCTGGACGCATCTCCTCAAGTAGACTCCGGAGTGTTCTTTTTGTTTGATTACCTAGTCTTCGCTGTATTTTGCCTCTAGTATATTTTGGGCCAGTCTTGAGATGGCTTCAAAGTTTTCCCTTCTTTCTGTTACCGATTTTAAGGTGTCTGCGGAGATATTGCCACCAATCGTCATGCGTGCCTCACATCTTTCCTGTTCCCATCTTGGACAAAGAAACATATTGTATGTTCTGGAGTATCATTGGGTTCAGCACAGTATCGGCATGCCGCGACTTCCCTCTTTCCAATTGTACGCAGGTAACTTTCAAAATTCCCGTGACTACTCAATATTTGAGTAAGATAGAAGTTTACCTCTCCATGCTTTCTTTTAATACACATATTTATATTTGGGATGAGCTTATATGTCCATCTTCCTTTTTGCGATACATCCCATTCTGCCTGCCACTGCTGCACGGAGCGGTTTCTCTTCATCTCTCTTCTTACCCTGGTTTGTACTTCACCCTTGAGAAAGAGGCGTCCTTTGTAGGGGCACCAGACCCGATATCACCAAGGCTGCTTCAGTTAAAGTTGTCCGATACGCCGAGCAGACCATGACTCTCTGTGCACCCTCAAGTCTTTTTATTTACGTGCATATTGGTTGCTTCATTCCACACAGGTGCTCCATACATAATATTCTGGCACGCATATGCAAACACTTCTCTTTGCTGGTGTTGATCCCCGAACGTTTGGCAGTATTGCGGACAGCGCTTTAGCAGTTCGGTTGTGATTTCAAAGACCTCATTGATGTGCAGGGTCATCGTGAGTGCACGGTCTATATGGAATCCTAGATAGTTGACTTGCTTCACTGGATTTATATCCTTAAAATTAAACTTTATATGGTCAACTTTTCTCTTGCGGCTCAGTGAAATCGCCTGTTTGTTCCACAGCTATTTCCAGTCTGTGCTCACGCATCCATCTGACTATGATCTTTTAGTGTATCATCCACAGTCTATTAGGTCGAGGTCGTTTATTTTTTTGTTCCTTTTTTTTGTTATTACAGCAATATTATTGGCGTAACAGATGAACTCTGTCCACGGAATATCGGGACACCCTACTCGTATATTGTATCTCACCAAAATGTAGCGTCTACACCTTAAAAAAAGGATATGTTCTTAGTAAATACTAATTCTTCGTTCATATAAATGTTTAATGCACTGAGAATTAGCATTCGCGTTGATTAAGTGTAGGTAATTACCAAGGTTAGTTCAAAACTTGTTGCATATTATTAGTAACAATGTTTAAAGATATGCATATAATTGTAATTTTAATTTCCTAATAAGATATAGGTGCATTGTTTATTTTCTTTGTTCTTTGTTGCTGTACAGCAACAATAGGACAATCCACTTATTGCAGGTTTCTCATTTGCATACGGATTTCAAAAAAAAATCCATTTACAAAAGATTTTGATTAATTTGTATAAACAAGGTATAAACTATCTCTCCACACTAGGGGGGTTTTTGTATCGAGAATTCTTGAGAAATTTGTCTTTAGTCGACGTGCGAGGAAACAATTCTACACCTCGATGACTTCAGAAATCAATTCCGTGTGGATAATAGTGATTTATATCCAAACTCAAATTCCAGTTAAAACCGAAAAATTCCTACATCGCAAACAACTATAATGAAGATGATATCAAAATAAGCATTAATTAATCACTAAATGTTGATGATGCTGACAAGAGACCTTTTTTACGGAAAATTGACGTAAATGTATATTTTTTCACCAATTCAAACCAAACCTCCTACAAGTAGGAGTCATATTGACATCGAAATCAAATTTCTCATGTCAGAACACAAAGAAACCAATTCTCATCCAAATATCAACTGTAGATAAAAAATTATTAAGAAAAAACGGCAATATAAAAATGAAACTTCTACATCCTGTTTCTCCGAAATTATCTCTCTCCGTATTTTAGGACATAAATGAAATTTATTACGAACTTTTTTACTTACTGAAGTGAATTAAACTTCTTACCCGCGCTAGAAATAAAAATTGAAGGTCGTAACTCGTAACACGACACACGAGAGGGAACGTGACAAGGACAGACTACGGTAAGCCGTAGGCTTAGAAAACAGTTGAGATGGGTCTTTGGAGCGTCGCGTAAAGCTACACGCACATTGGTGCGATCACGGCCGCGATCACGATCTCCACGCGGCCGCGGCCAAAAGTTGCTGAAGAATACATATGAGCCGTTTCACATTGGCGCGATCGAGTTTTGGAGTCGAAGCGGCCTGGCGGTGTTCTATTCTGCGGTGGCGATCAGATTCAACTTGTCGGGTTTGATCGCGTGATCGCGATCCAACTGATAGGAATTTTCCGTTATTTTGTGTTTTTTCTTATTGCAATTTGGAAAAAACCAACACAGAGCAGCTAATTAAGGCTGTAAAAATTTAAAATACACAAAATTCTATATGATTTCCGATCCAAGTTACAAAAATAATAGAAGTAAAAATAAAAAGTTTGAGACAAACTTGGAGTTGCAATTGGATTGGATAGTACATTATGTATATATTTTTATTGTTTAAGTTTAAACATTGTAGGTAAATATTTAAGAACGTTTTTTTTCTCGGTATAAATAATTCCAAAGATATTTAAACTCAGTTTTAAATACTAGAGTTTAAATATCTTTGAATAATTCATATTTTTAATTTGTACCTATGTATACCTACAGGATGGCGCACTACATATAGGTACGGCGCTTCCCCTAGGAGATGCAAGACCTTGTCGTTGGTGGGGAAGCTCCTTGTCAGGTGCTGGCGGAATCTCTTCTAGCACTTTGGCTCGGTCCAAGAAGCATCTCACTCATTGTCTTGTCTCTGGCTGTAGTGGCCAGGGAATTGCACCAAGACATTTAAACCAGGCACCTTCTACTGTCTGTGGTCAAGTCTCGCGGGTAGAGGGTGTGGGGGGTCTTGGCTGAACGCCTGGACCAAGAGGAGACAACCTCACCAAAACCTAAATCCTACGATGGCGGGGCCAGGTCAAAGGGATGCGTGGCTAGATAGAGGACTAGCCATTACTGGTCTCAACCTGGGGCATCAGGGGGCACCCCATTGTATTTACCCCTTACTTCTACATGCGGGGCTCTGTAGAAGTGGACTGACTATCCCTAGCGACTCGTGGGAACACTATGAGATCAAACTATCATAAAAACACCACCGGTGAAGCTGTGGGGAAACCCCCTAGTAACACTGGGAACATTATGAACGAAAGTTCCAAGGGACCAATCCCAAAGGGAACTACAGGAGGGGCGGCTGACACTTGTGCGAGGCCAGCCTCCACAAGTGGTACACAAGCTATCACCTCTTCTAGTAAGGTTCGGGAGTCCACCTCTAGACCTAACAAGCGACACCAGTTACCGTTCCGTCTACCAGGCTTGGGTCAACCAGGCGGGTTAGACGATCCGCTGAGAGTAGGTCTTAGCGGAGCACAAGTACGGAGATACCTCCGGCTGCTCCACGAAGGACTTGCTCCGGAGGAAGCAAAAGCCAAAACTCTCCTTGAAAAAGGAACCAAGAAACAACCTGGCGCATCTCCACCAAAGGGCAAGAGAGGGAGCGAAAACCTCTCCCCTTTGCTCCGTCAAGGAGAGAAAAAAGCCAGGATGGAAAGCCGTCCCACACCGAGAGGCAAGCAGGGACGTATCACTAGCTATGCCGCTATTGCTGGACAAGTGAAAATTGCGGTGCTTCCAAAGGAATATCCTGAGGTTGTACTGACTACCGAGCAGCAAACGGCTCTAGAAGAGGCGATACTGGACGAAGTAGTAGCGAGCGGATTGCGACGCAACGATCCACAAAGTGTGGGTCAGCTGCGCTTTGCGGGGATACACTTTAGGGTGGGCATGATCCTCATAGATTGTGCATCTGAAAAATCGGCGGATTGGTTGGTGGAAACGGCACCTAAGCTTAAAAATTGGCAGGGGCCGGGACTGGTTGCAATGAGGGGAGAAAACATCCCTAAAGGGACAACCATCACGGTCTTTCTGCCAAGAAGCAAGGGGAAAGACACCGCCTACCTGCTAGACCTTATCCAAGCTCAGAACGAGAATGTGAGTACATCGAGCTGGCGAGTCCTCAACTCGAAGGAGGAGGGCCATGGTCAGGTCCTCACAATAGGAATTGACCTCAAATCCAAGGAGGCAATAGAGAAAGAAGGATATAACCTCTATTATAGATTCGGGACGGTACCGGTATCAGGTCCAAGAAAAGAACAAGCTAAAGAGGGGGAGAAAATGGAGACAAATACTCCAGCCTCCAACTCACAAGTACCTCAGCCGGAGACAAGCTCCTCGACTGTGAAGGACACGGTTGGCGTAACTCCAGCCGTGAAAGGGTGTATATCCTCGGAGGAGGTTGATGACCACTCCACGGAGGAGGAACATCTGTTGCCAGGGGGGGATGGGAAATACCCTGTCCTCCCTACAACAGGGGGACCCTTACCTACCCCAGAAACCTGATGCATGGGATATCCCAAATAAACCTGCACCATGCAAAAGGGTCTTCTGCCACAATCACAAGACTCTTTGAGAAAAACCAATATGTAATGGTACTAGCCCAGGAACCCTGGGTGTACCAGGGACAAATTAAAGGGTTGTCTGGAAAAAATTCCAGTGTAATATATGATAACAGGCAGGAACTTCCCCGAGCCTGTATTCTTATAAGAAACAACATTAACTACACATGTGTTTCAGAATTTACAACCCGGGATCTTGTTCCAATCATGGTTCAACTTAATATCGAGGGTGTAGCAAAAATATCGTGATTGCCTCTGCATACTTTCCGGGTGATGGGCAGACACCGCCTCCGGAAATAGAGGAGCTCGTGCGATTCTGCAGCCAACGGCGACTACCTCTGCTATTGGGATGTGACTCCAATACGCACAATGAGGTATGGGGAAGCACTAATACTAACACTAGAGGTGAGTGTTTACTAGAATTCCTCTTAGCATACAATGTTGAAGTTCTCAATATAGGGAACACCCCCACGTTTGTGACAAAAACGCGGGCGGAAGTATTAAATTTAACAATCGGGAGTGCTAGTGTAACTAGTTACGTGAAAGATTGGAGGGTTTCAACGGAACCTTCCCTATCAGATCACAGAATCATCGAGTTCAAATTAGGAGGAATCATACTCCAAACTGAAATTCGAAGGAATCCAAGAAAAACCGATTGGGAACTATACCACACCAATCTCGTAGACAACCTGGACCAAATAGATGCAGGTAGGGCTAGGAACCACCTGTATCTAGAATGGTACGCAAAGGAAGTCAGTGGTGCAATATTGGATGCATATGAATCTAGTTGCCCCACAAGTAAGGGCATACAAAAAAGTAACAACAAGCCCTGGTGGAACAAAAAGCTGGCCAATCTTAGATCGGAGGTCCGACGACTCTTCAACAGAGCAAACCCAGCGGCGAATGGCATCTCTACGCCGAGAAATTAACTGAGTATAATAAGGAGATTAGAAGGGCAAAGCGGTCTGACTTCAGACTTTTGCGAAAACATCACTTTAACTACTTATGCAGCTAGGCTACACAAAGCTATGGCCAAGAGTGGACCCATCCCCAACATGGCACTTAAGAAACCTGACGGAAGCTGCACGGAAGGAGATGAAGAGAGAGCTAACCTCCTACTTCATATACACTTTCCAGGTAGCATATCTATTGATACGCAAGTAGCTCCGACCGAACCCCACAATCCTCGCAGGGAAGACTGGGAGACGGCCAAGCTAGTAATAACAGAACAAAAACTGATATGGGCTATTGACACCTTTCAGCCTTATAAAACAGCAGGAATAGATGGGATTTTTCCTGCCCTTCTAAAGAAGGGTCAGGAAATAGCTACACTCCATCTATTAAACATTACAAGAAGCAGCTTAGCGATGGGATATATACCAACCATCTGGAGAAGAGCGAAAGTCATGTTTATACCCAAAATAGGCAAAACTGACTGGGCTAACCCCAAATCATTTAGGCCTATTAGTCTCACATCGTTCATATTAAAAACGATGGAGAAAGTAGTGGACAACCATATTAGAGTAAATCATCTACAGGTTAAGGCACTGCACGATAGTCAGCATGCATATAGAGCGGGCAGATCCACAGAAACTGCTCTGTACCAGTTAACTGAGCTAATACAGGCAAGCCTGGATAGCAAAGAAACAGCACTTTGTGCCTTCTTTGACATTGCAGGGGCGTTTGACAATATACCTCACAAGGTGGTCAAGCGATCTCTTGAAACAAGAGGGGCGAACAGTACGATAATTCGCTGGTTTTGGAAATGCTCTCAACACGAACAGCAGAGGCTGAGATAGGTACCAAAACTGTAGTTGTTAAAACAACGCAAGGAACTCCACAAGGTGGAGTGACCTCCCCCCTACTGTGGAGCTTGGTAGTGGATGAACTACTGGAAGAATTAACTCTAGCGGGAATACACTGCATAGGGTACGCAGATGACATAGTCATCATTGCACAGGGGAAACATGAAGGCACCCTGTGTGATATTATCCAAAGAGGATTCCGCATCGCTGAGAGATGGTGCAGGACTGTCGGGCTGAGTATTAACTCAGATAAAACCGCAGTAGTGCCATTCACCAGAAAGCGAAGTTTGAAAAACTTGAAAAGAATCCATCTAGATGGAAAGGAAATACTGCCATCACAGGAAGTGAAATATCTGGGAATAACCCTGGATAGTAAACTTCTCTGGAACAGGCATATTAAGAACATTACCAGCAAAGCCACAAAGGCTCTCATGATATGCAGAAGACTGGCGGGAAATAGGTGGGGCTGCGCCCCTAACATTTTGCGCTGGATGTATACCATGATAGTAAGACCCATGATTACTTATGGAGCAGTTGCTTGGTATACAAAACTAGAGCAACGTACAGCAAGGCAAACCCTGTGCAAAGTACAGAGACTGGCATGTATCTGCATCACAGGTGCCATGAGAACATGTCCAACAGCAGCAATGGAGGTCATTCTAGACCTAACACCACTGCATATTGTCGTCGGTAGTTATGCCAATGCGACAATGATTAGAATGGTCATTGACGGAAACAGTACTGGGAGAATTTTCAGGTCAGGGGCTTGGAACACCCTCAAAAAGAAAATTCCACTTCTCCAACTCCCAGTGGATGACATACCAAGAATTTACAACTTTGAGAAACACCTCACTGTAGTATTGAGTAATAAAAAGGATTGGAAGAAAGAAACGCTTACTCAGCATATAAAAGACCATACCATCACGTGGTATACTGATGCTTCCAAAACCAAAGCAGGGACAGGGATAGGAGTATTTGGGCCGAAAACTGAATACTCCGAACCAATGGGCACCTACCCCAGTATCCTTCAGGCAGAAATTTGCGCTATCGAAAGATGCGTACAATTTATCTTGGATAGGAACTATCGAAAACAGGAAATTGCCATCCTATCCGATAGTCAAGCAGCACTTAACGCGATCAACTCAGTAACCATCAATTCGAAGTTGGTCAAAGAATGCCTAGAGAAGCTCAACAAATTAGGCAAAGAAAATAAAGTCCTCCTACTCTGGGTGCCTGCTCACCAAGGGATAGAAGGCAATGAAAAAGCAAATGATCTAGCTAGGAAAGGAGCGAACACTTCACTAACTGGACCAGAACCGTTCTGTTTTCCAAACGGGAACCAACTGAAAGCGGAACTGAAGAATCTGGAAGACTCCATCCGTAACTTGGAATGGGTGTCCTCCAACGGTCTAAGACACTCGAAAAAGTTCCTTAGAACTTATGACCGAGAAAAATCAAAGGTTTTCCTTGATTTAAGTAAAAACAATCTTCGGATTGTCACGGGGTTTCTAACAGGACACTGTCTCCTCAACGAACACCTCAGTAGGCTGAAACTGAGAAACAACGGCGAATGCAGATTTTGTGGGGAAAATGGGGAAACACCAGAACACCTTATCACTGAGGCGCCGAGACGACGACCATTCGTGCCATGAACCTTGGCACGTCTGATGTCGAGGATGGAGAGCTGGCCTCTGTGGAGCCGTCTCAGATACTGGCTTTTCTTAAAGCCCTGAGACTGTATGATGAGTTATAACTCGTTATAACTCAAGAAAGGGGAACACACAATAGATCTATAAGGTCGCGGTGATTAACTCCCCTTCTAAACATTCTACATTCTACATAGGTACGGCGGTGAACTTGAACTTGAACTTCCTAACCAACCTAACCTAACCAAACCAAAACAAAACGATCATTCTAGCACACACCAACGCGTTCACGTTCACGGCCGTACCTATATGTAGTGCGCCATCCTGTAGGTATACATACTACGTACAATAGTACGGGCGCTAGCCCATGTCTCGAGTGCAGTTATATGTCCCCTAAGTGCCCTAAGTTTTTGTGCGGCGTTTTATTAAATATGTATAAGAGCTTAAAAACCAACTGGTCACATATGCTCCAGATCGTGGTCGTTTAGTCGCCATATATTTAAAAATGGCCGACATGTTACTAATTTCTTATAAATTTTAATATCTTTTTAACAAACGGTTGGGATTTTAGTTATAAAGGTTATTATACTCATTTTTTGACCGCAAACAAATTTTGTGAATACATATTTTTTAATTGTAATTCTTTTGAGGAAAGTATAATTTAAAAATATGGAACCATGGCGCGTTTTTAAGCACTAATAAAAATTCGTTTTAAAATAATAAAAGTATATTTAAATGCATAAGACGTATTCGCAAAAAAACGCGCAACAAGTATAATTTTTCAAATGCAAAAAATTAAGATGTTTAAGCAGAAAACTTACTAACTTATGTATGAGGGTTCTTGCATTGATCTAAAACACTACTTTTACATTTACAAAAGTCGCAACACATTATTTTTAATTTTCTACAGGGACATACAGTTTCTCTGAAGCACATCTAGCAACTACATGGGCTAGGAAAGTCTTCAGGGTCCTTTGGGTCGTCTGTTACTTGTATGTAACCATAATTCAACGGATTAGGTTTTTCACATGGTTCCAAAGCATGAATCCATTTGTAGCATTGCAAGTAGGTCCGTTTTATGTGAAGACGGATTGATCTTGAAGTAGGGGCCAAATCGTGAAAATTTTGTAATTTTTTATGATGGAACTGATGGAAATGCAACTTATCCATTGTACTCAAGTTTGATGAAAGTGCACGAACCAAAAATTCTTCTGCTTGTTTTTCCATTTCTTCATTTAATGGCTCTTTACCAAATTCTAACAAGAGCTTTTCAGCATACGATTTTGCTACTTTCAGAGCTGCTAATTTAGTACTAACCTTGCTTGTAGTATCGCAACCGGTTAAAGAATGAATAGCCAGGTAAAGCTGTTAAAACATTAAGTGGTAATCTGCCATCAAACGAGTGAAGAGGAATATACCGCAACGTTTTTCCTACTCCAAAGGCAACATAAAGCTCTTTAAGTCCTGCACTTTGCAACTTCTGCAAGTAGTGGTAAAGTGCACTAACAAAAACATCAGTATCGGTAGAACAAATAACTACGTTCTTTACGTTTGTAGTCAGTGTCATGTGAGAAATATGGGTTAGCATTCTGTCATCCGCTTCTTCATGATCAGATTCCAACGTACGTTCTTCTTCAATTCGGCCATTCTTTATACTGAAACACCTTGGCTGATCATCTTTAACAACGCCACCCAGGTAAATGGGAATAGATGCAGTGACAGAATCTTTTTTCCGGGATATCCAATCAACAAAGTATGACTGCAATAATTCTTTGTTTTGACAGGACGCCCAGCATAAGCGTCAAAATCTACAGGAAGGGGTGTGTTGTAACAGGTTGTAATCGCCTGAAATTACTCACAAGAATGTGTAATTTCAATAAAATTAAAGAAAATATTCCAAATTCCTCCGATAAGTGGAAATGTTTGGTTTGGTTTCTTCATAAGAGGAATTAATTCAACTGTAACTGTAAAATATTTTACTAAGTTAAATAATTGTTTTTGCGGTCAGGTTTCCCGGACGCTTTTCCAAACCCGGTCTCGGACACTTTAAAAGTTCAGACGTGTCCGGCTAAATCCGGACGTGTGGAAACCCTATATGTAGGTTTGCCAACCGTCCTCTATTCGAGAGGACAGTTCTCTTTTTGATATCACTGTCCTCTTTTCCCTTCTTCTTCTTTACGTGCCGTCTCTTTCGTGGAGGTTGGCGATCACATTGGCAAAATCTTCACGATCTCGGCTTTCCTTATAAGTTCTTCAAAAGTTAGGTGAGTCCACTTTCTGATGTTTCTCAACCAAGATAGTTTCTTCCTGCCGAGACCTCTCTTTCCTTCAATCTTACCCTTAACTATCAATTGTAAGACGTGGTATTTTTCATTTCTCAATATATGCCCTAAGTATGATGTTTTTCTTATTTTTATTATATTGAGCAATTCTCTCTCTCTGTCTATTCTGTTGTAGACTTCGGTATTTGTGATATGGGCTGTCCATGGAATTTTAAGCATTCTTCGATATATCCATGTTTCGAACGATTCGAGGCGATTCATCTCTTAAACTTTCAGTGTCCATGTTTCTGCTCCGTATAATAGGATTGACCAAACATAACACTTAACGAGCCTAGTTCTCAACTCTATTTCTATTCTGGTTTTTATTTCCACGTCGTTGTTTAAGGTGTTAACTATCCAGGACCCCAAATATTTGAACTTGTAGACCTGTTCTAAGGTATTGCCCTCTATTTTAATAGGAATTGGTACATTTTTGTTCTTCCCTTACGCATTGAAAAAGTCCTCTTTTTTGCATACGAAACTCAAAATCTAAAAAATATTCGTCTGTAGCCACAATGCTTTAAAAAATTGTTAATCTGTGTCTTTCGCTACTCCCACTCGTTTGTACAGAAAAGAAAATGAAGAAATATTTATGAACAAGAACTTTGTAGAAGCGATAAACATGTTTTACTATTTTATGTTTATGGCCTCTGCCTCTTTTTTACATTCTCGTCCTCTATTTTTTATTTTGAAAGTTGGCAACCCTACCTATATGAAGGGAATGAAAAAAATATAAAGATTAGATCAATTTAAATTTTTACTAAATCATATTGAAAATAAATGCATATTTAAAGACGTATCAAAATTATGTACTAAACTGCATTATATGCGTAATCATTGAATGTTACTTCCTTTGAATAGTTTTCATTAATTAACTCTTTATATTCATTTTTTACATATATGACGCATGTATATGGTTAAGACATTGCATTGTTATTTTATATAATACAAAAAATAAATTATTGAATATTTTAAGACATATGATATTAAGTTATGCCTTTTATGACTGATATACTTACCTCGGCAACTATAGAAACAATTAAACTATTAAAGCAAATTTACAATTTTGATTATTCCGCATCGGATGATTTAATTTTCAGTAAAAGGTCAGTTACATAGCTCGCATAAGGAATTCGACACAATGGAATTGAATATTCATCTAGACAATTATCATATAGATCCGATAGATTAGCTTCTTCGAGGTTGCCATCGGCGTGTCCCACTGTGACTTTTTCAGATGAATTGTGGTCCTATTCCTCTTCTGATCCCTTAGTTTACATTCTCCAATCCTATTCTTTTCAAAAAGCTTAGAGACTACACCATATATAGCTCTTTGTCAGTGCTGTTACAATAGGTACAATTGTACTATTTTGGGTACATTTGATAGTCAAGGAGTACATAGGTACAATTGCAAGAAAAAATGTACAATTCTTACTTCTCAAACCCAAACTAACCCAAACTTAAACCCACGTACATATTTTTAGACGAACGGTAATACGCGATGCGTGGATTTGAAATGCAGGTTGCTAGGAGCAGAGGCACAGAATTATACATCACATGAAATGCCGTTCAAGCCGCACGGATGTCAAACGTAAGTTTGATATCCGTGCGGTGACTAGGAGGGGGGCGAATCACTGCGACCTTAGAGATCTGTTGTGTCCCGATGTCAAACGTGACGTCACGCAATTAATTCCCATTTAACCAATGCTATTCAAAGCTTTTTGTAGCTTCTGTATTGCTGTCCTCCATTTGCGAATTTCAAGTTCCAGAGCTTTACGCCCTGGGCTGCTCAGAACGGTTCCGAAAGGAGCTGTGCGAGATAGCCTGGTGCCTCCATATGGCGCGGAACCAGTTCTGAACTTTATGACTCAATTGAATGGAGGGAGAGTATCGCGTTCTTGAACAGTTCAGAGCTGCTCAACTGCGTGAAAGGAGGACAGCATATGGTGTATAATTCTGTGAGGGTGCATCCACATTATCCTAAAAAAAGCGGATCGGCGGCGGCGTATCGGCGTAACGACCTTGAATCGATTTCCAGCAATTCTATTGGCTGAAAAATTCATCTGTCAGAAATTTTATCTGTCAAATTCACCTGGCAAAAATTTCAGCCAATAGAATTGCAGGAAATCGATTCAAGGTCGTTAAGCCAATACGCCGTTCCGCTGTTTTTAGGATAGTGTGGATGCACCCTACGTACCAAAACTTGGTAAAAAGGTAAATAGAGAGATCACATGACCCCACATTTTTGCACCAAAAATGTACAATCCCACTTAAAAAAGTACAATTTCGACACCATTTATAGTACAAAAATGTTTGCCCTTGTAACAACGCTGCTTTTTGTCAATGGTCTACTACTGCCTAGTACAGAGAATTTTACATTTGCCAAGCTGTCATACCAATATTATAAAGGTGGTTCTACCGTGTCTTTTTTAGATGACAAAACCTGCACAGGGCTTTGTTCGTCGGCCCATCGACTTTATAGATGCCTATTCGCCTTACAATTCCTTGTTAGTATAGACCCACAGTTATCTGTGAGACCCACGACTACAGCTTTGACTGTGATTGTGATTATGCCTTTCCTTATCAGATCTGCCGTGTATTGGCGAATGTTGTGCTATGCATTTTTTCGCCTGTCTTTGCTCTGGTAAATATCTCCACCATTCTTGAGATTTCTTGTCCACCGAATCTTCTATCCAGCACTTTGAATAACATATGACCAAACTTATATGCAGCGGGATTAGAATATTAATATGGCTGAATTAAATTTTGGTTAATCAGTGCCGTTCTAATTTTATTTAAAACGTGTAAAAATATAATGTAAGGTACACTCAACAATAGGTTGGTTTGGTTTGGCGGGTTTTACTTTGTCATTAAATGTTACCAGTTACTACATTTTTTTGTCAAAAGATATATTTTCAACTCAAGCAGCATTTGGACGTCAGGATAACGTTGTGTCACGCGACCAAACGTCGGGGCGCAACGTCGGCACAACCTCGTGCCATCCCTAGTCTGCACTAGTTTGGAGAATAATTTTTGGGTCGAAACGACGTTGGCTAGAAGCCTAATTCAGTACAAACTGCAACGTTGTTTAAAATCCTAATTCACAGAAATACAAAACTAATATGGCGTCTAAGTCGCGTTTTATCCTAAATTGGGATAATTATAGTAAAAATATTATTTTTATGATTTAGTTAGAGACATATGTCAGATGGCAGTGAAGGAAAACAAAACAAAAGTATTTAAGTGTGGAGGATGTTTGAAGATCATAATTATTGAAACACTTAAACCGACTCTGTAACTCGTTACCCAAGGCAAGAAAGTTAAACGCAAACAACTTTATTGATAAATGTATTGTTTCTACTTTGAAAAATACTAATGGGCCTTAAAATTAAAGAAGTTTTAAAAATGTTCTTGAATTTTTTTTTAGTAAAATGAGAATAATTTATTCGCAGTCGAAAAAATTGTTTCCGCGAGTTTTTTACGGTCAAATATTTCAAGTTAATGTATTCAAAAAGCAGGAATTCCTATTTTAGGAACGAAACATTTTCTTATTTAACAACATGGCGGCTTTCACTTTGTTGTTTTGGAGATTAAGATGGAGTAGTTCGAGTAGTCGTATACCTGGACTAATAAAGTCGCAGTTCGGCCTTGACAGGTAGTATACAAGTCGCAAGATTGCCTAATTTAGTCATCCTAGAGTCTAGCTTGTGCCGCCCTCTATAATCTAAATAAACGAGGGAGTGGATAAACTATCGGTAATATATGTCGATGTATATTTAAATTTAGTTTTATATGTACCTTCTTATGTCCCATTTTAATTAATTTTAACATTGAAAATGTTTCTGTTATCCTATATAAGGGAGCCCAAATCGAATTAAAATGCTACATTTGCCACACCATGACGTCATATATACAAGGGTATAGGAAATCTCGGCGCAGCGGCGGCAGTCGGCCAGCGCGCGCAAAAACCATTACATCGCTAATTGTTTATTGATATATCTTTATTAGTTTAAAAGCAAAAAATATGGGGTTTGCTTTGATACCTTGTCAAGACATAAGCGAAACTTTTAAATTGTTTCTTTTTTTCATTTAGGCCTTCGTTTTTCGTTAAATGAAAGTTATATTAAAAAAAAATATATTTTTAAACCAAATTTTCGCATGATTGAAATGATTATTCAAGTTTTTTTTGGTCATAAGCGCTAATGGAAATGTTTTTTTGTAAATAATTATAAAAATTACTCCCTACGAAGACTTTATTGTATACTGGATCAAAAAATAAGTATTTGTTTTCTCTATACGGTGGTATTAATATATCGATTTTTGATGATAGTGCTTTTTTACCCGGTCTAATTTTGTACTACTTTCGGAATAAGGGTCCCCATATCATGTACTGCAAATGTACTGTACTTCCATCCCTGAAAAATTCAGCTTGTGACACCGAAGTGAGAGGTAACGTCAAAATAAGCTTTAATCTACCTACATCATAGGTGGGTGTAGGTACTCTAGGTATATTCTACCTAGACAGTAGCTGAACTAGCTGACAGTAGTAATTAATTTGTTATCCGATAAGTAGTTGTCATTATATAAGTTTAATCATCTTATACCTCCTATAACGGTAGGTTTTGGATTTTTCCTGATTGGTTTGTTAAACAAAAATATACTGGGCATATAAATGTCTGTTACAGGTTAATTCGTTAAAGAAATATGTTACACACATATTATTTTAATAATAATAGTATAATAGTAATGGCTATATTATGTTATAACACATACATATGTATTGAATGCACTTAATAATGCTTAAAATTTAATAATATATTTGTACATAAAATAAAATAGACTAGAAAGTCAATTAATTAATATTGACGTAATTACTAAATAAGTACAAGATTTTTTTTCTAATTATTTTAGTGTATTTTTAGTCACCTAATTATAAAGGAGAGATATCCAACCATTGCATTATTTTACTCACAAATAAATGTTTTATGGTTTTTATTATAAAACAACGATTAATTTATTATACACCCCTTAACCCAAACACTCCAAGGAGGATATTTCGTGACCCCTTATTTAAAGTGGACAAGCTTTATTAGTCAATGTTTTAATTACCCAGCGTTTTTAATATAAATCTAATGTAATTTTTCATAAAAATAATCTGACATAAAAAGCAAATTTTATCAAAAAACTTTTTGATTATCTACAAGGAGTAAACCGCTGACAAATGTCTGTATACTAATGCCAAAGTAATGCCAAAAATACAAATTAAATACCAAAATTTCTCATATAATGCCCCACTAATGCCAAGCTGATTCCAATATAATACCACTAATACCACGAATAATATGTAACACATTTGTTTCACGAATTAACTTGTAACAATACTGGTAGGTACGTGCACAGGTTACGTCCTAGGTAACTTAGTCGTTAAAAAGTCTAATTATATTTAAAGAAGATATAATTCCAACAAATTACATTATAAGGGTTTTTTTGCTTGCTTGTTTTACGGATAGGTGCGATCGCATAATTATTATTGATAATGTTATATTTAATGTTAACATTACTACTTTTTCAGTGAATCTTTAAATCTGTTGTTTTTTGTTAAGTTCGTTATTTAAACATATGTATGTAATACACTCATATTAACACTAATCATATTTTTAGGTTTTTATTCATCATTTTCAATGCCCCCCCGGTTGCATCTTTGTAAAGGACTGTGAATTTTTTTTTATGAAAACAAAAACAGCACTGAACTGTATGACTGAACAGAACAATGAAGTGAAAATTTAAGATTTAAGGTTATGGCTCAATACAGTTGCAAAAAGGTAGTGACTCGACGTCCTACCAACGTAAGAATAAGGAAATCTAAACAACGTTGGAATTAGTAAAACAGACGACGCGACGTTTGCATAACGTTGGAATAGGTTCTGAAACTGACGTCGGAAAACTCTATATTGTCCAACGTTGTAACTACGTTGTCCGAATTACCTAAAGATCACTTAAGCAAAAAAGGTTACAAGACAACGTTTATTCGACGTCGCAGAAGCTTCCTACTTTGCTGTAGTACTAGTCCAACGTCGGCACAACGTTATAAAAACGTTTAAATTTATTTTAATACCTAAGGTAGGGAGCTAACTATTTTTTGTAACTAATCCAACGTTGTGTTTAGTAAACATGCATGTGGTCGCAAGTCGTGAAAATGCTACCTGGGAATAAAAATACATGGAAAAAGTTATAATAATTGTTTAATAACAAAAATATCTGATACGCTACTGAAACACATCTCAGTTAAATTATTGTATACAAATTATTTCTGACAAGTAGTAAATAAAAAGAAATATGCAAGAAAAGATATACAGGGTGTTTCAAAAAAACGTGGCATCTCTCGTGGGGAGATTCATCCTCACGTAAAAATAAGATTTATTTTTCATATCAACATAGGCCCGATTCTGCTTTGTCTCGTAGCTACAGGGTGTTAAAGTCTTAATATTTTTTCGATTTATTATAATTTTCTTCCAAGTACTTTTAGCGTTTCGAATAAAATTTTGAGGGTAAAAGCTCGGGTAAAAGTTACTATAATCAGATATATAAGAATCAGACCTATGTTGATATGAAAAATAAATCGTTTTTTTACGTGAGGAATCTCCCAACGAGAGATGGCACATATTTTTGAAACAACC
Source organism: Sitophilus oryzae (assembly GCF_002938485.1). Taxonomy (NCBI): domain Eukaryota; kingdom Metazoa; phylum Arthropoda; class Insecta; order Coleoptera; family Curculionidae; genus Sitophilus; species Sitophilus oryzae. The sequence goes on from NW_022147170.1 coordinate 807,702, forward strand.
TGTGTATTATTACTTAATTCTAAGTGAATTTCATAATTGATTAGTTTACTACACGCAACGTTTCTTAAATTTAACATTTCTGGTAAAACAGGAAGTGACCAATAACAATTGAATACGTGAATCAATACTAACTTATGTCGTATACTAATGTTTTTTTTATATGAAAAATTAAAAAAGTGATAGGGGTGAGCCACTTTCGAGACGCATCCGGTATATTCTGGGCTATTATTCTCTATCATTTTTATTAAAAGTGCGAATCGGATGCTTACGAATTTTACATAGTGGTCGTATTTATTTTTCTGTTACTTTTTAATAAATGCAATACAATGAACGACCCACCAGAAATTATCAGCCATACGCATTTTAAAAGCCTCTCAGACGCGGTTTTTTTCCAGTCCAATTACATTTCAAACCAAAATAATAAAATTGTTGATTACAATCTATGAATTTATTGAATTAAGTGCACCTTATTGGCATTGGATCCGTACTGAACTTATAGATACTACCCTGATACTACAGACACAACTGGTTTTTGACCATTTTTATTATTTTACATAAAAGGTCTTGTTTGGATATAAAGTCCGTGTTCCGTAGATTAACTAAGTGTATTTACAATTTTGTTTTCTTTCAAACGGTCATTTTCATTTGAATAAGACGTTTAAAATTAGTACAAATATGAATTTTTAGTGTAATTCAGTAATATACAGAGTGGTCCGAACTGTATTCTGGAATCTTCAGCAGTATATTCTGCAGATACAAATAAGTAAGAAAATTCGTATAAATGTATGTCCTAAAATGGGGACTTTGTTGGGTGTAGATGTTTCATGTTTATTTCGATTTTTTTCAGATAATTTGAGAATTAACGTCAATATTTGGATAAAAATTGGTGTCTGGAAGTTTTTTGACATGAGAAATTTGATTTTGATGTCAATATGACTCCTACTTATAGAGGGCGCCACCTACATATTTTTTAACTGGTTTGAAGACTAATCACTTTTCGTCCGTACCTGTATAAAACTACTGAGAAAAAATATACATTTACGACGTTTTTACGTAAAGAAGGTCCCTTGGTAAAAAAATCGCTACGAGTAATTGAAATTCTCTCCTTGGTTTGGTTCTCGAGATATTTGGAATCAAAATTATCAATCTTTTACATCATTGACATAAATTAAACATGTTGACTAAATAATTATCAGAGTGAAATCTTAAATATGAAATGTTTTTGTGTCAAAAGTTCAACAGAAATTGTTTTATCATGATTTTTTTCGCAGAAAAATTTGTGATTAATTAAAACAAATAAAAATTTTACAAATTTATTATTTCAATCAAATATCTAATAATAATAATATCTATAATCTACTCAACATGTTTATTTTTTTGTCAATAATGACATGTATTGACTATTTCCATTCTAAATATCTTGAGAAAGGTTGCTCGCAGCGATTTTTACCAAGAGACATTTTTTACGTAAAAAATCACGGAAATATACATGTTTTCACTCAGTAGTTTTATACAGGTACGGAAGAAAAGTTATAACGCTTCAAACCTGTTAAAACACATGTAGGTGGCGCCCCTACAAATAGGAGTCATATTGACATAAAAATAAAGTTTCTCATGTCAGAAAACTCCTAGGCACCAATTTTCATCCAAATATTGACGTTACTTTAGAAATTATTTGGAAAAAATCGAAATAAAAATTAAACTTCTACACCCTGTATTTCCGAAACTAATCATTTTAAGACATAGATTTATACAAACTTTTTTACTTATTTTTATCTGCAGCAGTTTCCGGAATACAGTTGGGACCACCCTGTATATTTCTCAACGTTCATAATGACAGTAAGTAAGTAAAAATGCTATGGCTTTTTCAAAAATTTTCCAAATAAATTCCATTATTTCTACATCCATTAGAAGAACAATTTATTGTTTTAAAGTACAGAAAAGTAATTTATTCTCGTTAATTCAAAAGGGCATTTATATTTCTAACAAAGGTAAAACGCATTAGTAAAATAAGTTGAATATTATACAGGGTGGTCCGAATTGTATTCGGGAATCTTCAGCAGTAAATTCTACGGATAAGTGGAGCGTCGAAGAACCGACTGCTGAAGAAGAACATTAGACGATTCAAGCTATTTTTCCAAGGCTCCTTGATTAAAATTTAGTGTTTTTAACACAACCATGGTACACTAAAATAAAATTTGAAATACGATTTTTTTAGCAAAGTGTATCATTTTCTATCGGTTAAAGCAAAAACATACTGAGAGTGCCATTTAAAAATCAAAAGTTGTAGGCATTTCCGGCGAAACAGGAAGTGGCCAAAAACAATTGAATATGTCAATCAATCCTAATTTATGGCAAATACCATATGATCGAGAAAAAACGGCGTCAGCGATGGCTATGAAATGAAGATCAATGTCAATTTATATGGGAAATGTCATCGATCGCCATTTCCCAGCCAACTGAACGCCGTTTTTTTTTTTCATCATACGGTACTAACATACCAAGTCTCGTTTTTTATCTGAAAAAGTAAAAGATTTATAGGGATGAGCCACTTTTGAGATGCACCCGGTAGAAATAAAAATGTCTAATATTGATTCGGAAACTATAATTGTTGATATTGTTGTAATTGATTAAATAACAAAGGTTTTTCAATAGGTCCTACAGTAGATACTAACGAAAATAACTGTCTTAGTTTTACAAAATTCTCAGAACTTTTAGTAGTGGAAGAATTGTGTTGGATCATTTCTTTTTGTAGGTCATCCTTTTTTTTTCTCGGGTAGTATATCGTTCAAAATAATACCAGTAGGTAAATAAATAAGTAATCCATTTAATCAAACCAATAATAGCAATCGAAATCATAAAACAAATATCGTAAACGCATATTACTATAAGAGCCGATTGACACAGACGCTGACTGAAAATGTGACGTTAGTCATTCAATTTAAAAATCAAAATATTCAAAGTAGTTAGAATTCAACGCAGAAAACTAAAAAAGTTCAATCAAAAGAAAGCAATCAAAAATCATTTTTGCAACTTCTCTTTGAACCGACGCGACGGCGACGTAGCTATGCCGGTGGCATATATTCCGAATTCGCCGACACATTAGCCGCTCGGATTACGTCGGCTACTGCGACGGACGGCTGATACAAGTACCGACATCACAGCCGACGTATTTAGATTAGTCCCAACCCTTATGCGCCGGCGATTTACGAAAACGAAATAACCGTTGACTGCATATTGCATAGGTTTTATACATATTATATTATATTGCATTTATCGAGAACTGTTGGAAAATCAAAGCCGACTTGAACAGAAATTATCTTTAATACTGAAGGTAATCTTAATATTCGGTGTATTCCATTTAAAATAAGCAGAATGATCATCAAAAATTTCACGAGCAAATTTTTAATTTGTCATTTTTAGTAGGATAATTTTTTAGGGTACAGCAAACTACAATACAAACTAGGGTACAACAAACTACAAACTAAATTTTTTTTAGGGTAACTTAAAAAAATTTACTTTCTGTTAAATAACTCATTAATGGCGAAAATATGCTCGATTACCCTGTATATAGAAATTATTAAACAACTTAAGTCTAAGCAAAGTTTATTATTAAAAAAATATGGGAATAAAAAAAATTAAGACGATTTATTCTTGAGAGTTAATTATTTATTCCCTCCTAAACCCATATTTTTTTAATTTTGTGACTGAAAGAAATTGTTTGATAGTTACTAATAATTTTACTGGACAGTCTATATTTCGGGAAGTTCTTTTTCGGCAAGCTTTACTGTTTTTCTTTTACGTTAAAAAGACAGTAATATATCTCTTAAATATTAGACGTAGTTTCACAGAACCAATCTTAAAAAGTTTTTGAAACTCTTTCAAAAATTCTTCTTCTAACATTTTCCAAGGCAGTTAGCCTTAGTTTCTATAAGAAAATAAAAATAATAATTAAAGCCTTAATAAAGGGTATAAGTTAAGTTTTCAGACTTAATGACCGTATGAACAAAAAAAAAAGCCGCCGTCCAGTTGGTTTGGAAATAAGATCGATGACATTCCCCATATAATTTTACATACAAAATGACAACCACTCGGACAACCATAGATAACTTTGATGACAAGTATCTTTATTTCCATGCCAGTTCTGACGCTATTTGTTGGATCGTATGGTATGTTTCGTATTCACATGAAACCGCACAAGACTTTTGCGCAAAAAAAAAAACAAAAGCATAAATGGATATACTACTTCAACAATAAAATATTGAAACTAAAAAAATAAAATTTTGTTTTAAATTATTTTGAAATATATAATTTTATTCAGTTTTGTTTTATTACTATTACCACAGATAAGGTATACTACGTTACCTGTGCTGTTACTATTTATTTTGCATTATGATATATTAGGTAAAACATTAGTGTTATTATTTAATTTCTGTGCAAAAATCAACATACGTAAAAATTGTTTTTATCAGTGATCTGCAATCTCAATTTATTAGAGGCTATCCCTTTATCAGGTACATCTGGTAATGTCTTAAAATCGATATTTTTGAATTAGAAATCTGCTCGAAATGTGCTACTCACTGGAAAACGATGAAAATCAACTACTGACAACTACTGATTATCATAAAAAAATACAAATACCCATTACAGACACGGATCAAATAAATCCGATTTACAAACTTGGAAAGATAGAACAATATTTTGAGCGCATCGTAAATCGCCGACGTATTAGTCTAATACGTCGGTACTTTACGCAGCACCCGAACTAACCCGAACGGCTAATGTGTCCGCAAATTCCGAATATGCGTGCCGGTGCCCAGAAACGGAAGTGTATTGGACATACTGTATATTAGTATTTATTCTACATACTGTATAGTATTATTATTAAGGCATTGAACTGTATTTACCTATTAAGTGAATATTGTTACGAAATGCCAGCACGGAGTTTCCGTGGACATTTACCAACAACGGTTAATTACTTAATATTGTCAACTCTGCATTTTGATTCACTGTTAAGTGCATATTATGTACAGGGTGCGTCCCGTTTTCGTTGAAATCATGCGGTATCTCCGTTATTAGTGAACATAGAAGGATGCGGTTTGCAACTTCTCCCACTTTTTCGTCAAACGGAAGATGATGTAAACTAAATTTCCATAGCCTTCTTCGTTTTTGAGCTACAGGGTCTTTTTGATGAGTTTGCAATTTGAGACACTCCCCGTATTTCTGTTATTGTGAAAGATATCGAGAAGATAAAAAATATTTATTGTAGTACTTTTTACGGGTAAAATACACTTGCATAGTCTGTTATTCTACGAAAAGAATATTTGTGAAGATATGAACTAAACTTTATAATATTAATATATTTTTATTATTCACTGTGCAATATATAAAAGTTTTCATTAAAATATAATTTTTATTAGAGTGATTGATAATAAAAGAAACATCCTCCTATCTTTACTAATAACGGGGATATCGTATGATTTCAAGCAAACTGGGTCTCCCTGTACAGAATTGATTTAAGGCAGTAATAAAATAAAAAATGAATCAGCCAAAATCTTCTTACAATAATTATTTATTCGGGCCAAAAATAATACAATTAAAAAATTAAAGAAATGCCAAAGAACGAATTGTAATGAAAATTATATTCCGAATTTATTGTTGTACGGGTCACAATTTATTTAATTAAAATTTGACATCTGAAATGTGCAACATGCATATTTATTGGGGATTTGTTTCTATATAGCCAGATTACGGGAGCCTCATAATCACATTGTCTTATCTGAGGCATCAAAAGAAAACTTGCAAAAATTAGATACTTAGGCCTTTTTTGATGTTAAGTATCTAGTTAGTAGTTATTTTCTAAAGCGTGACTTTTAGTGTGCGTTTTTTTTGAAGATTAATTCAAAATGGCTACTAGAAACGAAGAGATTGTAATTTCCGGTATAGCAGGAAGGTATCCAGAATGTGACAGCTTTGACGAATTCAAAGAAGCTCTTTTTAGTGGAAAAGATCTCATAACTGAGGATAGCAGACGCTTTAAACCAGGTACTAATATTAGGTGGAATACTAATTTAAATTATATTTACGTTACAATTTCGGTAAATCAAATTTGACAGCAAAATTTCTTGGTGCATTCTCCGCCGGTGCTGTCACCATCGGAGAATATCGTAAACAACTAGTATATACACAGGTTTAAATAGCGGGTATACGAAAATTTTATTATTTAATTGTTCTAAAAGTGTTAGGAAGTATAATTTGTGAAAATTCTAAAAATAAAAATAAAAAAGTAAATATTTTGATATCTTCAGAAGGTCTAACTTGTATTATACAGGCAGTCCTCGTACTTTTAGAATTTAGAATGAGTGGGAGGGGGGTTAATCACTTCGACCTTACAGATCCATTGTGTCCCCCTTTCTTGAATCATAACTCATCATACAGTCCCAGGGCTTTGACAAAAGCCAGTATCTGGGACGGTTTTATAGAGGGTGGTTCTCCATCTCCAATATCAGTCGTACCAAAATTCATGGCACGAATGGTTGTCGACTCGGCGCACTCAGTGATGAGGTGTACTGGTGTTTCCCCATCTTCCCCACAGAATCTGCATTCGCCGTTTCTTCTTAGTTTCAATCTACTGAGGTGTTCATTGAGGAGGCAGTGTCTTGTTAAAAACCCCGTGACAAGATTTCCATTCCAGGTTGAGGATGGAATCTTCCAAGTTCTTGAGTTCCGCCTTGAGTTGGTTACCACTTGGAAAGCAGAACGGTTCTGGTCCAGTTAGTGGAGTGTTCGCTCCTTTCCTAGCTAGATTATTTGCTTTTTCATTGCCTTCTATCCCTTGGTGAGCAGGCACCCAGTGTAGGAGGACTTTGTTTTCTTTGCCTAATTTATTCAGCTTCTCTATGCATTCTTTGACCAATTTCGAATTGATTGATACTGAGTTGATCGCCTTTAACGCTACTTGACTATCAGATAAGATGGCTATTTCTTGTTTCCGATAGTTCCTATCTAAGATAAGTTGTACGCATCTCTCGATAGCGTAGATTTCTGCCTGTAGGATACTAGGGTAAGTGCCCATTGGTTCGGAGTAATTAGCTCTCGGCCCAAACACTCCGATCCCTGTTCCCGTATTGGTTTTGGAAGCATCAGTATACCAAGTTATGATATGGTCTTTTAACTGCTGGGCAAGCGTTTAGCTCTTCCAATCCTTCTTATTGCTCAATACTACATTGACATGTTTGTCAAAGTTGTACGTTCTTGGCATATCGTCCACTGGGAGTTGCAGGAGTGGTATTTCCTTTTTGAGGGTGTTCCAAGCCCCTGATCTGACAATTCTCCCAGTACTAATTCCGTTAGTGACCATTCTAATCATTGTCGCATTGGCATATCTACCAATGACAATGTGCAGTGGTGTTAGATCTAGAATGACCTCCATTGCTGCTGTTGGACAGGTTCTCATGGCTCCTGTGATGCAAACACATGCTAGTCTCTGGACTTTGCACAGGTTTAGCCTTGCCGTCCGTTGCTCAGTTTTGTGTACCAGGCAACTGCTCCATAAGTAATCATGGGTCTTACTATCATGGTATACATCCAGCGCAAAATGTTAGGGGAGCAGCCCCATCTATTTCCGGCCAGTCTTCTGCATATCATGAGAGCCTTTATGGCTTTGCTGGTAGTGTTCTTAATATGCCTGTTCCACAGGAGTTTACTGTCCAGGGTTATTCCCAGGTATTTAACTTCCTGTGTTGGCAGTATTTCCTTTCCATCTAGTTGGATTCTTTTCAAGTTTTTCAGACTTCGCCTTCTGGTGAATGGCACTATCGCGGTTTTGTCTGAGTTGATACTCAGCCCGACAGTCCTACACCATCTCTCAGTGATACGGAGTCCTCTTTGGATAATATCACACAAGGTGCCTTCATGTTTCCCCCGAGCGATCATGACTATGTCATCTGCATACCCAATGCAGTGTATTCCCGCTAGAGTTAATTCATCTAGTAGTTCATCCACCACCAAGCTCCACAGCAAAGGGGAGGTTACTCCACCTTGTGGAGTTCCTTGCGTTGTTTTAACAGCTACAGTTTTGGTGCCCATCTGAGCCTCTGCTGTTCGTGTTGACAGCATTTCCCAAAACCAGCGAATAATAGTTCTGTTCACCCCTCTTGTTTCTAGAGATCGCCTGACCACCTTATGTGGTATATTGTCAAACGCCCCCGCAATATCCAAGAAGGCACAAATTGCTGTTTCTTTGCTATCCAGACTTGTCTGTATTAGCTCCGTTAATTGGTACAGAGCAGTTTCTGTGGATCTGCCCGTTCTATATGCATGCTGACTATCATGCAGTGGTTTAACCTTTAGATGATTTTCTCCAATATGGTTGTCAACTACTTTCTCCAGCGTTTTTAGTATGAACGATGTGAGACAAATAGGCCTAAATGACTTGGGATTTGTCCAGTCAGTTTTGCCTATTTTGGGTATGAAGATTACTTTTGCTCTTCTCCATGTGGTTGGTATATATCCCATCGCTAGACTGCTTCTTGTAATGCTTAGTAGATGGTGAGTAGCTATTTGCTGACCCTCCTTTAGAAGGGCAGGAAAGATCCCATCCACTCCTGCTGCTTTATAGGGCTGAAAGGTGTCGATCGCCCATTTCAGCTTTTGTTCTGTTATTACTAGCTTGGCCACTTCCCAATCTTCCCTGCAAGGATTGTGGGGTTCAGTGGGAGCTACATATAAGTATCAATAGGTATGCTACCTGGAAAGTGTGTATAAAGTAGGAGATTTGCTCTCTCTTCCTCTCCCTCCGTGTAGCTTCCGTCAGATTTCTTAAGTGCCATGTTGGGGATAGATCCACTCTTGGCCATAGCTTTGTGTAATCGTCCTCGTACTTACGGCAGGTTAGGTTCTTCAAAACAGCGCCTTAAGTCGAAACGACGTAAGTCGAATCTTATTTTGTCATAAGATCCTATAGAAAATGGGGAAGTTAGGTACTTTTGTAAGATAAAAATAAAATAAAACAAAGGGATATGCTTTGTATATATTAATATTATGGTATTTTTAAATAATTGAGGTTTGCGAAACAGTGTATTATATTTTAGAAAGTTTTTTTTATGAAAAACAAATCAGGGCGAGTATTTTTGCAGTCCCTCTTTTTAGTGAACTGGATAGTGATCCAGTCATAAAAAGTATTTTTAACTATCCATAACAGTAAATATAATACTATATGGCAACCACAAAAATACCAGAGAGTAAAGTAGATATATTTATAAAGTAAAAATTTATTTTTTTAGTTACTAATTAAGTAATGCGCAATACTGTCCCGCTTTTTCATTATGAGGATCTGTTAACCCTGCTTGTAAGCTGCTAAAATTTAATTGTTTATATCCAAACTTCTTTCAAAAATTTGAATCATTCTTTTCAAAAAATGACGTAACTCGAAACAGTGGGACGTAACTTTGAGGAATAGTGACAAAAATTTGTTGGACTCGAAACGACGTAACACGAAACGACGTAAATCGAGGACTGCTTGTAATTTGTTATTCCAGTTAAAAAAATATTTTAGATGAGTTTAACTACGGTAGTGAGCATAGTTTTAATCACCGGTTTTGCTAGTGGGGCATAATTGGGGTTATTACGAAATTTTTTAAAGGTACCTACATAATTATAATTTTAAAAGATGTTCATAAAAGATTTAATCACTAGTTCATTAAAAAAAGTATACCATTATTATTGCAAATTATATTTTATCCTCTCATAGTATAAGCAAAGGTTTAAGTATGTATATGTCGTAGTCACATAGTGTATTCCATCTTTTCGTGAAGATCCTAGTCACTTCATGAAGGGTCGGTTAGGTTAGCAGGCTAGTTATGTTATTAGGTTAGTTTTTTTCATTAAGTGACTAGGCTCTTCGTGAAAAGACGGAATACACTATGAGACTACGACATATACCCCGCTGGCAAGCGAACCTTTGGGTCGGCGTTTACATGTATAGGAGTGAGTCGTTATGGCATTCCAGTAAGTAGTCGGACTGAGCAAAAATACAAAGTATTTATTACATAACTACTTAATCTGACGCTTAGGAAAATACTCGTTTTCTGTTTTTATTCAGTACATCTTATTTTGCTAAGCGTGTTGACGGTACTCTTCGTACACATGAAAACCGGCACCCAAGACCAGAAATGCCGACCCTTAGTATATTTAATTTTTTGATTATATAACGAGTACTTTGTTTATTCATTTGCTTCATCGAACTGCTTGAGTCCATTTTTGCTTTTGACCAAATCGATGTGAGAAACTATGAAGCTATAAAATGTTGTTTCGGGAGAGTTGAATATCCAGGAAAGTTGAGTTATTGAATGTTATTGCACCCGACAACGCCCTAATTATGCTCTCGTTTACGCGTTAAATTTTTTTCGGCAGTTTTATTAACATTTCAAATTGTCACTTCACAACACGACGCCTAGTTCGAATTCTCTTTCACTTATTTTTTACTACCCGAAACAGCGTTACATCACACAAACGTCGTACCTGAGTGTTTTCTAGTCTCAATACTGCACTAGCAAAAAACTTAATACTTAAATATTATGACAAAACCACGATTTCAATATTATTTTAATGCGATCAACATCACGGCGGCGCGGCGGCGGCGTGAAATACATAATGATAATTTCTGATTTCTGCCGTTGAAGCGCTGCGGTCGGAATTTGTTGAAATCAACTGAAATGCACCAAGCCTATATATTTTTGCAAGTAATTTCAAAAGCGTTATACATAATAATTTATATTTGATTATATACAATTTTAATATTACATGATGATTACAGGAAGTCTAGGTACACCTAAAAGACTAGGCAAAATTAACAATGTAGAAAAATTTGACGCCTCATTTTTTGGATGCGGTGCTAAAGTGGCAAATTATATCGATCCTAGACATAGGATTATGTTTGAAACTGTGTTCGAGACTATTGTAGATTCTGGATACAATCCGAAAGAACTTAGAGGTTCTAATACTGGTAAGATTATTTTATTATTTGTTTATTTAATAATATCTTAGGATTATGTAAAGTGAGCAGAAAGGAAGCCAAAAATGCAATAATATACAGGGTTTTCCATTTAGAAAATATCATACCGATCAGTGTTGCTAACTTTCTGAAATAGTTTTTCCCACGAAGACAGTCAAAATTATCCGTTTTTTCTAAAAATTCCCACGAGTTCTCAAATCAATATACCTAGAGTCGGCAACACAGTGCATCTATACTAATATATAAAATCCTTAAGTGACTGACATACTGATTAATCACGATCCTGCTCAAACCACTCAACGTAAGAAGCTCAATTTTGGCATACAGGTTGATTCTAGGGTGTAGAGGTTCGATAAGAAGGGATTTTTCGAAATTCCAGTTCCAAGGGGGTGAAACCACCTCTCAAATATTACAATATTTTTTATTTAAAAAACGGTCAAGTTTCCGAAAAAACGCCTAAACACGTATATTTTATTTTGTTCTTTTACATATTTTAAGATTTTTTAAAAATGTATACAGGGTGTTTCGAAAAATCTGGTCATTGATTAATCACGATCCTGCTTAAAGCGCTTGACCAAAAAAGCTGATTTTTGGTAAACAGATTGACTTTAGGGTGTAGAGGTTCGATAAGAAGGGATTTTTCGAAACTCGAATTCTAAGGGGGTGAAACCACCCCTCAAATATTAGAATATTTTTTATTTAAAAACCGGTGAGTTTTTCGGAAAAACTCTTAAACACGTATATTTTATTTTGTTGTTTTACATATTTTAATATTGTCAAGATGTATTACTGGTTGCATAACTGGATTATTGCTACATAACCGGAACGTGCATTGAGGAACCTGGCGAATTCGCCAGAAAGTAAAAGAAAATTATAGAATTCTTTAGAAAATTCCAGAAACAATCGCCAGGGACCAGTCTGAAGATAGTCTGAAGTCTGAAGTTTGATAATACCGCGCTTTAAATTGTGAAATACCGTTAGAGTAATAGTAGTTGCATAAATTGTGTTGTAAATAGTATAAGTTGTGTGTACAGAGTGAGACAAATAAATTCGTTATGTATTTTATCGTGAGTTTAAATAGTGGACCCACGGAATCCGTAACAATATTTAAAAAAAATTACAGGATGTTTCATATAGTATGACCGTTGAGTAATTACGATTCTGCTTAAACTGCTTGACGTTTAAAGCTGATTTTTGGCAAACGGATTGACTGTGGGGTGTAGAGGTTCGATAAGGAGGGGTTTCTCGATTGTTTTTCTCATGCTGACATAAATGTGTGAACATTTTATCCAGTTTGTATGTTAATGGAAATTCTTGCTTTGCTTTATTATCACCATTACAAATGATTAATTCGACGATAATCGCAGATTCGCGTGAACGAAGTCGCAGGTACACGCTAGTATTATAATATGTCTTTACCTGAAAATTAAAAAAAAATATATTTGTTGAAAAAAAAATTGTAAAGTATATTTCGAAATTTAAACAAATTTTAAAATATATTTTTTATTTTTTTTTTCACGCAGAAAAACTGATATACTCTGTTTTTTTCCCAGGTAATATTTCGACAGACGATGATAGAAAAAAAGCAGATGACGTACATACCAATCCATTTATTTATCTAAAAAAAAATTCTAATATTTTTTAAGTTAACTATGAATGGGTTTATATATAAATCCGTCATGCGTCATCTCTTGTTGTTTTTAACAAGTTTTATTGGTTTATTTCAAAAATTACAGATCATATTTCAATATTATTGGTTTAACGTAAAGTCCCTAGATATATAAAGTACCGCAATTGGTTTGTTCAATGTTATTGGCGCCAAAATGGCGGATTTTTGGGGTATTTCTGGAAAAACTGTAGTGGTAGGACTGTTTAAATGTCACATTTGTCTGAATTTGTCATGTCAAATATTGAGAGGCTGTCAATTTCAGGATAAAAATATTTATCCACATATTTTAAAATAATTATAAAGCCACTAAAATGCTACAAATTTATTAGTTAATAATGTATAGGCCTCGATATCTTTAGTGAAGAAATGTGTATTACACGAAAAATTTGATGTGTTTTCTAACATCGTCGATATTCAATATACGTTAGGTAGTGGATTGAATTTATTTATGCTCCAGTGAATATTTTTAACAATCTTATTTGTAGTATAACCTATTGGTACATAAAACTTCATTATAGAACAAGACAAGACCACAATAGATCTGAGAATGTCGCAGTCTGAGATCAGGCCGAGATCAACCTCTAGAAATCTAATCTAGAACAAGACAAAGACCTTACTTGCAAACTACCATACATATCTTTTAAAAAGGATGCTAAGTGTAAGTGAAATCTCTACTTAATCATTCCCTAAAATGTTTAGTGTAGTTTAGTTTTCAACATTTTGCAGCAAGAAGTTTAGATAAATCTACAATATATTATCATCAGACCAAACGAAGGATAATTATTTAAAAGAATAAGTTATGTTATGATACATATATAGATTTGGATGACATCGCTTCAGGTGGTTTTACCAGTCAGGACTAACAGGGATATTAATCAAAACAATGAAAAAAAGCTCAAATAAATTTGATCCTAATAACAAGAATGTTGTTTATGCATATGCTAACTATATAGTTATTTTCATGGACTTAAATAGATTAGTTTTTATGTATTTATTGATAGTAATTAATATTTTTTGGTTCATATTGTAATTACTAATAGAAAGTAAACAATATAATGTAAGCATGTAAAGTTATATTTAAAAATTTGGTCTTATACTGTCAGTTATAAATAAAAGTGTGTGATTTAAATTTGATTTTTATACATGACATAAAATTGTTAAGATTCATTTGAAGTTTTACATATTGTCGAGGTAAAATTATTCCTACTTAATTTATGTATAACAATAATTACAGTTATTTCAATGTTAAATTTATAGCAGTATAACTTTTTTATTATAATGATACTTAAACATTATGACACTTGTTGTTTTAAAAATATAACATTAAATTGCAGAGTAAAATATATTTTAATTGTATTATGTGGTATTAACTTGCTTTTATTCAACTAATAATAAATTTGTTGTATAAAAACCACTCCATAACAAACCTTAATTATACAGCATACATAAAGAGCTCTTATGCATTTCAAGCTTCTTTCTAAGTTATTTTTAAATTAAGTGCACAATTGCATACCTAAAATGCCGAAACTACCTGAAGTAATACTAATTGAAACAATCTTTCTATCAATATATTAATATATTTTAAAAATAGCAGGTATGTATCATATCAATTTAATTATTACATTTATTTGTTTCAACCATGGTTCAAAATTTTCTCGTATAAAAGCCGGCCTACAAATTTAAGTTTGTAGCTTATTCATAGTTCCAAAGACTTTCGTTAAATCATGCTTATTTGTCAAAACTAACTACAGCATAACTGGTTATAATAGGGAAAGTTTACTTATGGTATAGGTATCCCGTTCTCATCAACAAACAAAGTTTTTCCAATTGTTTCGACTGAATTAAGTACTAAAATTCTAAATATTATTCCAACTTTATTTCTTCTTACCTATTAACTTACTTCTGTTGGCGTACTTTGCGCTAAAAGGTAACATAAAATAAATGCTAATACAAATGAAAAACACTTGTACGGAAACCATTCGTTTATAACCTCTTAACATATATAGGCCTAAAAAATTAAATTTATGAAATTGAATATTAATATACCACCTGATATTACGTTAAAATGAAGGTAAACTGTAGATAATAAACGTAATTCTATTACAATTAATAAATATTTTATTTTACGGCTTGCCTGTCAATGTTGGTCGGCCATATTGGCGCCGGACCGACCAGCTGCTTAAAAAGCCGAAACAGCGAAATGTTGGCCTCCTTTTTAAATTTGCCGCTAGTTTTGGCGCCAATATGGCGGTAATTGCGGTACTTTATATATCTAGGGACTTTAGTTTAACGGAACGATGAACGACAAACGGACGCTGATGTGTATGAACTCGACTTAACATTTTTGAGACTTGTCAAACTCTTGACAAATTATAGGTTATAATTTTGTGTCAAATTATGTCAAATAGAAATGATAAATATTTTACATTTTGCATTTTGGACTGTGTTATTACGTGTGTTTCGCGTTTTTTAAAATTAAGTGGAGGAAAACTCAAAGGAGAAATTAAGCATTGAGCCAGACCATAGGTTACTATAAAATACTCTTGATATTGTATTAGCCACAAATAAAGTTTGTATACTATATTGTATATGATACCAAAAATTGGAGTACATATATATGTAAAATAGCAACACACGAAAGGTAAATAATAATCATATTGAACAATTATATTGATAAATGTAACAATCAATGCTAGAAGTTCAAAAAGGCTTGAAAGCAGGAAATCTTTTTTATATTTTTTTTTGGTAGATATGTGGTGTTTTTTAAAATACACCCTTGCTTGTTTTGTATTAACACGTACTGTAATTGTTTTTAATAAAATAACTCGATTAGATCTTTTCAATTTTATACAGTTTTTTTCACAATATTTTGAAGTAATTACTTGTCACTCAAATTTTAAACATATATTAATTTTCTGCTATGCGTTCCAATTGTACCAACTTATTTCTCTGTAAAATAAAATAAACTAATTTGAAAATAAAATGACAGACACATCTATCACTGTCAAGGATCTTGTCGTTGAACAGACTTATATTACCATCCCTAAAAACCGTATGATCGAAAAAAAGGCGTTCAGTTGTATTTGAAATGACGATCGTTGACATTCCCCATCTAATTTTACATATTAACTGACAGCGATCTTCATTTCCAATCCATTGCTGAAGACATTTTTTCGATCGTATAATATTTGCACTTATTTATAATTCACCATGGATTCGAGGGGAGGGGATACAAGAATAATACTGGTATAAAAATGGAATACAAGTTTGAATTTACTCACTTTGAGAAATGCGTATACGATAACTATTTTATACGAATAATACATGAATTTAGAATTTGCCACGAATAAGATTTTTTGGGTTAACATTTCCCTTTTCCCTCTGAATCTCAAAATTTCCCACGAATCGTGAAATTTCCCATGAGTTGGCTTCACTGATCTCGATTCATTCACACTTTTTTGAGCCACCCTGTAGAAGTATAAATATTTTCCTGAAATACATCCTAATACATACTTTAGGTTTGCACTTATCCAAAATTCTTAAGAGTCTATTACGCTGTACTGCTCGGGTTGCTCTCAGGGGTCGGGTAAAGCGGGTGTGTGGCTGAAGGAAATATATATTATATTTCAAAAATCTGCCTAAGGCTAAAGGATGATTCACGGTACACCGGATCGTATCCGAGCCGGGCACGTTTCGTGAAGTAGACACCGAGCCACATCCGGGCCTTCAATGCTACACCGAGTTGATAACGGGGCTCGTATTAGTTCTGAGTATATTATAAAACACAGCCCCATAGACACACGAAGATTTAATACGAACAATGCCAAAGTTCTCGCAAGTGGAATTGGTACCAATTATAACAACACCTGCTCAAAGGGCAAGATAAAGGACCTATCTTTTTCATTACATCCTTTCATTGTCCAGTTTTATGCATTCCCTGTCATTAAATACTGCTGTAAGATTCGCTACCTACTACAGAGATGATAAAAAGTGTACTTTGTTTATACCATAACTGCAGATTGCAGTCGGGGCACCAGGAAAAGTACATTCATGCTTTCCGCAACGTGGCGGGAACGGAGCGGATCCGACAAAAAAATGTACGCCGACATTTCTGGGACGGGGCACGGACGAGTTCCGGCGAAGCTCGGATCGTGCTCGGCCTGGCATGAATGTATATGTGTAAAGAACGCTTGACAATGTTTGGCTGTGTCTTCACCGACGCACGGCTCGGACCCGTTAAGCTCCGCGCGCACTGCATCGGATCGGACCGACCAGCAAAAGCGACTGCGACCATTGTACATATAGACGGTGCCGGCGTCCACTAAAACATTTCGGCCTGTAGAGGCCAGATTCCTACCTCTACCTATCTACGATAGTCGAGTCACCGCCTTCGCCGTTTCTCGCCGGACTGGTACCGATTCAGTGCGCGTACACCTTTACGGTGTAGCGTGAACTTGCAAAAATAAAACAAAAAGTTCATTTCAACTTGTAAGATTTAAAGCTTCCTTTTCGAGATACAGGGTACCATTAGAATACCAATTATAATATTAATTACCAATTAGAATTTAATTTTTTCCGCAAGAAGTAAGCAAGATAGACAAAAAAGTCAGGAGACAAAAAAATAATATTTTTAATTGCTAAATCCAAAAATAATATTAAACTTCTAAAAAAGCAGTGGCGTGCCTATTTTTTATTTTAAAATAATTTAACAGTGATGCCCCAACGCGCCGCACCTGGCCATTAAACTTAAATCTAATTACATCAAATTAAGTCCCATAGTAAGTATTATCAACGGGTCAAGTTATATCAAAATCGATTAAATAGTTTTTCAAATATCTTAATTTTTTTTAAGTAACTTTAACACCCTGTATCTCGAAAAGGAAGCTTCAAATCTTACAAGTTGATATAAACTTTTTGTTTTATTTTTGTTATCTAAGTTCTATCGTCTATTAAATTTTCCCGATTAAAATCTGAGACACCCTGTATATCACTGTAATCACAGTGATATACAGGGTGTCTCATTCAATTTTTGTCGGTATTGTAAAGGAATTTTAAATTATTTCTTTACTGGTGTGTACCAGCGACTTCGTTCGCGTCGAATTAATCATTTGTAATAGTGATGATAAAGCAAAGCAAGAATTTCCATTAACATAAAACTGGATAAAATTTTCTCACATTTATGTCAGCATGAGAAAAAACAATATGGCGATATTATTATATAACTTGGTAATATTTGAGGGGTAGTTTCATCTCGTTGGAATTTGACTTTCGAAAAATCCGTTTGCCAAAAATAAGCTTTTTACGTTAAGCAGTTTAAGCAGAATCGTGGTTAAGAAATTACCCAACTTTTTGGAACACCCTGTATGATTTTTTAAAAAATTTCAAAATATGTAAAAAAACCAAATAAATTAGGCGTTTTCCCGAAAAACTAACCGTTTTTTCAATAACAAATATTGTAATATTTGAGGGGCGTTTTCACCCTCTTGGAATTTAAGATTCGAGAAACCCCTCCTTATCGAACCTCTACACCCCACAGTCAATCTGTTTGCCAAAAATCAGTTTTAAACGTCAAGCAGTTTAAGCAGAATCGTGATTACTCAATGGTCATATTTTGTAACACCCTGTATAAATTAATAAAAAATCTTAAAATATGTAAAACAACTTTTAGACGATGAATCTCTAGGGCGTTAAACTCAATGATTGCACAATAATACAGTAAAAGGGGTTTATTTGGCGTAAATCGAGAACAAAATACAAAACAGCTGTTTACGCCAGGCGCACGCGGAATATATAGCGAGCAATTTGTTACAAAAGTGAATGATCGGCGGCTGACAGGCTTCAGCGAGCATTGTGCGTCGACGGTGGCGCCCTCCCACCGATAGTTGCTGGTCACTTGCCGAACTACGGCCAATACTCGCGATCCCTATTATGCGAGCGGCCAGGAGCGCGAGTGTTGACTGGTGATGCTAACAACAAAATGAAATATACGTGTATAAGAGTTTTGCCGAAAAACTCACCGGTTTTTAAATAAAAAAATATTTTAATATTTGAGGGATAGTTTCACCCCCTTAGAAAACTTAGAGTTTTGAAATATCCCTTCTTATCGAACCTCTACACCCTAAAGTCAATCTGTTTTCCAAAAATCAGCTTTTTACGTCAAGCGTTTTAAGCAGGATCGTGATTAATCAATGACCAGATTTTTCGAAACACCCTGTATACATTTTTAAAAAATCTAATAAAATAAAATATGTAAAAAAACAAAATAAAATATACGTGTTTAAGCGTTTTTTCGAAAACTTGACCGTTTTTTAAATAAAAAATATTGTAATATTTGAGGGGTGGTTCCACCCCCTTGGAACTGGAATTTCGAAAAATCCCTTCTTATCGAACCTCTACAGCAGTAGTTCCCAAACTTATTTTTCTCGTGGACCACTTTCAAAATTTTACTGGTTTCGGTGGACCCCCTGCTGCTACATTTCTACCACATTCTTAAAGTCGCCAAAAAATAAAAATTGTGTCACTTCTGAGTTCTGTCCCTATATTCCGATATGTAAAATAAAAACGAAAAATGGTACATTTTATATCACTTTATTTATTAAAAGAATAGAATTACAAGAAAAAATATTAAGGTAATATAGGTTCAGGTCATAATTTTAATTAATGGGAAGGATGTATCTGATGGAGTGTCTGCAAACGATCAATGTTTGGCTTTATTTTTGTGAGCAATAACCGCAAATCCCCCCGCTCTGTGATGTTTAATTTGCTCCTTTTTTTTTGTTAAGAGGTTTGTAACGGCACTAAAACTCCTTTCGACAAGGTATGACGAGGGAAAAGCTATTAAAAATTTCCTTGCGATTTCCCACAGTCCAGGATATTTTTCGGGTATTTCTGCTTGCAGCCAAAATGTTGGGTAGCCTTTTCTAAATTTCACCTTCAGCTCCTCATTAGTGCTTAGCTCGAGCAGCTCCTCTTGTAATACAACATTGGCCACTTCCGTTTCATCAAATGGATTTATGATCCATGGTGGTATATCCATCGTCAGTATATCTTCAAACCTGGTTTTGAAGTCATCATGCAGAGCACTTAAATGTTGACTGTAGGTATGGATATCCTCATCAATACATTCTACCTGCGACAAGTTTGGAAATTGAGAGAATTCGCGCCGACTAATGTTTTGCTTCATAAATTTCAATTTCCCAAGAAAAGCCGAAATTATCCCCTTTGTTTTTATTAAATTCAGGCTGTCCCCTTGTAACTGCAAGTTAATATCATTAAATTTTTTAAACAAATCTGTCAAATACGCAATGTCTGCTTTGAATTTGATCAAGTTTTCTTTTAAATCTGGATCTCTACTTTCTAAGAACTCTAATATGGAATCGAAAACAGAGTAAAATCTCGTTAAGCATGCACCTTTCGACAACCAGCGTACTTCAGTATGTAAGAGCAGTCGTTGGAAGTCTTCATCATTTTCGTCGCACAATTGAGCAAATAAACGCGTATTCAATGCATTGCTTCTGATTTTGTTGACAGCTTTTATTACAAAATGAAGAGATTGGTTCAACCTGTCACTTAAATGTTTTGCCACAAGATGTTGTCGGTGGATTACGCAATGAATAGCTGTAAGTCCTGGTATAATTCTTTTGAGATGACTTATAAACCCACGATATCGCCCGACCATTGCAGGAGCTCCGTCTGTTGCCACTGAAATAATGTTTGTAAATGGGATCGATTTTTCCGTAAAAAAATTACTCAGGACATTAAATATTGATTCGCCTTTAGTGTCAGTCTCCAAAGTTCTGGCAAATAGCAATTCTTCGTGAATTTCTTCCTCAACAATAAATCGGACATATGCCAATAGTAATGCTTCATTACTGGGTAACGTTGACTCGTCCAGTTGTATAGAAAAATGAGTTTTTTGCAGATGATTGCACAAAAAGCTTTCGATATCAGAGCTCATTTCATCAATGCGTCTTTGTACAGTATTGTTACTTAATGGAATTCTTTTTAGTACGTCAAATGGAGATTTGTGCAAAACAGTTTTTAAAACCTCTTCAACAGCGGGTAAAATTAATTGTTCTCCGATAGTGTGCGGTTTTCCAGATTTTGCTATAAGTAATGAGATATTGTAAGATGCCCGCAAGCCATCATCGTTACTTTGAGATGTTGAAGCGAACATACTGTGCATGGTGGGTCTCTTTCCATATTTTTCTTTCAATGTTTGAAAATATTTTAAATCTTTACCTATTTTATCAGTATGACACCTTTTTAGATGATCTTCGAGCTTTGATGGTTTCATAGAGTCATTGCTCAAAACTTTGTTGCATAATAGGCACATGGGCAATTGTTTGTCTGCCTCTGATGGAACAAAACCATATTTCAAATAATCGATACTATATTGTCGACATTTTTTCTTTGCTGTAGCCATGTTTCGTGTCAGTTACCTTACCTGTAAAAAAATGTTTTAGTAACCAAGTTTTTTTTCTGAATATAGGTATCACACCGCAGCCTTTGTCAGCACGCGGAAATAGAATTACGGCTTGTAAAGGGACCAACTAATAAACCGCTGAGACAAATACAGACGTTTTCACAAAACGGTATCAATTTTAAAGTACATAATTTACCACTAATTTTTAATAGTATAAATAAAAATTGGTGTACTCAGTATCGAATACTGATCATATTTGTGTAGGAAAAATAAAAGTCGAAATCCCAAAATTGTCCATAAAAACGATAACTAACATTTTATTAAATCAATGAGTTTACGCGCTCCGTGTATTTGCGTATTTTTGTCTGCGGCTTCATTGTTAAAACGTGACAAACTGGCATCGAAGTCCAAGCCCCGCCCTTTTCCCGTCGCCCGCGCACCGCTCGCTCTTTCCGAAAAGGAATAGTTTTGATAAAATAGTTACTTCAAAACCAATTTAAAATGATTATGAAATTACTGTTTTATAAAATTAGTAGTTATTTGCAAGAAAAATTACAAAATTAATTGCTCTGCAATATTGCTTATTCGGCCTTTTAGAGAGGCAGTGTTTCTCTCCTGTGAAAAACAATTGAATAAAACGTGCTGTGTTTGTCTTCAAATCGAAAGAGGACAATTAAAATATCTGTAAGTTACTAAGTTACCTATCTATACAGGCCGTTGTGATCAACCGACTAGTACACGTAAACAAAATACTTAAGTACTATAACAAAAAAAGGTAGGTTACTTACTTTTCTCCGGCACTAGCAAACACAAATATAAATTTTCTCACAACGTTTTTCCAAATTCCGCCTTTTTTCGAAATTCCGGAAACAAATGAATGCGTTTGCCTTTGGCATCAAGTATTTATAGTGGTGATCAAGTTCATGTCTGAACAAGCATTAAGCATTGTCGGGCGGATAGCGCTTT
This sequence comes from Sitophilus oryzae, assembly GCF_002938485.1. Taxonomy (NCBI): domain Eukaryota; kingdom Metazoa; phylum Arthropoda; class Insecta; order Coleoptera; family Curculionidae; genus Sitophilus; species Sitophilus oryzae. The sequence goes on from NW_022147170.1 coordinate 829,776, forward strand.
GCAAGTCTGTACACGAAATTGTACGTAATATCGAATACGCAAGTTTGGACAAGTAACAGTCGCTTGCCTTATTAAAATATTATCTGCTTAGATAGGTACTTAAAACAATGTAGGTAGGCCCTTATAAAAACTATGCTTACATTTTTGCTCTTTACTATCAAAAGCAGATAAATTTTCGTGGACCCCCATTAACATCTTATGGACCCCCATTTTTTGTTCACGCCTACGTAGACCCCCAGCAAGTCTCCCGTGGACCCCTGGGGGTCCACCTGGACCACTTTGGGAATCACTGCTCTACAGCCTAGAATCAATCTGTATGCCAAAATTGGGCTTCTTATGTTGAGTGGTTTCAGCAGGATCGTGATTAATCAGTATGTCAGTCACTTTTATATATTAGTATAGATTATATTAGGAGCTACAAGCTACAGATGCCCGACGCAGTGTTGCCGGGTCTATATAAAGCAGTAGGAAAAACTTTGAATCATAGCAATCCCTATTTGCGGCAATTTTTTGATTGGTACCCCCCGGTTTATATCGTATCGTCAGATATCGGATGCATGAATTCACCTTTACACTTACTTTTTTACTTCTTTTTATTGTACTTTAAAGCGTTTTTTTATTTTAGTTTTATTTTCCTCCTATTTTAGGTGTTTATGTTGGCATTACGAATTTGGATGCGCAAGAATACTATGAAAAAGCCAAAGAAGCGAACGGATATGCCACGTTTGGCAGCAATATGTCCCAAATAGCGAACAAAACATCGTTTCATTTTGATTTTAAAGGTCCAAGTTACGTACTGGACACAGCCTGTTCGACCAGTCTCACGGCAATCTCTAATGCGGTGAATGCGATTGAAAATGGTGAGATTGATGCAGCCATTGTTTCAGGTTGGTCCGAATTATGTATAAACTCTAGAAAAACTCGTAAAATATTATATATAACATTTTAATAAATTGTATTTACTGGTGACGCCTCTCATACGACGCGGAGGCTCCAAGGAGAACGGTAGTTTATATCGAAATGAAATTTTGTGAGCATATGTAAGTTACATAATTCAGAATACCTTTTAAAAATATACAGAGTTACACAGGGTGTCCCAAAAAAATTTACACATCAAAGTTGTGTTTTTTGTAATGGAAAACCCTATATACTAATTGATTCTAGGAAAAAATAAAGGTGAATTTTATTAAAGAAGCATATGCCTAAACAGTAAGAGTTTTGACATATATTACATTTTGTAAAAATGAAGAGTAAATTTTAAATTTCAATAACAGCTACCTAAACATTAATTTACCCTGTATTAAGGTTTAGGTTGTTAAAATTTGACCCAAACAGTTATACAGGGTGAGACAAAATTAATACGGAACATTAGTCACTTTTAAAAGCAAGTTACTTCTTTATTTTAAATGGAACACCCACTATATTAGTCCGGGGTTCAATGGGGAATTCACATATCTTCAAAATATTATTAAGATATTCAAAATATTATCCCAGATATTTTAATTTTTATGATTTTGCCTCAGTAGATCTTTATTACTTGAAGAAATCTAAGTGGCCGTGATATAAATTTTATTTCATGACAAACTGTCGTTCTCCCTGTACAGGGTGTTCTATATTCGTATGTTTTTTGGGGTTTCTAATTTATGAGTAGTGGTACAGAGATGCGGTTTTCAATTACTGTACTTCTTTTTTATGAAACTAAAAATACTAGACTCTTTGTATTTCGTGGAATCAAGAGTAATCCGATAATAAATTAATATTTTGTTTTCAGCTGTGAGCATTGTATATTGTCCGCATCAAACCAAGGACTTTGTTATATTTAACGCTATATCTATGGACGGAAAATCAAAAGTATTCGGAAAAGACAGAGATGGTTACGTAAAATCGGAAGCAATTGTTACAGTGTTTTTGCAGAAGAAGTCTGCCTGTCGCCGATTATACGCAACAATTTTGGGTAAATATTTACCTGGTACTGATTTAGTTATTAGTTATTTTTTTTAACTTTTTTGCAAAGCGGTACGGTGTAGGTTACCCTCCTCTAAAGATAATCTCAATTGACTACTAATGCAATTATATTTATGTAAAAAAAAATGCTGCTTTGTTTTCGATATTCGTTTTTACTCTTAGTAAGAGTATCAATAATTTTGTTTCATGTAAGGTGCTGGTATAAACAGCGATGGATTTAAAAGCGAAGGAATAACGCATCCGTCCATAGAAGGCCAGACGAGGTTAATCAAAACATTGTATAACTTGAAAAATTTGGACGCAAACGAAGTGAATTATGTGGAATTGCATGGAACCGGAACACCAGTAGGAGATGCAGTAGAATGTCAGACCACTGTTGATTGTTTCTGCCAAAACAGAAAAGTATGTGTATTTTTTCTTGGTGAGGGGGAAAATCTTGCATGAGACACCCATAGTTATTTGTTGGTGTCAGCGGGTAGTGTCGGATACAAACCGACTAAAAAAAACGTCTCTCTTCCTTTCACGTTCTTCTAACCGCTCGCGCATTACTTCAGTGAGAAGGGTGCTTAGGAGTTTGCATGCCTTGTAACTCTCTCCTTATTCTTCAGTAACTATCGAATGCAGTTGTACACCGCTTCACACGTTCTTTCGTTGTCCAAAAGGCCTGCCATTATATTTTCTACATTGAATGAAACCTTTGATATTCTTTCATACGCGCCTCTTATATCCCTACATCATCAACTTCAGTACAATATAAACATTCGTCTGTTGTAGAGAGAGTTCTTTCATAGAGATATCTTCGAAAGCATGTCCCGATAGTGCTTGATTGAGGTAGTAATCTACGTCTGCATTGCTTCTCTCTATCTATGACTAAAGTTTAGATATAAGCTTGTATGTCCACCTATCAGATTTTCCTTGCATCCACTGTTCTTGTCATTTGTGCATCAAATTTGCTCTTGCAGTATCTTTCGGTATCTTGTTGTATCTCTCAGCTCACCCTTCTACTAAGAGGTGAATAGGGGTGATACTAGATATTACATTCAACGCGTCTGAGGAAACAGTTCTATATGCACTGCACACTTTTAGGTTCACCTTTCTAGTAATGTATATATTTCAGAAATTTTTGATTGTTGCAGGAAATTTTCGAAACTTTCGGAAACTTTCGGAAATTTATGAAATTTTAGGAAATTTTACAATTTTACATATTTTTTGTTGATACAATAAAGGAATAAATTAGATAGACATTTGATACCAACATGTAAGTGGAAAAAAAAACAATAAACATAATATTAGTTGTTATATTTTTAATAAACAATACATAACTCATAAAAGTCATAAACATAACACATAACAAAAATAATTTGGTAACATTTGTACTTTGTACATAAACCATGAACTATGACTATGAACTTAAAAAAACAAAAAGCACGAAATATAAATTTAAAAAACGTAAAACACAAATAACTGAATTATTCTATTCCTATTTCCTATTATTCTATTAATTATTCTGTCTTCGTCAGTTTCTATTTCCAAATCAGATATATTTGATGTATCATCTGGTTCTGATTTCTGATTCTGAAGGATGGACCTCTACCTCTACGGGTTCTAGTGGTTCTGGAGGAGTTTCATGTTGTTGAATATCATGCTCCATATCCACTTTTCGTTTTTGTAGTAGTAATTTATTGTTATGTGCTACGAACATTATTTTGCCGGCTCTTTGTGCAGTTAAGCGATTCCTTTTTTAGTATGGATAAAACTGTAAGTACTGAAACTTCTCCCAGTGGCTGCAGATGACGTTGGTAAAGACAGCAGAGCAACAGCTATATATTTCAACTGATTATTTTTACACATTGCTTGCCACCAACTTAGACAGTCTACATTTTTAAGTGACATCCAAAAGTAGTCCAGAGCCCATAAACCCGATTTGGCGCAATAATTTGTTACATCTGTAAAAATGGCTTCTTTATTATTGACAAACTGAGGATGTTTGTTGGTGATATTTCATTTAATTATGTAAGAATAGGCATACTTGATACACTTTCGTTAAATTTTTGCTCAATGTCTTGAATTTTGAAAAGAAATTTCTTACAAAATTCGGACTTTTGCGAATATTCGCGATGTTGGGACCGAATATTACGGAAATTTCTGAAATTTCCTGCAAAATTCGAATGGAAATACTCGCTACCAACATCACTACACCTTTCGATGGAAACTCGTTAACTTTTTTTATACGTTACTTTGGACATTGCAACGTGCCACACGGGGGTGCTGTATAGCAATTGTGAGTGTATCACGCTTTGCAGTACTCTTCCTTTTGATGCTTTTGGACTGCCCAATTTAGGCATCATTTTACCCAGAGCTGTAAACGTTTTGTCTGCTTTTACAATAGCCTTGTTTAAATGTTCAGCAAAGGTTAATTTTGAATCCAATCGTATACCGAGATATCTAAGAGCATTTTTTGGAATGGCTGATGTGCCGAGTATTTCAAAAGTTAACGGATGAATCTTTCTTATTATTATTATCCATTAGAGGTTACAAGTATAGCTTCGGTTTTTTCTGGCACCAACAGGAGATTTTTATATTGTAACCAATTTGCTACCCTTTGAAGGCCAGTGTTTGCCATGTTTGTCAATGTATGACAAAGTATGTGTATCTGCTCATCTATATATCTATTTATCTAGCTTTCTCCGGTCTATAGTTGGATATAGATGTCCCCCAATCTTCACTGTTTGTCGGTATGTTCATCGATCTAATTTTTGCATGTTTCTTCAGATTGTTCATCCATCTTATTTAAGTATTCCTCTATTTCCTATAGATTATGATGAGATTCTCAATGATGATACTTGAATTTGAGAGATCTTATTCAATTCAATTTAGCAATATTAATATCATTTTTCTTTATTAATTGAACTCTAGAGTCCTTTATTGATTGGGAGTGTAAAATCTAACATGGGCCATTCAGAAGTATCAGCTGGATTGTGTTCAATTTCAAAGGTTTTGATTGCAATGGAGAGTGAAGCGATACCTGCCAACATTCACTGCGAAAATTTGGATTATACCCTTCCAGGTTTGGATAATGGAAAGCTTAAGGTAATAATTTAAGTTGATTTATCACAGCTATTTTATATATAATTTACTAAGCTAATTTTGATAAGTTGACCATTTCTTTGTACATATTTATATACCAATAAATCTTCTCCCTAGTCAGACTTACTGAAGCAGTCTAGTGGATCCAGTATTTTTTTTCTCACTATTACGAAACCATCCTTTGCCGGAAACACTTCGACCTGTAAAGCCTCTTATGCCTGTCTCCTTTCTATGTACTTCTTTCTGTACTTCTTTTTATATACTTGATAGGATATGAACACAACTCCTCCAGTTTTGGTCTTGCTTTCCCAAATAGAAAGTGTCGCTTACGACCCAGAGCCTCGCAGTGGCTCGCAATGTGCCCTGCTGTTTCAGGATCTTTATCGCATAATCTGCAGTAAAGAATTTCTTTATATAGGTTGAACTTGTCCAGGTAGCACTTGACAGCCAGATATGTCCAGTCAAGAGACTAGGAATTAGCAGTTCCTTTGTGGGTTTAGAATTAGGTCCTTGGATAAAGATGTGCCTGTGCCCCTGTCTGTTTCTCCAATGGACATTCTACTTTTTCCTGATCCAGAGTTTTGCAGTACTACGAGTTACACATTTGGGTATTCCCAGTACTGGCTCAAGACCACCAACCAAGATACCCAGCCGACCAATATATTATAATTCTCATAATCAGTACCTTGCTAGTTCATCGGCTTTTTCATTGCCTTGGATGTCGCTATGGTCAGACATTCAGACTAATTTAATTTATTCTGGATTCTCTCTAATTTTATTCTGGAATTTATTCTGTTTTAATATTATAATTTTTTATATATATATTTGACAGGTAGTTACTGAGAAAACACCGTGGAATGGTGGAATAGTAGCTTTAAACAATTTTGGAATTGGCGGAAGCAACGCTCACGCTGTTTTAAAATCAAACACCAAGTTGAAGAGTCAGTATGATAAATTTGAGCATCGTCTCGTTCACGTATCAGGACGTACTGAGGAGGGCGTAAAATACTATCTGGATCAAGTTAACAAGAATCAAAACGATCAAGAGTTCTTAGCACTACTCGATTCTATTCACAGATTGAATGTAGAAGGACATCTCTATCGTGGGTAAACATTCAAAAATGTATAGTCCGTCTACAAAATATCCGGAAAAAAGAAAGCAAAATTACAATTATCGATATATATTTTTAGGACTTGAGTTAAAAAAACGTCCATGTACACCTGAAACTAGGTCCACTTCATAATGTTCAGTGGCGGTAGTCCAGGCCTGTAAAACTGAGCGAATAAAATCTTGTTCATTTCGTGGAGCTGCTCGTTACATTTCAATCTTCATTAGTCCCCATATGTTTTCAATGGGACTAAGGTCTGGTGAAGCTGCTGGCTATGGAATTGTTGCCAAATAGTGTTCTTGCATCCAAGCTTGAGTATAGGCAGACGTATAGCATCTTGCATTATCCTGCTGAAAATGCCACCCCTCTGGATATAAAACATGAGCCGTTTCAAGAAGAAAACCATTTGAAATATCACAATATTTTAATTATACACAGAGGTGGAGCACCACGCTGAGATATTGCTCCTCAAACCATTATTTTAGTGGGAAATTTTGAAACTTGAACGGCAACATTTTCCACCAAGCTGGAAACAGCTTTCGTCAGAAATAAAAACATTATTAAAATTACCTTCTTGAAAACGTTGACAAAAATCCATTCTTCACTGCCTTTGTAGAGGTGTTATTGCAGGGATTTTTTTTGGCTTCCTTGATATGTAGCCTTGTCTTTTCAGTGACATGCGGACGGTTTCTGGACACACTTTTAATTTTCGCTGACTTCCAAATCTGTTAGCCAATTTGCGAAACACCTAGGCGCGGATTCTGTCTTTCTAATGCCACTAAAGCGTTTAAATTGTTTTCGCAAATCTTCCGCGGTCTTCCTGAAACTGGTCCATGCTTTATGTCTGTGCCATTTTTTATCCTCTTTATTGTCTCATATACTGCACTTTTTCCGAGTTCAGTCAATTGCACTATTTTTAACGTTTCGAACACCTTTTCTATACAAATATTCCACGATTTCTCTTTTTTTTTACTTTCGACATTATTTCTCAAATCTTAAGCCGGTTTACAATCAACAATATTTGACAGATGGTGTTGCCATGCGATTTGGTCATGGCCCACTATCGGCACAACCTACGTGATGGATTACTGTTGGCTTAGAGTGTTACAGAAAAAAAAAATACATTAAAATTAGGAAAAATATAAAATTCCGGATACTTTCTAGACGGACTATATGTATTAAAAAACATGAATACTATAGGACTGTTTTTTACAGATATGCTTTATTAGGAGCTAATGATTTGTCAGAAATCAGTAAAACTGACAGTAAAGGACGTTCAATCTGGTTTATATACAGCGGAATAGGTAGTCAATGGACTGGAATGGGTAAAGACTTGATGAAACTTGATGTTTTCCGAAAAACTTTTAAAAAATGCGCCAAGGCATTACTTCCGTATAACGTAGACTTGGAAAAAGTTATTCTTAGTGACGATAAATCCTTGATGAATAACATAATCAACTGTTTTTCGGCTATAGCTGCTATCGAGGTGGCTATGACGGATGTCTTGAAATCTCTCGGAATTGTACCGAATAATTTTGCCGGTCATTCAGTTGGTGAGGCTGGTGAGTACAGAAGATCCTTAGAAATAATTTAAAATTTAAATAAACATACACTCACCGACACGAAAAACAGGCACCTTTATATTTTAATATATTTTAAAGTTTAACAATATTTGATTCTAGTGGGCCGATTTTAATGATTTTTAAGCAATTTGTAGCTAAATTATCTGACTTTTTAGTACCCCTTTCGCAATCAAAAGCTTTCATCTGTCAATTATACACAGAGAGAAAGATTTAATTTATAGAAGTGGGAGATATTTCTGATAATTAAATAATTTAATTCGTATCGAGCAATTAAATATGTAATTGAAGGAATTCAATTATTTAATTGGTAAATTTAATTGGTTAAAGAAAATCATATTTGCTATAAGTAATATTTTACAATACAGAAAAAAACATGATTTAATTCTCTTAATAATAGTTTATTTGTTTCAGTTGTAACAGTTTATTTTACAGCGAAGAAAATAAGCCTATCTTGTTTGGGGGTCTACACGTGTTTCCGCCCTTAACACGATAATTTTATAGGAAAGTCGTAAAATCTGTTTAGTCTGAGGGACCCTTCTTTTTCTCTGGGGAAAACTAAATATTTTTCTTTTCGACTTAAATCTCACGATCAGCATACCACCAGTTTTGTAACTAAAATTATTTTTTATTTGCGTAAAAACAATATTTTTTATATGCAGAATTAAGATTTAATTGTAAAAGTTTGTTCAATATGCTGTAGGGCACTTGACTTGAAGTATAATCGATTCTCTTGATTCAGCAACACTGGGTTTTCACTTTTTTAACTTCATTGACTTATTACATATGAAAGAACATAATAGATAAGTCTGAATAAGGGTTCGTGAATCTGAAATTTGGAAATAATTATGTCCATCTGGGTTAGCGCATATTTATATGCTTTTGAAATTTAACATACCTTGTGATAATTCGCCTCGTATTAGGTCAACTAAAAACTCATTGTTCGTGTTGACACAAGTCTTTTTCTTCAGCTCCAATGATGCGTCAAACAGAGCAGAGAAGTTCGTAAAAAGATTATTTTCTTTTTCTGGATATTCTATCTCAAAATCTTTTTCACTTTGAAAATTAAGGCGTTTGGTATTATAAAGAAAATCACAATGATAATAAAAAGTAATAATAATAATAACAAAAAGGGCTTACTAGGATATATCCATAATGATACTTCAAAATAGGTCATTCGTTTAACCCTTAACTGGTCCGGTAATAGATATGTATCATAAACGGTCCGGCGTAGTCTGTGGGACTACGCCTTCTAAAAAGTGAAAAAAACACACAAAAACTAAAAAATAACAAATTTTTATTTTATTATATATTATATTATGTATTATTGAACTAATATAGACAAAAATTGGTTCAATTAATATAAACTTTAAGAACATATAGTACAAATTAAAATAACATACATATAAATTTGAAAAAAAAACAATTTGATTTTTACTAAGCTCTAAAAAATTAAACCAAATTACTAACAGTGATTACAATACAGAAATATGTTTTAGTACTATATATAAAAAAAATAAACTATAAAACTGAAGTTAAAGAAAAGGTTTTTAGTTACAGCATGAGGCAAAGTTCATTGTTCTCCTGAACATGTTTTACAAAATGGATTCGTACATTCTAGGCATTAAAAATAATTAAACTAGGACATAACATTGTCTTTAACTAGGATAAGAACTCTGGGATAAGAATATCTCCGTGGGCGTGTTCTGGTTGTACAGGAATTGCAAGTATTCTACCAATTGTAAAGTATATTCATAGATAAATGAAACAAGATTGGAAAGTGCCCGTAAGGACAATGTAAACACTATTTGGCGCTATTCTTGCAACGGTCGCGACCCAAAACATTTGAAAAGTTCGGAGCGGTTCGGCTTTTTCCGGAATTATATCGCCAAATATTGTTTATTCAAATTTATTATTATTTGCTTTTAATTTTATAAATAAAATACAGTGTGTTGCATACAAGAAACTTTATTTTATATAAGGATATGTATGAAATACCTATGAAACATTGGAAACCGACGTTATGCCACGATCCACGATGGTTTTTGCAGTTCACAGTTCACAGCACAGCTTTTTAAGTTTTTAGTGCCACTTTTTCACAATTATCACCAGTTGGAGTAAATAAAACTTGAATTAAACTCACAAGATAGCAATAATTACTTTGAAAATGGACGTTATAAACACTTTTCGGAATTTCTTTAATGAGAGCGGTTTAGATTTTGAAAGATTTTATGATTTTTGAAGATTCTGACTTTGACAAGAGAAAATTATTTCTGTTTTTGTTTGCCGTTGTTCTTAGCGACCGCTATAGCAGCGCCAGATCGCATATAACGGTCGCGACCGAAAATAATTTCGCGACCCAAAATTTTTACGGGCTTTCCAATCTAAACTTGTTGCATTTATCTATGAGTATATTTCTCTGGAATATTTGACATTGTCAAACGCATTTGTCTGGCAGATTGTCATATTGTCACTGTCACAGTCCTCATCATATCATTTTAATAGAGTTTCTTCATAACTAGAGTCTCGTAAACGCACTCTTTTCGAAGGCCTGGCCATATTTTACAAAAGTTTGTCAAACACAAAATCTTACGCAAACGGTCCGGCGTCGTCTGAGAGACTACGGCTTAAGTTGGCTTAAGTAACTTCTGCCATAACTTCTAAAAAACTAATCCAGTTTGGGCATAAATATGGCTATCAGTAGTTGACCGAGAGGGGGAGGATTAGCTGGAATGCCAATTGTGTGGGCGGTCCCAGTAACTAATGAGAATGAGTTAATTATTTGGCGTAGTGTGTCAGACGACGCCGGACCAGTTAAGGGTTAAAATACCGGACACCGTCTGAAAGGTCGAAGTGGCTTACTGAGTACGTCTGAAACTTGTCTGAAACTACTTGTTTCGATCCAATGCTTGGGAACGTCCTCAAACGGTTCGGAATGATGTTCTAGCCAAATTTTGGAATTTAGAGCTACTTCAGATATTTGATCTAAAAAAAAACATGAATATATAACGTGTGATAGTTTTTACAGAATAGTTCTAAACTTCTTCTGAAGTACTAAATTCATCATCGCATCGTTTCTGCTCTGGATTCCATTTTTGGAAGTAGGTACTCCTGCTTCCCTTAAAATGGCCAATTCGTTCTACAATTAACGGACTACCAAGAAATAGACGAACGCCAGTAATATTTTAATTCTAGGAAGCATGATTTAATTGCCACAAGTAAACTAATTTCTAGAATTGTATAATTAATTTTATTCTTCCAATAAAATTATAGTTATTAATATTTTTTTTTTCATTATTATGAAAAATGCAATTTAATTGACGGAATAAAATTTTGGTAAAAATGTTTAATTCTTTGGGTTTTTTATAAACTTAGCAAAGTTTTAGTTGAATAAACAATAATTTTATTGCTGTTACAATACATTTTTCATATCTAAGATTCAAATATTATGACATATATGTCAGTTGCCGTCTAAAATGTCATCTTGATAACAAAAAGTTTGTTATTGTCAAAAGTAGTTAAAATCATGTTAAAATATTAAAATTTATAAGTTATAATTAGATATTTTATATTATTTCAACAACAAACACAATAGTACAGCGTAATGTTGATATGCAGATCCAAAACAAAAAGTGCCGTTATATTTTTCATTTTTTGTTGTCAGCCGCGGAAGTTTCAGTGATTTTAGTGTTGTCGGATATTTTTATTTGTGAAAAAGAAATGTTGCGTTTGGAATGCAAAACTAAAACTGGAAGTTTTATTGCAATGTAAGTAAGCGTTTGTCCATTTTATATTTTACTTTTTTCATACCTACAACAAATATATACAGGGTGCTACAAATTCGAGGTACGCGCATTGGTATCTCGGAAACCGTAATAGATACGAAGATGGTTAAATTGGGGCAAAGTTGCCCCCCCGTCTTGGGATATTCATCAAGATACCATCAAAAAAGTATTAAAATTTTCAAGGATTGCTGAGCTTTTTGGAAAAAACGAATTTTGTTGAAAATCAATTTTATTTTTTCCTACCGTTACTTTTTAGAAAATCAAAAAACTAATTACACATACTTTTAGCCACTTTGTTAAGGCTATCTGATAGTATTTTTAGATTTTCAAATTAGCTGATAGTTTGTGAGATACAGAGGCCGACTTAATTTTCTTAAATACGGACCTGTATTTTTTATTTCAGGTTTTGAAAGAACTCGTTTTTGTGAGTACAATGATATGCCACACTTTATACTTTTTTTTTGTTTTGGATACCTTAACAACAACAAAACTATTTAATTATTATTTAAAATAATTTCAAGTCCGACTCTGGTTTTTAAATTATTTAATCTGATTATATTCATCGCAACAATATTAATCAACGCTAGTTAGCATTGAATGAGGAAAATCGAGCCAATTGAAAGATTTAAATAAATAATATCCCAGTCAGCAATTTAAGCATATTATTTTTAACTTTTTGCCTTGTGAATTTAAAATCTCAGTGTACGATCTAATAATATGCATAATATTAATCAATAATAAGTTATTATAAATAAATCAACTTAAACTAGTTTTTAATGCTCTACATGCTCGAAAGGATTACCACCCTTCCTATTGCACAAATTTATTATTCGTTCAATTTTATTTATAGCTCTTTGAATATATCTTCGTATACTTCCGAATGCATTTTAAACATGTTTAAAAACATTGATTTCACTTTTACAATGACGTAAAGTAATGCTTCCCCCTCCTCTTGGCCTCAGGTCCAGGAACCTCATTGGCCTTTACACTGCTCTACCCTCTACCATTTCCAATCCATCTTCCGGGGAAATGATTTGATTGTTTATTTTATATTATATTTATATTATTTATTTTTATACCACACGTCATTGTTAAGTTCGAACGCTTATCAATATTGTAACGATGAATAGATTAAATATAAAAAAAAAACAGAGCCGGACTTGAAATTAATTTAAATAAATTGTGTTCAAATGTCCGAAACAAAAAAAAGTATAAAGTGTGGCATATCATTGTACTCAGGAGACCGAGTTCTTTCAAAACCTGAAATAAAAAATGCAGGTCCGTATTTAAAAAACTTAAGTTGGCCTCTGTATCTCACAAATTATCAGCTAATTTGAAAATCTAAAAATACTATCAAAAAACCCTAATTAAGTGGCTATGAGAATGAGCAATTAGTTTTTTGATTTTTTAAAAAGTAACGACAGGAAAAAATAAAATTGATTTTCAAAAAAATACTTTTTTTCCAAAAAACTCAGCAATCCTTGAAATTTTTGAAACAGTTTTGATGGCATCTTGGTGAACATCCCAAAGAGCAACTTTGCCCCAATTTAAACATGCTCGTATCTACTATGATTACCGAGATAGCAATGCTCGTACCTCGAATTTGTAGCACCCTGTATACATATATTGAAATTTTATAATTCGTTTTATTTAAAAAATGTTAGAAAACAAGCTTGTAATATTGTAATTGACATAATTGTTATGTAATATATTCCATTTAAATGTAATATATTACTTTACAATTAAAAAAATATAAATTTAAAAATATATACCGGCATTAATTGAAATTTTTTGAGTGCGAACAAACACGAGAGGCGCTTTATTATTTACTTTCATTTCTTAACATGACAGACGAAATTCTAAAGGGGGATGTTTTGTGATTGACGTTTACTCTCGTAGATATGGTTTTAAGTTCTGAATTATCGGCTAGTGCTGCTTTAATTGATCATGGTAGAGATCAACTTTGGAAAAATATCTGCTAGAGTAACTGCCCAACAGATAAGAACATATGATTTTTCAAAGACAGTGACATTACACAAATCACAAACACTATTTTATAGGTCTGTTGACTAGGACTAAAAGCAAAGGCATAGTTTTAATGTAATAAATACGAAAAAAACGTTAATGTCTTCTTCAGAAGCGAATATCTCCAACAAAAATAAAACTAATTGAGGTGAATCAAAAAACAAACTATCAAGAAAATATACACCTAGATGATAAGTTATTATATACGATTTGAAGTTGAACTTTAACCTTCAATAACTTTCAAAGGAGCCGATTAACTTAAAATTCATATCAGACTTTTTTGGAGACCGTTCAATTTCATACAAGAATATGTACAGTACGTCTGTCCGTTCTGTAGCGACGGGGTATCCGTGAGAGGGGAAACAATATTCTCTCGATGTTTTTCATAAAAAATTAGACGACGCGTCCCATCAATAAAAATTCGACAAATTTGCAAGTAGCCAATAAAACGAGTGGGCGGAGCGATTTGCGGTGACGTACTCGTCAAGTCGACGTATAAAATATATTGCTGTTTATTTAAATGTTTTTTGTCCGCATTCCTTTCATAGACACAGATCCAGCAGATGTACTGTATTGATTTTTACAAAACGCTGATTTGTTAGAAATAAAATTCCAAAGAAAAAAAATGTGTGTTCCCCATGTTATTTAAATGGGAAATAAAAAAACACGATGAGGATATTAATATTAAAAGCTCAAACTTTACCAGAATTTTTTTTCATCATCCTGCACGATATTTTCATGATAACTAAAACGAAAAAAAATATTTATTTTTTTGGTGCACCCTACTCTGATATCTCCTAATTAAGCCTTAGAATTTTAGTAAATAAATTTCTTTTAATTTGTACCATTCTAGGATGTGCTTATTGCAACGGTGACCTAACTGCAGAGCAAGCAACTTTGCTAGGATATGCCAGAGGTTATTCCAATATCCAGGCAAATTGCAGAAACGATATGCAAATGGCTGCAGTCGGTTTAAGTAGAAAAGAATGTCTACCATTACTCCCAGAAGGAGTCTACATATCTTGTGTCAATGGACTCAACAGTGTGACAGTTGGAGGAGAAAAACCCACAGTCAAACGTTTTGTTGAAGTTTCATCAAAACGTGGAATTTTTGCGCGATTAGTTGAATCAGCTGGTTACGCTTTTCATACAAAGTACATCGAAAATGCGGTGCCAATTTTCGAGGATTTTGTTAAAGAAGTTATACCAGATCCAAAATTAAGATCCTCAAAATGGATTTCAAGCTCATGGAATGAATTTGATATTGTTAATAATTCAACAGCTAGGTATAATAGTGCTGAATATCATGGAAATAATATCAAAAGTACTGTGCTATTTGATCAGGTGATAAGACGCATTCCGAAAAATGCTATTGTGATTGAAGTGGCACCACACGCATTACTCACTCCAATTTTGAAGAGGGAATTGGGTCCAGCAGTGACTTGCTTGGGATTGGCCAACAGAAGTAGCAACGATAATGTTCAATTCTTATTATCCAACATAGGAAAGTACGTTAATTAAAGCAGACATTCTTCTACAAGTCATGAAATATACGAAGATTTTTTTATAAGAAAATCAACAAAACTTGGTATGCATGTCATCAAAATATTTGACGAATGCACCTCGCAATGTTGCCAAGGCTAGCTTTTTTACTTTGACTTTTGACAATGTTGAATAAAGTTCAAAATTTTATCACCGATTTTTCACTTCAATTTCAGACACATATACAAATATTTTTGGGTGAAGTTTTTTTTACTTGAAATCACTTATAAAAACAACAAAAAAACATCCAGTATATAAAAGCCTCCCTAAACACAGAATCATAAAAAAAATTCTGCGAAAATGCACCATTCTCTTTTTTTCGACTTTAGAAAAACTGAAATCAGTTACATGAAAACGTGTTCTTGCTTTGCATTCTAAGCACTTTTCTTGTGTAGGTATGAACTTAACCTAGTAGGTACTGTAATTTAGACTTCAATACTGTGCCGAGAAAAAAAAACAAAAATAAACCAGCAAACCAAACCATACCAAAACGTACCTAACCAAAACAATCAAAACACGCTAAAACGTCTCTGTTTCCGAATTCTAATTCCAGATTACTTTTCAAATTTTGCTATAGTTTACAGTATTTTATCAATAAATGAAAATGGTACGCTTCTTATGCATTTTCACAGAAAAATTTTTAACACCTGGCCTTATTAACGTCCATGCCCGCTATTCGGTTTAGCGATATCTCTCTATTACGCTGTTTATTCTTATTTTACGCGAGTTTATTTTTGCGCACAGGAAATTTTACTCGTTTGCACATCGTCATAAAAAACAATTTTCGTACCACGAATTAGGGATAATATTTTTATCTGTATACATATAGTATACCTAATCTGTGCTTGAGCCATATTTTTTACATCTACATTATTACTTTGTCTGTGATTATTATCATTACCTACATAACTAAATTAAGTACTAGGAAGTTTTCTGTAGCAAATTTTACCTAGCATTATTTCTAGCATTTAGTGGTAATTATCTTATTACTATGAAAATCGTAGTTTTAACTAAATAAAAGGCAGATTTAATTTCAAATTTTGTCAAATAAAACTCGGAATATAATTTGAAAATTACAAAAGTCAGATTAGAAAAAAAAAATGAGGAAAATTAGATTTGTAACAAAAAAATCTCATAACAACTGGCAACATTTAAAGCCTTTTTTATTGACTAATTTGTTTACTTGATGTATATTGATAATATAAGATTATAAGAAAGAAGAAGCACGCTTTAAAATGCAAACGAAGATTTATTTGTAAAATATTAACTTGGTAATAATTTGGACGTTTTTGATGACATGCACACCAACTGTTACCGATTTTTCTGCACACTTATTCTTTTATATTTCTTATTTAGATTATTTATTAATGGTGGCCAACCTGATTTAACAACATTTTATAACCAAGTGTCATACCCAGTGGGAAAAGGAACTTGTAATATCGGTTCATTAATCAAATGGGATCACAAAGAAAATTGGTATGAAAATAATAAAATTAATATTTTTATTATTACCAATTATTATGTAAATTTTACTTTCAGGAATGTGCCATATTATGATCCGTTGAGTGCTTTTGGTGAACGAATTACAGTAAATACGCAATTACCAAATTATAGATATTTAACTGGTCATTTAGTTGATGGCGATGTGGTCATGCCAGCTATGGCCTATTTGGTAAGAACTTCTTTACCTATTTTATTAGACACATTTAATTATCCTTAATATTGAAAAGGGTCCTATACGCAACAGTATCTAAGAGACTTGAAATGTACAGAGGGTGTTCCATTTTGGTTGAAATCTTGTTATATAATCTTCGTTACTAATGATAATGAAGATAGAAGGGTGGGGTTTGCAAAAACCTGTTCCACTTTTTTGGAATGATGCTGTAAATAACATTTTTATAGCCCTCTTCGTTTTTGAGCTACATGTCTTTTCGAAAATTTTGCAAAATGTGAACGTGTAATAGCGGTTTCGATAAATATCTCATCGAAGAGATTAGATCTGCGATATCTTTCAACATGTTGAACATTTTTAAGTACGCAGACCACAGATTTGGGCGATTTGGTTAACATATATTATATTTCAGGTATTGGTTTGGAGTGTTTTAGCAGAAACATTGGCAAAAGAAGTTAGCAATTTACCTGTAGTATTCCATTCCGTCAAGTTTCTTCGCACAAACCTACTTCTTGGTGACGAAGATCTCGTTTTTTATATTAACATAATGAGAACATCGGGGTACTTTGAAGTATTCCATGGAGAGTCAGTGTGTTGTACAGGAACAATCGCTGCACCAGAAGACATATCGCAGAATTTCCTAAATTTAGACCATAAACCAGAAATTAGAGACCACGATTTGCAGTTAGGTAAGAGTAGTATTTACAAACTACTTCATTTAAGACGTCTGTCATACTCAGGAGAGTTTCAAGGTTTGGAAAGGGCTGATTTAAGTGGAAGTTACGCAGAAGTGTCGTGGAATAAAAGTTTTTCCGCATTTTTGGACAGTTTGTTTCAGTTAGCTCGAATATCTGTTGATCATACTGATCTACTTCTACCGTTTAAAATAGAAAAAATTGTGGTGGATCCTATAAAGCTTTTGTCCGATATATCTGAAGATAGTAACAGTGAGTACTCACTAATATAATTTAATAAACTTCGAAAATACCTTCTGCAGATAAATATAAGTAAAAAAATGTATGAATTCATGTCCTGAAATGCTTCCTTTCGGTGATACAGGGTGTAAACGGTTTATTTTCATTTCGTTTTTTTCAAAATTAATCCAGTAAATGAAGGTTGAAACTATGGCTTAATTCGTTGACCGGGACTTGTGTATCTTTTGGGAAGTAGTTTTAGGGGAAAAATTGACCCAAATAGCCAAAAAATCAGTTTTTCGCAAAAATCTGAAAAATTTTGTAAATTGCATATTCGTATTTTTTATACAGGGTGAGTTTCCTACGATGTTCTCTATGGGTATCTCGGAAACTACTGGAGATAGAGAGTCGGTTAAATGGGGAAAGAATTGCAGTTTTGTGGGGTCATAATTATGCGCCTTTTAGATTTTTCGGCTAATTTTAAAAATTCGGCTATTTTAAAAATTGTCCCTAATGCCATTATAAGCTATTTTAGACAAAAAGTTTTCAGATATAAGAAGATAATTACATCCTTAATGAGATTGTGTCCTCCATTTTTCTCTAAAGCCTTGACTTTTTTTTTGAAATTTTTGACATATGACAAACATATGTTTTTTTTTAAATGGAAACCATAGTTGGCCATGACTTCATAAAAAACGCCATTTCGCTTTTCGCCGATATAAGCTATAATATGTTTTCTTCGAAAAATTACTGAGTTATAGCTAATTCTTATAATTTTGAAACAATTTCACTTAGTTAGCCATGGAAACAAGTTCAATCGTCGGTGCTCTAAGAAATATCAAACTGTCACATCCAAACTTTGTAACTTAAAATAAACAAAAATTGTAAATATCAATTTTTCAGCTGAAGAGAAATGTGTACGATTATTATTGGTTTAACTTTTCTTGACCATACATTTTCGAGGATACGTTGACCGGTGAATGTTGCGTTTTTTAGAGAAAGCTTTAAAAGACATATTAGAAAAATTAAATTAGTTATAGCCAGTTCTTATCTTTCTTGACTAATTTCACTTAGATTACATGGTATTCTTATTTTGTTATGATTTATAACTTATAAATGTCAGAATATCTTATTAAAAGGTTCTTTACAATTTACATTACACGAACTAAAACTTAAAAAAATAATATCACTACATACTCTTCAAGTTATTTTAGAAAATGTTCAAAAAATCCGCCATTGTTTTTAGTTGCATCTTTTTAAAACTGAATTACTACCTATTCTCACAGAAGGACCGGTCGACTTAATTAAACTTCTCTCGTACCGCCACTTCGATTACCTCTCTTAATTCATAAGGTTTTTTGTAAACCTTCTCGTTAACCATACCGCATAAAAATCTTAGGTGATCGAGGCCCATACAATTGGTCCACCTCTTTCTATCTCTGAGTCTAAATAATTATGATATAAATAATGTTTAATATTTCTTTCATTTTAGGGGGGGAGTCATAATGAAAGTCATGTTGGGCCCACTCTATTGATGCGCGAGTATCTACACGCTTTTTTTCATTTGAAAAATTCATATTTACAATTTTTGTTTATTTTAATTCACACAGTTTGGATATGACAGCTTCACATTTCTGAGAGCAACGGCAATTGAACTTGTTTCCATGGCTAACTAAGTGAAATTGTTTAAAAATTATAAGAATAAGCTACAACTCACACAAAGTACGCTACAAAGTAATTTTTCGAACATATTATAGCTTATATCGCCGAAAAGCTTAAAAAATGGCGCTTTTTATGAAGTCATGGCCAAATATGGTTTCCATTTAAAAAAAAACATATGTTTGTGTCATATGTCAAAAATGACAGGCCTTAGAGAAAAATGGACGACACAATCTTATTAATTGTCTAAAATAGCTTATAATGGAATTAGGGACAATTTTTAAAATAGCCGAAATTTGTTTTTTTCGAAATATCTACCCAAGTAGCATTTGGACGTTATCTAACGTCGGGTATACGTCGCGTTCAATAAACCCGACGTTGGGTACCAACGTCGGTTCGACCACCTGACGACCCTTATTTGCACCTAAATGGGGAATACATTTTCGGGTCGCCTCGACGTCGGTATCTGACCTAATAGGGAATGTAATTCTACTAATTACCAACGTCATATTACGTAGGATTTTAGTCACTTAAAATTCGTCGCTAAGCACTTACCTTACGTTTGGTTTCATATTCGCTACCAAGAATACATAAAAACCTAACCAAACTACCTAATTACAAATGGATTCATAATCACTCCTCGAATATAACTATAAGTGCCTATCTAATTTCATATTATAATAATTCTGAATCATTAATCCAGACATCAGTTTTGTCAACGGAAGTCACTTTTTTGATATATCTGATTAAAATACTGTGGAAAACAACGAGCGCCTTCAAAATTAGGTAGATTTATGAAATAAAAATATCTATAAAAAAGTAACTCGCAAAATATTTTTTTAATTTTCTAGCTGGTTTAATCATAAAACTGTACTGTGGTTCCCCCCAAACACAATCTTTTCAATATTATTCTACTAGAAATCGAAATGTGAATATAAATTTTAAAAACAAAAAACGATCTTAAAATGGCTGACAATCGGATACTTGTTAAGAATGGCGGATTTCTGTGTCCGACTTAATATGAACTACCAATATACCAACTCCGACCGGGTCTCCAACGTTAGTCGTCTCACACGACCGAAGTCATCAAACCGGACGACCGGCAATCGTATTATGACGTATATAATTCCAGCGTACGCCACGTAACCTCACTTTGCGTATCAGTGATTTGTGGATTTGTGCAACTATATTTTAGATTTTGTTTTCTCGTTAAAAAAATGGGCAGCCACTTTTTTAAGCCTAACCTCACATGTAGGAGGAGGATGGGGTCTGCTGATTTCCTAAGCTAAAAAATGAAATTAAGATGCATCAGTGTAATGCAGCATCTCTTCCGGATAAAAAGCATTTATGCATGGGTGGAGGCAAGACATCACTACTACTATTATTATTTTGCAAAAGCCTCTACCTCTTTCTGTAAAATGTAGATGAATGTCTAAATGCCTTTTAGTGTTTTTTAGGCATAATAAAAAAATTAAGTTTGTTTACAAAAACTTTTTATTAGGTTATGTTCATGATGTTCATTAGGTCGCAAATGCTACTTAAAGGGTTGTATTTACGGACGTAAATAGAGATACGTAAATTAGGTTATAAATATGAACATAAAATACAACAAAATATAATTGAACGTTAGTTTAGGGATTATCAGTGAGACGTATCCTATTCGGACAATGGGTAGACGTCGGGCTAGTTCAAGTATATGTACGTCGTGCAAGCCAACGTGGGAACGACGTTGGGAAATTAATAAAAATGGTACGTTGTTATTTTGTACGTCGACAGATCGTTGGATTTACCGACTCGGATCCAACGACGTCGCTTTTAATAGAAAAGCGACGTCACCGGTCGTATCACCAGCGCCCGACCTAAATTTGCACAAAGTCCGACGTCGCTTCAGGTCAGATTTAGTTCGAAGTTAGATAGATGCTATTTGGGTAGTAAGCCATGAACTTTTTCAAAAATCTAAAAGGCGCAAATTTATGACCCCATATAACTGCAATTCTTTTCCCATTTAACCGACACTCTATCTCCAGTAGTTTCCGACATACCCATAGAGAACGTCGTAGGAAACTCACCCTGTATTTGTATAAAAAGATGAAGCTTAGGTAATCAATTACTCAATTTTCTCTCTCAAAAGTCTTAATGCTCCGAAGGTAGATTTTATAAGCGTATCATTGATTGATAGGATAAATTGTTTAATAACTCGGCTAGAATTTAATATTTTTTATCATTCAAAGATTGTTTAAAAGGTAGAATCAACAGTTATCAAATTTTAAATGTTGTCATATTTTATGATAATAAAAAACCGGGCAAACCATTTCTTGGCCCAAAAATTTTCAGATTCTTACAAACTTATTCATATTTTCACTAATAATAACTTATTTGTCAAGATTTTCTTTGAACAGTTTCTTAGAGTTTCTATAAGCAACTCACAAAACCAAAACAAAACCACAACAATACACTTAACTTTGAAGTATTTGACACCAAACTCACAAAGTTTGAAGTATTTGTTTAATCACATTTTAATAAAAAAACAACTATTGGTGAGTGGCCTTTTCCGCTTCTTTGGGATTTCCGGAAAGTGTTGTGAAACAAAAGAAAATTGCATAATTACGACTAGTCAAATTGCTTTTTTTACAAACAACTTTACGAAAAAAAGTGTCAGGGTAATATTTAGCTAAGGACCCCATCTTCAATTTGATCATGAAAATCATCTACATGCCATATATCGGTCAATATTGGCGGAAAACCCGTTCTTTGACCTTTCAGTTTCGTTTTTAAGCGTTTTCTAGGGATTTTGCGAAAAAAGTATCAGGACCTTTATTGTAGATAATATCCTAAGCTTCATTTTTTATTCCAAGAATTTTTTTGTAAATTATATATTTTCGTAGATATTTGCGAAATACTGATTTTTCGGCCATTTGGGATCATTTTTTCAGCCAAAGCTTACCGAGCACGGTGGCGTTACAATTGTCCCCCAAAAACTATTCCCCAAGAGGTACACAATCCGCCTAAGAAGTCGTCAAGAGATTTGGGTCTTTTCGTGTCCTTATTTACTGGAGTAAAAGTATTTTAGGACATGTATTTATACGAACTTTTTTACTTATTTTTATCTGCAAAATTTGTTGTCAAAGTTTCCCGATTACCATTCGGACTGTATAATTCGGATCCTGTATAATTACTTGTTTTAGTAACTTGGGCATATTACAATAGAAACCGAAATGTCATTAGATCCGCTGGTGTAGAAATAACTAATTTTGAATTGACATCAGTTCCAAAGAAAGGTGTTACTCAAAAACCACCAGTCATAACCAGACATACATTCGTGCCTTATCTACAAAATCCCGAATCCATTACAAATTTTCGTACTGCTTTAAACATAGCTCTAGAAATTGGTTTTGAGAATATCAAAGGAGTTAATTTGGATGTTCGAAGTAACATAACAGCAGACGAAAATAAATTTATAATGAAAACGTTGATGGAGGTTTTAGCAGATGAACCATATGCTAAAGTTAATTTTGTCGATGATACCTGGATGAATTGGGACTGTATTATAACCGACACTTTAGATATTGAAGTAACTACGTTAATAAATAACTGTTTTATCTTGTACGTAGGAACAGATCCAGGTCTAAATAGTCAGTGTGAGCTGATTTATTCATCTATTTGTGAAACGGAAGGTAAGATACTTTTGAAACTTTAATCAGTTGACACTCATCAATAGTCAGATGTATCAATGATCGTTATCAATTAAAAACTAATCTATGGTTACTAGGATAAAGTAACCTAAGACTACTAGGATTATATACTAGAGCAAGGCTTGTGAAAAAGTTGGGTGTAGTCAAGCGTGAGATTGTTCATTGAGAACGCCTGCATATCATGGAGATTTCTATTATACTTGGATCTTGGATTGCTAAAGATGTTATTATAATTTGTTATACAAATGGCTTCTTTGAATTTGTGTTTCCTTACTATGAGTTTCCCTCTGGACAATTCGGGCTTTCAACCACTTTAAGTTGTGTTGTTTGGACCAATGTAGATGTCAGTCTAACCAATTTAGAATGTCAGTCTAACAAGATTTTATTATTTTAGGTGTTATTTTGTTAATTCTACAAACTGGAATTTAGGATACAAAAAAATAAAACTTCTTCTTGTTCTTCATACGTTAGGACCAAGTCCTGTGTTTTCTTCAATGGTTTCCTAAGAACAATTGGGATGATGAAAACCAGCTTTCATACCGGTGGTCATTCCGGCGCGGCGGTCGAGGTGTGTTGGGTCTTTTCTCCTTGGCAATTTTCGCTAACCGCTCATTTGGCATCCTGTCAACATGGTCTCTCCACTCTCTTCTCCTGTTTCTTGCCCATCTTATTACATCCTGTACTTCGCATGTTTCTCTTATATCCTCACTTCGTTTCCGGTCATATAAGGTATATCCTGTAATTGATCTAAGTGTTCGCATTTCTGTTATTCTTAGGAGCTGTTTTGTGGTTGTGTTCTCTGCTCTAGTCTCTATTGCATATGTCATAATCGGTCACACGCACCTTATAAATTCTAAATTTGCTTCTGACGCTGATATATTTATTTCGCCAAATTATATCCCTTAAATATCCTGATATTAATGATGCCTTTGTTGTTTGGGTTTTTACTTCCTCTCTGAGATTCCTAGTGCTTGTTATATTTGCTCATAGATATTTAAATGACATCACTTGTTCTACACTCTGATCATAGATTTCGAGTTTGCATCTCTTAGGCTCTCTAGATATTGTAAGGAATTTTGTTTTTTTCACAGATATTTGCATGTTAAATAGATTTTTTGTCACCGTTTGTTGGAACTTATATAGAAGATTTTGTAAGTTATCTTCGTTTTCAGTTATGAGTACTGCATCGTCAGCATAGCATATTATTTTTATTTTTTTTATCTCCCAGTCCATATCCCAGCTTGCTTTACTTCATTTATGATTTCGTTCATTACGATGTTGAACAGGGTTGGGCTTAAACTATCTCTTTGTCTGATTCCGGTTGTCACAGCTATTTTTCTGCTTAGTTTATTGGCCGCTCTTACATATGTGTAGTTCTCAGTATTCAACTCTTCGATAACTTTTATAATATTTGACTGAATTCTCCTTTTTTACAGTATGTTTATGACATCAGTTAATTGAACCTTATCGAATGACTGGGTACGATCAACGAATTACATAAAAGCTGTCTTATTAAACTCTATGGCTTTTTCAATTATTTGGCGGATGATAAATAATATGGCATCTATTGCAGACCTGTTATTTTTAAATCCTTGTTGTTCTTCACAAATTCCGGTTGACATTACTTCTTCTGCTAAAATTTTAGTAAACAGTTTTTGTACGACATGACACTCATCAAACTGATACCCCGGTAGTTTTGTGGATCTGCTTTTTCTCCTTTTTTAAAGATTGGTATCAAAATGCTTTCTTTTTATTCGGATGGTATATTCTTGTCTGTAAGTATTTTGTTAACGAGAATCTGTAACTCACCTCTCTTTATTTCATATATGCCTGGGGTTTTTCTGTTTTTTAATGTCGTTACCATTTTCTGTATTTTCTCCATAGGAGTGGTTCAAATTTGGGGTTGGTTAACATTTTCGCTGTCATTATGTATTTGAAAATATAAAGAATTGGAAAAAATACAACTAAAGCAAATAAAAAGTTTTTATGAACTATTGCATTACAATTAAGAATTATATTATCATCAGTGCATCAATTAATACATATCACTTTTTTGTATAAATATAAAGGAAATTATAAATTTGTGGTATTCTAAAATATTTTGATACTTTAAATGTTTTTGATTTTTTACTTTAGTAAATTAATATTAACCAAATGTCAACTATACTTTTCTTTCTGTTTTCAGATAATATATATTTATTAAGATATATAAACAACACTTCTCCTACATCAATTATAATTATTGTTAGCAACTCAGAATTTGGATGGCTAGAAAAAGTCAAATCAGCTATACAAAACAAAACAGATGTAGTATATCTCGTAAATAACGGTGATGATATTAGTGGTTCTATGGGATTAGTACGTAGTTTAAATTTAGAACCCATTCTAAACACCTGGTTCAAGTGCATTTTCATTGATGATCCCAAATCTGAAAGTTTTTCTCTCGATCATCCGTTTTACGCGAAACAAGTTAAAAAGAATTTGGCATGCAATGTATTGAGAAATGGGGTTTGGGGTAGTTATAGGTATGTTCCACTGGAATTGATGAAGGAGATGAAAGTCTCGAGTGCTTGTAGTATCGCTCGGGTACCTGGAGATTTGACAACAATGACCTGGATAGAACAGTCGCCAGAATGTGAAAGGTAACTACAATTTTTCTTCCTAAATATTAAGAGGTTTCCCTATGCCGAAAACCCTACCTATTGAGTTAGTCTCCTTTCTATGTCTACACCCAGTCTCTTATCCCTTTGTCCTGCACCAGCTTTTGCAGGGCCTTGTTAGGATGAGAGCATATAGTTTCTCTGATTCGAGCATTGCTTTTCGAAACAGAAAATGTCACGGCTTCGCAGCTACATAATATGTGTTCTGCAGCTTCAGGATTTTTAGCTTTAGATCTTAAAAAGGTAGGTACGTAAATATTTTTATAGCCAGAGTCTGCAACCAAGACTTCTCAACAAGCGAAATTTTATTATTGCAACATTGCCAAAACTTTGTAAAGCAAGGTGCTACATTACTTTTTTTGATTGCCTGGAGGTTATATCAAAATTTGTTTAAATAAAAAATAAAAGAAACCATTTTCTACAAACTTTTTTGTCTCAAAAAATGGCTTGTTGTGTCAAAAGGACGACTTTTTCAATACATGATCAAAAAGACGACTGTCCTTTGAAATGGAAGACGGTTGGCAACTCAAGTATTTAGTTACTCTTTAATGTTTCTTTTGCAACCTTCCATCAACCACGACACAACGTTTAGAAATCAACATTATAAAGCAAGCTGTTTGGGGATTGATTGTAATGTTGCATCTGTAATGTGAGATTTTTTGCTTGGGGGTTCTTTTATATGGACAGAGCTTATTCAATTAGCACTTATCACATACACACAGCCATATCTCCTGCCAAGAGACTGGCTCTTTTAATCCTTACATTTTTCCTGCTGAGCATTAGCGTTACCTATGTGGTTTTACAGTTAGGTTCTTGGATTCTTGTCTGTTTCTCCTGTATATTTTATTTAAAGTATGATATTATGATTATTGTTCTTCCATTTAGGAACTTCCTAATTTGTGAAAATTTTTTAGACTCTGGAATAACTCTCAATATGTGTATGTCTATTATGGTGGCATCACAAATATGGCGGTTTCAGAAAAGTCCCACTCGAGAAACAGATCGAGAGAATTTAGTCCAACAGGAATAGAATACGCTGGTATAACTAAAGAAGGAAAACGAGTTATGGGATTGTCAAATAATACAATAGCGTTACAAACAGTAACTGATCCAATATTTACGTGGAACGTTCCAGATTACTGGACTTTGGAACAAGCGGCATCTGTACCTTCTGCTTATATTGCTGTATGTACACTTTATTTTTGATCGTATATTTCATATTAGCAAAAAGTAATAAAGCTAGTAATAAAGGTTATTGTTAATATTTATTATAATACAGTAGACAGTAATTCGTAGTATTGAAACTAAAAAAAAAATAGAACTTCTAGTATCTTTATTTAATTTAAACAACGTTTTGGCAAAGTATGAACTAATGTAAACCCTTGCTAAAGCAAGGCTAAACCTTGCTTGGCCCTAAAACTTTGTTCAGAACATTAAAATTAGCGGAATAAATTAGTGGTTTCAATTAGTGTAGAAGTTTAGTGGTAGTTTAGTGGTAAAATTAGTGGTAGTCATTTTCAATTAGTACAAACTTTTAACTTTTGCCACTAATTATATTTGAACATTTGCGAATAATGTAATTTTAACTTTTGATTATCGTCCGTCAAGAGTAATTCTCAAGAGTAGAAATCAAAAGTATATTGTTTATATATTACGGACATAAAAAAACGTGTATTCAAAAAGGTGAAACAATGGAGATAACGAATATGTGTAAATATAAATAAATAAAAAAGTGGAAGTTCGAAGAAATTATTTCAATATTAAAGTATTCAATTTTAGAGTTACTATGCATTAATTGACAGAGGTAGATTGGAAGGGGGAGAATCTATACTAATACACGCTGGTGGCAGAGATGTCGGCTTGGCAGCAATTACCATTGCTTTAAGCATATACTGTGAAGTGTACACAACAGTTGGGTCAGAAGAAGAGAAAATATTTGTTCTTGAACTGTTTCCCAAATTGAAATCTAAAAACATAGGTAACATAAACTAATTTTTATTTGTTTTAAATTTTAATAACAACATAAAACAATACACCAAAACAATTTACTGTTGCACTGATGGACACGCGTTTAATCATGAGCAGATACGCTAGTCCAGTACAATAGTGAATTGTTTTGGCGTATTGTTGTAAATTAGTGCTTTATTTTGCTGTTGTAGCATCAAATGTTCCAACCCTCGATTATTGTAAATGAACTGTAATGGCACAGTAAAATGTTTATGAGCGATCTTTTTTTGTAGGTAGTTACCAAAATGGTTCTTTTGAACAATTAATAAAGGAAAGAACAAATGGAAAAGGAGTTAATGTTGTATTCAATTCTTTAACAAAAGATTTATTCCAAGCATCTGCAAGATGCCTAGCTTATGGGGGAAGATTTCTGGATATAGGGGATTTTAATTCTTTGAAAGATTTACAAATTCCTTCCGGTCTGATTGCGAAAAATTCGAGTTTCCACTCAGTGCATATTGATGCCTTATTAACTGATAAAACGGAAGTTAAGCAAAGAGTTTGTAAACTTCTCTCTGAAGGTTTTTAGTTTTATTGGTCCAGAAATTTCTATCTTAATTTATACTAACATTTTCTCTAGGACTTATGAAACATGTTGTTCAACCTTTACCACGATCTCTTTTTGAAGAAGATCAAATAGATGATGCTTTTAAACTGATGTCTAGTAATAAATACATCGGAAAAATATTGATTAAAATTCGAAATGAAGATTCCAAAACTATCCAGTCGCCTCAAAGATTTATACCTGCCTTGAGAAGACTCTATTTCTCATCAATTGGAACTTATATTTTAATAGGAGGTCTGGGAGGTTTTGGTCTGGAATTAACACAATTTTTGATCAACAGGGGAGCTAGGAAGATAATTTTAAACTCCAGACGTGGCCTGTCCAATGGATATCAGCGGTATTGTTTGAAAAAATGGTCCCTTGGTCAAGACGTTCGTGTTATAATTAATACAGATGACACATCTACGTTAGAGGGCGCTCGAAGTTTAGTTGAACTTGGTAAAAGTATGGGTCCTGTAAAAGGTAAGATATTTTTAGTAAATTCCTGTTACAATATGTTATGTAATTATTAAGGCTTTAGTTCCTAGTTAGTGGCTATCAGCCTGTTTCACTACGACCTTTACAGATATATTGGTGTCCTCTTCCAGGTTACATTCTCCAGTCCTATCTTTTTCAAAAAGTCTAGCAATTTGGAGACTGAACCCATATCCATATAGCTCTTTGTAAATC
Organism: Sitophilus oryzae; assembly: GCF_002938485.1. Taxonomy (NCBI): domain Eukaryota; kingdom Metazoa; phylum Arthropoda; class Insecta; order Coleoptera; family Curculionidae; genus Sitophilus; species Sitophilus oryzae. Next base: position 858,707 of record NW_022147170.1, read on the forward strand.
TCTTATCATGACCTAGTCTAAAGGACGGTCTAATTGCCAGACTATGCCATTCGCATAAAGTATGTTCTGTCCATTCGTATTCAAATTGACTTAGATAGATTCAGCTTTAGATGTTTATTCAACTTACACCTGTTACACCCTGTTAGTAGACCTATTACAGCTTCGATTATACAGAGTAACATCATACATCTGGGGTCTTCAATATACAAAATCTTTAACTGATTTATAAAAAATCTTTTATAAGTTCTTATCGTTAGTTTTCTCCAAAGTTGAGTGATTGTAATCTTTGAACACGTGAAAATAATGCTAGACCGCAAAAATGTTGCATGCTGGATCTTGGTTTTGTCTATCTGTTCCACTGATTGGTTTTAATCTTGGTTTTGATCTAACACTAATCCTGTTTGCGGCCCTGGTCTTGCTCTTTGTATAAGACCATATACAGGGTGAGTCTTTAATATCGATCCCAGAAATACGTTTACGAGGTTATTTTTCCAAAATTTGGATTTTTTTAAAATTTTTATTAATTTTTATTTAAAAACATAACATCTTCATAAAAAATGTCTAGGTATACCTTTGTGGCGGAGTAATCTCCTAAAAAAAGTCCTATGGGTATTTCGCCACTGTAAGAAAATCTACAAAATAAAATAGTTATTTTTTTGGCCTATCGGACAGAAAATGCATAACGTTTCGGGAAGTATATCTCTACCCGTCGTCGGAAGCAAAAAAACACAAAGAAAAAACTATTTAAAATATCTAAATGCAACTATTCGAGAGCACTTTAGTTTTTTTACGATTTAACAGATACATATATGTATAAATATATACGGGATTTGATTAGACATGGGTTGTATATTAATCAAGCATACAGCTACTGCTGCTTTCCCGTTCGCCTTCGCCAAACCTCTCTATCAAATGCATCCAGTTCTTCCAGCTGTCTGGATGCCATCGCTGGCCTGATTGTGTTGTTCCACGAGCTTCTTGGTCTGCCTCGCTTTCTTTTTTGTGGAGGATTCCGCGGAAACTGACGTTTCGGTCATCAATCTTCCGGCACTCTTAATAGATGGCCAAACCACTTGAGACCTCTGATTTTGACTCTGTCTATAATTGTCTCTGGAGCATTCATTCGGTGTCTGATCTTTATGTTGGTAATTTGTCGGTCCATTTTCGATACACCTTCGCTCCTTCTGAGATAGTCTATTTCGACGGCTGTAAGTCTCCGTTTCATTTCGGCTGTTAGAGCCCATACTTCGCAACCATAGTACACCACAGATTCAACCAAGATTTGTCCCAGCCGTTTTTTGGTTTTAAGAGAGAGATGCTGAGAGAGATCAAACAGATACATCTATATACTAAATATAGTATAGTGGCGAAATATCCATAGGACTCTTTTGAAGAGATAAAATCTTCATAATATGGCAAAATAGGTAGAAAATCCAGAAATGATCCAGTCGTTCACAAAATTTAAGCAAAAAATCATTTTTTTTTATTTTCAAAGTAAAATATCTTCGTTATTTTGGACTTATTTGAAAATCGGTAAAAAGAATATATGTTTCTTTTATCGAGATCTACCAGCCCTGAAAATATTTGAACTTATTTAAGACTCGAAACGGAAATATTCTACTTTAAACAAAAAAAAAATCCGCAAGATCGCAAGAGCTTCGCATCCTGGGTCGTGGTCTTGGTATTGCGTAGATCTTGCACTGGTCGGTCTTGGTCTACAAGATGTAACATTAAACTAAGGCCAAGACTACTCTCACTCACCAGCATCAACTTGCTTATGATGTAAATACATCTTTAACATTCATTTTAGGTATTTTTAATGTATCATTACTGCTTAACGATGCACTCTTTGTCAACCACAACATAGAATCATTTAAGGCAGCATTCAAATCTAAGATTAATTCTGGATTGAACATGGACCTCTTGACAAAGTAATTATACAATTTGATTAATATCACTTATTAGGTATTCCCAAACTGTTAATATTTTAGGAAATACTGCCCTGAATTAGAACATTTTGTGATGTTCAGTTCGATATCCAGCGGAAGAGGTAACCCGGGCCAAACAAACTACGCAATGGCAAATTCTGCTCTTGAACGATTGTGTGAAAGAAGAAGTTCAGCTGGGCTTCCAGCATTGGCAGTACTGTTTGCCTATATAGCTGATGTAGGAGTTGTCGTAGATGCTCAAAAAAGTAACAAGGTATTACGTATTAAAAAAACTAAGGTTTTATACTTAAGATATAATTAATTTTTGTAGTCGTTTAACATGTTCCATCTTGAAACTCAAAGAATCGATTCGTGCTTGGATGTTTTGGAGTCATTTATGCTGCAGTCTACAACTGTTGTATCATCCTTCGTTGTAGCCGATAAAAATGTAGACCCTAATGCGACGAAGAGATCTTTGGTAGAGACAGTGGCCCAAATTATTGGAATAAGGAATATAGGTAATATATACAAGGTTGTTCACCACATACGACACGGAGTATTGTAGCGAAACGATTAGATTTTTACAAATTGTAAGTTTTGGCTTCGTTGAAGGACTATCAGAGGTACAATCTAAAAATAATTTTACAAGATACAGAGTGTCCCAAATAAGTAAAAAATATTATAGTTGTATTTTTTTAAACGGATCACCCTGTATATTTTACGTGAATCAGATGTACAATTTAATTGTTTATCAAATCGTATTATACCATCTTCACCTATCTCTTCAAGTTTTCGTAGAACATGCATTTTCTTATAATTTAGACCTCATTTATATATATATATATATATATATATATATATATATATATATATATATATATATATATATATATATATATATATATATATATATATATATATATATATATATATATATATATATATAGGTATATATATATATATATATATATATATAAATGTAAACCTATATTAATTACTAGCTTTAAACGGCAATAACTTGTTTAATTTAAATAGAATAAATATTTTACATGAATCAGATGTACAATTTAATTGTTTATCAAATCGTATTATACCATTTTTACCAATCTCTTCAAGTTTTCGTAGAACATGCATTTTCTAATAATATAGACCTCATTTATCACTACACCCATGGAATATTGACATTTTAGATATTTTTAAAGCAGCATATGTACAAAATGTACAGGTGGTAAAATAATAATATTGCAAGGGCCATTTGTTTACAAAAAAGAAAATTATTTAAATATTTGTAAAGAGTATACCAATGAAATCAAAATAAAAACACTAACTCACCTGGCACCAAAACACTTAGTTCCGTTGACCGTGAAGCCATCGAAGATTACAGTTGGTGTGTGGTGATTTAATGTTTATTTACTAATAATAACACCAAGGTTCCAACCCTCAACTGTAATAGTATCAAATTATTACTAATAATTTATTTAATATACCACCATTATTTCCACTTAAAATTAATTATTAAAATGTTTGTTAAATTATTATATTGTAGTTGACTCAAATCAGCCACAATAATAAGTTATGAAAATGAACGTTTCTGTTGTTATAAATAAGCATTTGTCAAAAAATTAAATAAAATTTACTTTTTTTACTGTTACTTTTACTACACTGTCTAATACACATGCAAAATTCAGTTTTTAGTATTTGGAGTAATTATTATTAATCGACGTAAGCAAATCAATGTACTGAAATAATTAATTTGAATACTGGGATCATATTAATTGGTTCTCTTTAAAAATATATAAATGAGGTCTATATTATAAGACATTTTAGATTTTTTTAATCAACGTAAACCGTCAATTAATGTACTGAAATAATTAATTTGAATACTGGGATCATTATCTTTAAAAATAATCTAAAATATCAATATTCCATGGGTATAGTGATAAATGAGGTCTAAATTATAAGAAAATGCATTTTCTACGAAAACTTGAAGAGATAGGTAAAAACTGGTATAATACAATTTGATAGAAAATTAAATTGTGCATCTGATTGTCCTAAAATATACGGGATGTTCCATTTAAATTAAACAACTTATTGTCGTTTAAAGCTATTAATTATTTAATATAAATTTTTAGACAGTCTGTATAAGGTAGTAGTATTGTTATTATTGCAAAACAATATCTGATCAATAAATAAACTTCAGTTAATATTTAGTATTAAACACTTCGATACCCTTGGAGAAATAAAGCCTTAAAATTTTTACTGCAATTTCATAAAATTGAAGATATTTTAAAAACGGTAAGGTTTAAGTGTGATAAACCTTAATGAAATTTACCTTTATTTCAATCGTAGAATCTAAAAATAAAATAATATTCAGGGTGTTCTATTTGAAAAAATAAAACTATAATAATTTCTACTTATTTGGGACACTCTGTATCTTGTAAAAATATTTTTAAATTGTAGCTCTAATAGTCCTTCAACGAACCCAAAACTTACAATTTGTAAAAATCTAATCGTTTAGCTACAATACTCCGTGTCGTATGTGATGAACAACCCTGTATAAGTAGTATAAGGTAATAATCTTAAAAATACTCAATTAACTTTTTCTACTAATTGAAAATGTCTACCACTAATTTTGACGTTCTAAATTACATTACGTACTGCTTACATTAAAATTAGAGGACACAACTTCTACGTTAATTGAAATCACTAATTTCGAAATTTTGACTGAAGCCTTAAGCTTCATTCAGAAGCTCGCAATTAGTGGAATAAATTAGTGGTTTCAATTACACTTTATACTTTTCAGTTTACGATCATTCACAATGTTTAAAAAATACAATTAAAATTAATAGAATATCCTAGCGTCTTGACAGCTTGCGTTAGTCAGTTGTATCTACAGAGAAAGCTTAATATTTAGCTTATTAAACGATCAACTTTTGATTTATAACCACAATTTCTCTTGACGGAAGATAATCAAAGGCCAAAATGACATTTCTCGCAAATTCTGAAGTATAATTAGTGGAAAAATTAAAAGTTTCATAACTTTTTCTACTAATTGAAAATGTCTACCACTAATTTTGGCGTTCTGAATGCTTACGTTGAAATTAAAGAAACAAATTTCTATGCTAATTGAAACCACTAAATGCGAGGTTCTGAATGAATATTTAATCGTAAAACTACTCAAAATATATATGTCCATTTAACATTTAACGTCATTTATGACTATTTGACTGCCCGTGAGATAACAGCGACTATACCTATTTCAGATACAATTGATGTGAACCAGAGTTTATCAAAACTGGGGCTTGATTCCTTGATGGCGGGAGAAATACAACAAGTGATGCTTAAAACGTTTAACATTAACATGAAAATACTACAACTAAGAAAGTTGACATTCGCAGCATTACAAGAAATGTCCTAGAAGGAATGAATGATGTGAAATTTAATTTATTTTTAAGGCTGATGTAATTTAAATTCTCATATTATAATAACTAAGAAAATGTAAATAATTAGGATTTAGTATGGATATATTTATAATGAATAAAACAAAAGAATTAGAATATACACACAATAGTACAAACCATGTACAAACCTACAAGGTGACTCAGGCTTCTGGATTCAAAAAAAAGCTCTATATTAGGTTTTTGGTTTGTGATTTTCATTTCAATTTTTTTACATAATAATGTAATGGTAACGCACATTTTAAAAATTTGTACATTATTAAATGGAATACTATATTTTTAGCTCATTGGATTTGCCATTAAATTTTCATTCCAAAAATACTATAATGTCATACCGAGTAGTTTTTGAAATATAACCGTTTTTAAACTAAATTTATTGCTTATTTAAAGCCCTCTCAAAATGCTAAATTTGAATTTATGAAGAATTTGTGTCAAGGCCGTGACATTGACACGACATGACCTTGGTCATGCCTTTACGTACGAGCTAGCGGGAAAAAAAGTGGTAAAGATCGCGTAAACACCAAAAAACATTTGATTTAAAGCTAAGAAAAGCATTATAATAAACTTGATACTCTACCTGAGTACCAATATCCTCTGGTTGTGCGTTAGAAAGTACATTTTCATTCATATTTTCATCGATAGGTTTGTAGCTTCTGAATAACCAGCCTAGGTAAAGCATTTAGATCATTTATTAGCTCAGAATTAGAATTATTAGGGTTAAAATACTTGCATTTTCATTGGAGGACATCTTCATATTTATTTCAAACCAATAATCAACGACATATGTCGATATGATAGGTTATTCTAATTAGAGTGTCATTTTCTATCGAAGAAAGTAAAGAAATACCGAGGATGTCATATAAAAAAGTTGTAGTCATTTCCGGTGAAACAGGAAGTGACCGAAAACAATTGAATACGTCATTCAATCATGATTTATGTTATGTAGGGTAGACGCACCATTTGTGGCCATTGACCCTGTTGTAGCCACTTCTTTAAAAAATCTTAAAAATTAAGCTTTTTCACGTCATTGTGACAACTGTGCATCTATAATTTTCTAAATGGATATATCGAGCGCCATACCCAATAGAAAATTATTCAAATTTGGTGTAAAAGTCGACCGCTAATTCAATAAGTAGTAGCACATATTTACTAGAGGCTGTTTTCTTAACCCATTTCTTAAGGATAGCTTGGTAAGTAGAACTGAAATTATTAAGAATAATCTGTATTGGGGTTTAATTTTCCATGATTTTTATAAATATTATACATCTGGCAACTATTTTTTAAATTTATTATATTTAAATAATTAATATTTAGGAATTATTTCTGTGGTCACAAAAGGTGTAATTAAATTTTAATTATGTTCTACTTGTAGCCAGGTTATGGCCAAAAATGGTGCAATCGAAATCTAGTTGTGGCCACATACTATTTAGCTTTAAAATGTAAGTGTAAACGACGGACAACATAAGATGAAGAACATTTTATTTGCAATTTATTCCAAACCTAAATATAATAATATCCCAAATACAATTATCGACCAAGATTTCCAATCTGAATATATACCGTCATCAAATTTTCTTTCAGATGAGAAAACTAATATAGAAAATAATATAGATATAGAACTAGATGGAATAAAAATGAACGAATGCGATGAAAATAAAAATTATGAGAATTCAAAGGAAGACGATTCAGAACCACTAGATTAAACCATACAGGAAAAGAAGACTAAGTAGACATAATTATAAACTTAAGGAAATTGTTAATCTTTAAAAAGAAAGAGGCTAAAATCCTATTATAAGTGGATTGAATTAATGAAGGGAAAGGAGATAAAACAGAAACTGGCAATAAAAACTTTAAAAAAAGAAAACAATTTAAAGAAAATAAAGATCTTTCTAGTAGAAATGAATTGCTAACGATATTAACGTATACGTTGAAACGAACTAACGCCAGTTTAAACTTTTGTGACATCTCCTGAATTAAATATAGGAAATTTTATTATTTTAAAATACGGGAATTAGTTCCATCCAGGAAAAATCTTACAAATTGAAAATAATGAATATTATAGCTGCGCAATGGTTCAGATCTGCGGCAATTGGAAGTAAAAATGACTTGCTTTGGTACAAACTGAGTGATATAACAATGAAAATTGATGAATCTAAAAAAATCAATTCAAGAGGCATATATGTGGCACCTGATAAATATTCAAGAATATTCTGATAAATTAGTGTACTTTGCTTATTGTTCCTCAAATTAGTATTAATATGTACCTAATTTTTATTTAACATTTGTATAACATAAACAAAAAGCAAAATAAGGTATTAGGTATCACTTGATTTGTTTTAAGAATTATAGGAATAAACGTTCATGTTTTTTTTGTTAAAAATAAAAGCAATTACCAAATGTCTCCTTTTATCTCTTTTTTTTAAGAAATTAATAAAAAAAATAATAGTATTTGCTTAGTTACGTGCAAAACTCAATATAGAGAATATTTTTGCAAGAATGTGGCCACAAATGGTAGTAAATGTGGCCACATTTGGCACAAGGTGGCCACAAATGGGAAAAATCGTATGTTTTCATAAAATGTTTATTTTCTGTTTATTAAGAATACAGATCTTTACAATAAAAGCAGATTTTGAAAGAAAAATGTTTGAAGAAGCACCAAAAATTTTGGTTTATCTCCAAAATTAACTACAAATCATTTTTCTGATAAGTCAAACTCTAAAAATCCCTTAATCTGGCCACAACCGGTGCTTCTACCCTACTAATGTGCTAAATCTCTAAAAAGTTATGGGGTGAGCAAAAGTACTTCCCACTGCGTTTTTTTTCCTTTAGACTCTTTTGAGATACACCTGGTATATTAATTTAAATTCTTTCAAAATAGTCAAGTGAATTTAAATTGTTTTTATTTTCATAAAACCTTGAATTTTGGTTTTTGATAATATAGAATATAGACAGAATTTATAATTAATTAATACATATCTATTGTTAATCTTATTTTGGATTAAGTAAAAAATAGCCCGAAAAAATATTTCCATATTTTTGGTTTGTCTAATAGGTATATAAGGAATTGAAAAACATAAGTGCTGGCTCTTTTTTATTTTGGTATTAGTTATATACTTTTGTGTTAAAATGTCTGAAGAAATTGTAATATCTGGTATAGCCGGAAGGTATCCAGAATGTGACAGTTTTAATGAATTTAAGGAAGCTCTATTTAGCGGCAAGGATTTGATTACTGAAGATAACCGAAGATTTGAACCAGGTAAAGTTATTGTTTATAATAGGAAAAAAATAGCGTCAAATTACCTTGGAAATGATGATCGATGACTTGGAAGATGCTTTCTTTCTCTTGCCGATTCCATATTTGTAGGGAACATCAGTTAAGGTCAAGCGAATTGAGAATATAGAATGAGTGGAAGAGGGGTTAAGCACCGCGACCTTAAAGGTCTATTATCAATTATTATGCCCCCTTTCTTGAATTATAATTCATCATACATGGGGATCTTCTTGTTATAGTGGGGACGGGGTATTTTTCATCCTCCTCTGACAAAAACTATTCATCCTCCAAGAAGTGGACATCTATCCTGTAGAAGGGTATACACTATACACCCTTCTACAGTTGGGGTTTAGCTCTCCGTGCTCTTCACAATCAAGGAGCTTACCTCCCGCTCAGGTACACTTGAGGTGGAAGCTGGAAAATCGGTCTCAATTTTCTCCATATTTTGGTCTCTCCTTAGACCTGATACCGGTGTTGTTATAGGTCTATAATAAATTATATATCTCTTTCTCTATTGCCTCTATGGATTTGAGGTCAATTCCTATTGTGACGACCTGACCATGGCCCTCCTCCCTCGAGTTGAAGACTCGCCATCTCGATGTCCTTACATTTGAATTCTGGCAAAGCTGGTGATACACCGCAGGGTTATCGGTCCATTTCTACAGAGCACCCCATGTTGTAATAAGGGAGACAAAAATACAACCTGGTTTTAGGCTTTTGTTGAGGTTATCTCCTCTTGGTCTGGGCGGTTAAACTAAGACCACCCCTCGCCTTCTGCCCGTGATACATGACCACAGACGATCTTTGGTATGACGGATAAGGTAGTCCCATCCGGCATCGTTATACGTCTTGGCGCAATTCCCTGACCACGACACTAAAGCCAGGGATAAGGCAATAAGATGCTCTTTAGACCCAGCTAAAATGCCAGAGGGGATTCCCCTTAGCATCTGATGATTAAGAACATTTAAAGATAAGCCTAAAATAATCAATAAATTAAGAAGAAACTGTCACACAAGACGTTACTTTGAGCGAGTATTTCTGATAATTATTATTATGTGAGATACGTCAGAAATGGCTAAATGTCAGTGGCTTTGACTATGCTTTGAGTTTTTTGCTCTTATACTGATAACCAGATTTCTTCGACTTCTTTTTCTAGTTTGACGTATTTTACTTAAATTAACTATATTAAGATGCATTTCTGTCAGAGAAACTTAATAGTAAAATTTTGGGTCAAAGCGCCCCTCCGTGTTTTTAGTGGAGACTACGTTTAACCCAGCGCCTTCGCCTTTTCTGCTGTAAATGTTTTTTATGTCTATATCTGAATTCAAAGGATTTATTTTTAAAGTAACTACTGATATATTAGTATATCAGAGTAACTTTAATAAAACATAAGAATATATATATTTTACAATTTATTTTTTTATTTATTTTACAGAGTTTCATGTAAATGATCGTAAGTCGACTGGCTGTCTAATGAATAGACCGAGATTAATACATACCATATATTTTTCTTTTATCTAAGATACATACCTTATCGTCTTTTGGAAACACGTATATTTTTGCAGTTTTGTTAGTTTCTTTGCAAGATGCAACACAACAAGAAAACACCATTTTTACAGTTAATAAATAATAAAACGATTTCTGACTATGATATTTAAAATTTAGATAGACAGAAAATTAAAAAACAAACGAGTATTTGCAAACGCAGGCCCAAATTCAATAAAAATCAAAATGTTTCCTGCTAAAATCAAGCCATTTTCACTGAAAAGGTATTTTTTGATTTATCAGCAGTCATTGTCAAGTTGACAATATACAGGGTGTTTTCGAATTAGCCTAAAAAATTATGGTGTGATTCCTCATGTGTTCTTAAAACAATTTTTATATAATCACTGGGTCTAAAGTACTTCCTTTCTGATCTACAGGGTATTAAAAATTAAAAAAAAATCGATTTTTTTGCTGAACATAAATGGTACACCACTGCTTTTTTAAAGAAAATATATTTTTTTTTGACTGGCCATCCTTTCTCAACAAAATTGATCTTTTGCGTTTTTCTTGTTCATCAAACGGTTGTCGAGAAAAAAATAAATATACTTATTAAGAGCCCGCCTTAATTCGTTTTCTAACGATTTTTTATTTTTTAGATTAATTAGGAAACACCCTGTATTTTGCACAGGCAACCAAATAAACTAGCACAGGCAACCAAATAAACTAGCAACCTCTAAAAATTATTTTTCCTACCACTAGCCACATACCGTGTTTTTAGTGCGTACTAAATTATTTTATCAAAATTTCACCATATGTTTCCAGGCAATGGTCCGAATTATGTAACTTTGACATAAAAACGTTAGGCTTTCAAAGCGGTGAGCGAAAGTATGCGATTAGCGGAACGCCAAGCAGTCGATTTTGGTATTCTCGTTGCCGTGCGAATCGTTTTCTGGATACGCGTTAACAGCATCGCAATTTCGCAGGTATCTAATATATGTGAATAAATCCTGAATAAAACAATGAAAACTGTCAATGTTACGTGAATTTCATAACCTATTGTTGAGTTATATCAACCTATTTTTCTATGGATATGTTATTATTCTTATTATACGAGGAAAATGTTGAAAACGCTTCTCAGCATTTTCGATGTTTTGAACAATATTTATAGCTGCCAAGTCGTAAATTATCAATTACTTATTGAGAAGTTTATAGAAGAAGTAGTCATTTTCATTAAGGAGCAAGATAACGCACAAAATCATAATTTTTTCGATTCGACAAGCAAAACGATCCTTTAAGGCAACCGTTTTCAAAAAGTTTAGCGCAATCAGTAAAGACGCCAAGCGCGTATGAGGATACCCAAATCGGTAGTAAAGTGCGCACAACTCGAAAATTAACGTCATATACCCTGAGCGTCTAAAAGCGCTTAACGTTTTCTAAGTTACAGAATTCGGGCCCTGTTACACATTGAGCTAATTTTTGTAAGGAAATTCTCATTTACCTAATATTTTTACTTGAACTCGAAGTAAGCCTTTGATAACATTTAATTAGCCATTTTTGACCTATCCGAGTCATGATACAAAGAAAACAAGGTATGATATTGCGCAGGTTGGTCACTACGTCACAAGTGATAAACGACACTATTGGTCGGCAAGCTCCTCGAGCCAATTTCAAATTGTCAAACAGATGACACATAATAAACATGTATAAATGTGACATAACTTTTCAAATGTCAAGTTATATGATTTGACATAACTTTTGAGGTTATGTCTTAATTCTTCCTTATTTTAGGTCTTTTTTTATTAGTGGCAATAAAGGTGGCAATTGAACAATATGGATATTTGTTTGTATGACATAAAATGACGTCACAGGTGATATGCGCAAACTGAACGAAATTGGAGCCGCTATCGATCATAACTTGTTTTCTTTGTACCATGTATCTGAGTCATCAGCACAAATATCAAACTCGTGCAAAGTAATTTCTTGTGTTACAGTTTCTTCTTAATTGTTTAATAATTTTAGGCGTAATTTTTAACTATTTTGCAATTTTCAAAATCGAATTATGAATGATTTGTGTGTTGCACTGCCGACTTGGACATAGGAAATCCCATGTAAATTTTAACTACATACTGCTCTGGCATATTTGGAAAATGTACAGAAAATAAATCCTTTACAGTCTGTAGACTTTTTCCTTCATAATACAACTAAACCATGTTTTTTCCCTTTAGTTGTGTTATTCATACTTACATTTATATCATATCTAGTAAGCCAATATAATATTAAAAAAAATAATTTATTAGAAGAATTATTTTTGACAACATTAAAATAAATTTGATATTAAAAGATTGAATTTGTAGGTGGCATGTTTTTTATTCTATAATCAGGCCAGTATTAATTTTTTGATTAATTTAGTATTTTTGTATCTCTCATAACTCAAGAACGAGTTCGTATAAATCAAATCTATATAAATCTATATAATCAAACTAATTCATAATTTTTAAAATTTACATGGGATTTCCTATGCCCAAGTCGGCGAAGCAAAAGTCTGTATATTTGGAATTTGATGGAAAATCTCATCGCTACTAATCCGAACAAGCAAAATAATCTTTGTCGCTACAAAGCATTTCGCCGCAATTTTTTGAAACTCATAAAGTCAAGGGCGCACGACGCCCTTGACATAAACAAAAATAATAACTTAATTATTATTTTGAATCATAAATACACTGATATCGGCCTTAATAAATAATGTATGTAATTAACTAATGATGAATAGTTTATTAGTCTGTTATGTTTACTATGCGAGTATTGTAAAATATGGGGTTCTGCAAAAGGTTCACTATTTTTGCGTATTTTTAATTACTGTGTATTTATTGTTGTGCTTATTTTATAATATTTATTGCATTTTATAAACTCTGACCTTGTGTAAGGATACTTCTATTTTAACATACCTACAATAAATGATTATTTGATTTTTGGGGAACCCTAAAATATGTTTGATTTAATTGGGATTTTAACACGCTATTTTGTGACAATAGACAAATTTTGGCACACTACCCCGCTTCAAATTTTAAAAAAAGTGAATTTTCGCTCCACCCTAATGGACACTCATCTAACTACTCTAATAATTTATTTACATCGTTAATGTCACATATCGTCGGTGAAATGTGATAAACTGCTAACTCCATTATTCCTAATTTGACAGTAGAGCAAAAAAAAAAACGGTACAAAAAAATATTTACATATGTAGGAAGTATTTTCATGCGTTAATATGATAAAGAGATAAAAATTTTATTTGCTGTGCGTGATTTTATTAAATTTTTATTACTTTTCTCCTTATTTTTTTAATTTTTATAAGAGTTATGTATTAGTCCTGGAAAAATGTTGAAAAAAGAACTGATTAGGTATTATGGAAATGCTTGTACAAGTAAGTAATGGGGTTATTTAAACCATTTATAGCACGCCGATGAATTGCTCGTATATAGAGAATTTCGTTTACCCTTTACGGATACTCCGTATTTACAGAATGGATCGACGCAGGCTCGCACTGGCCATATTTTATATGTATATAACTATTAGGCCCCAGCCTTCGCGGGCCCCCTTTATAGTTCATTATTTATTCTGAACAATATTTGCTTTTCATTGCATTATGGCATTTGCATTGCATTGGTTTACCTTGCATTAGGGTAGTTCCCTGATTTCTATACAGGGTGAGTCTTAAATAAGTGCAAAAATTTTCAGGGCTGATAAATCTCGATAAAAGAAACATATTATTTTCTTTTTACGGGTTTTTCAAATAAATTCAAAACAACCGATTTATATCACTTTTGAAATTTTTGGATTTTCTTTTTTGTAAATTCAATCTACTATCTATGTTGCCATATTATAAACAAAGTATGTTATTAAACTAAAAATTAAAAAAAAATCAATTTTTTTTAATTCCAAATTTTTTTCTCAATTTTTTTCAAAAATCGTGTTTCTTGGATCGAAATATACTACTCCTAAAAATATTTGCACTTATTTAAGACTCACCCTGTAGATAATAGGGAAAAATTGCAAAATAAAAACACTAGGGAAAAATTGACCAAAACGTAAAGCGAAAAAGTACGCATCCGTGTGTTTGCTTTAGCGTGATCGTAACGGAAATTATGGAGATAGCAGCATTTCGGTGGCTATTTCAGATCACTGGGAGTTAGCAGATATTATTGAGTTAAAATAACAAATTTTCTTTAATGGGAAAAAATGTATTTGCTTTCCCTACTTATAGAGTATTTTTTTCTCTTTCTAACGGTATAAAAAACTTACTAACCTAAAAAATGGAGTTAGCAGGTTATCACGTTTCACTAACGATATAGTAAATTTACGAGAGAACAATTTTATCGACATCCCCTGCTACAATATTTCTCTGTCCCTACCACTGAAGGTATTTTTGAAGCGAAACTTCTTTGGGAGTAAAAATTCAAGGCCGTGACACACGAGCTAGCGTCAGGAAAAGTGGTAACGTTGATTTTTTGATCTTGGAACGTCATAACTCGGGCCCTATGTAAGCTAGGGGGCTGAAACTCGGAGTAAATATAGAGTCTCTTCGAGCTTCATCTTTTCATGATATTTTGACGACGTTTTGTGTGTTCCATGATCAATAAATCCAGTCAAAAACTTATCCAATTTAAATGAAATTTAGTATGTCTCTAGATTGGGCCAAGGCCAACTTTACTGTATACGACACGTGTCACTGTGACAGTTAGTTTGGACGTGAAAGCTGATGTCGTAAAAGCTGATGTCGCCCGATCGCGACCAAATTTGATGGATAGGCTATGTGAGCGACGACTCGACGGTGCACAGGGTCCCATCCTGCAAAGTTGGATACGATGTTTCGTTTATATCTTCATCAGGGTGGGATTAAGGATTTGTATTGAAGAAAAATGTGGATCGATTTCGGCATAATTGGGGACTGACTACAAGGTGACGCCCGATGACCCTACAGATGACGTTTCCAATAGTAACAGCATTCCTGGCAACAAATAAAGTTCCTACTGGCAGCGTTAATACAAATACGATTATACTGTATTAATGTTGATACTGTATTATATTATTAATAAATGCAATATTTATTTTTAAAATGCGACAAATTATGCTAAATTCAGTAAGAAATAAAATTATCTATATACCACGGGGATTAAAAAGTGTTAGGTAATAATCTCAGGCAATTCTTGTCTAGAAACGTTGCCCTCAGTAATTAACACCTTTATAATTCCCTTAATACGTACGTTACTATATTTTTAAAGTATTCATTACATTAGGTTTTTATCAGACAAGTCTATTAAACACTGTCAAAATTAAAAACCCGTTTTTTTCTTCAAAAAATGAATTTGCCACACAAATACAGATATTATTTATTTACATCCATGTTTACTAGGTACTTACAATACCCCCAAAAGGACTGGAAAAATCAATGGTGTAGAAAATTTTGATGCATCCTTTTTTGGGATACCACCTAGACTAGCGAACTTTATAGAACCAAGACATAGAATTGTGTTTGAAACGGTTTTTGAAGCCATGGTAGATGCAGGTTATAACCCTAAAGAATTCAGAGGTACAAACATGGGTACGTTGCGTTATAATTAGTATCAGAAGTAAGATTACTCTTCTGATTTTGCTTCTACATATTATTTGCTCTAATCTGCGTGTTTTATTTTGCTTTTATATTATTGTTTTTATTTTGTTTTTATTGCTCTAATCTCTTAAGTGCAAATAAAAACAAAATATAACGCAAAAAATAACGAAGAGAATAATAATATTAAAAAGGGCTTATAAACATTATTTATTTTTCTCTAGGAAATTAAATTTGTTTTTAGGTGTTTTTGTTGGCTGTAGCAATTTTGGTGCGGAAGAAATTTACTCTGATGCAGATAATACATTTGGATACTCAGCTTTTGGCTGTGTTATCTCACAATTAGCCAACAGAATATCATTTTGTTTTGATCTGAAAGGACCTAGTTTTACCATAGATACAGCGTGCTCGTCTAGTTTTTATGCGTTAGCAAATGCTGTTAACGCGATTGAGAGTGGTCGAATTGATGCAGCTATTGTAGCAGGTTAGTAGTTTAAGAATTGGATATTATTGGCTTAGCGCATTTTCCGCCGGTGCTGCCACCATCGGAGAATATCGTAAACAACTAGTATATAGGCTTGGTGCATTTCAATTGATTTCAACTAATTCCGACAGCAGCGCTTCAACGGCAGAAATCATAAATTATCAGTGTGTATTTCACGCTGCCGCGCCGTCATATTGATCGCATTGAGATAATATTGAAATCGTGGCTTTGTCATATTGAAGTATTTTAGTTTTTTGCTAGTGCAGTAATTGAGACTATAAAACAATCAGGTACAAACGAATAGAACAATCAGGTACGTTTCGGATAGTAAAAAATAAATGAAAAACAATTCGAACTAGGCGTCGCGCATCGTGTTGTATTGTGGCAATTTCAAATATTAATAAAATTACCGAAAAAAATGTTAACGCATAAAGGAGAGCGTAATTAGGGCGTAGATGGCAATAACATTCAATAACTCAACTTTTCCGGTTATTCAACTCTCCCGAAACAACATTTTATAGCTTCATGGTTTCTCTCACTGATTTGATCAAAAGCAAAAATGGATTCAATCAGTTCGACGGAACAAGTGAGTAAACAAAGTGCTCGTTACACAATCAAAATATTAAATAGACTTATACTATGAGAGGATAAAATATAATTTGTGTGTGTGTATGTGTGACCATATTTGTGACACCTTGTGTGTGCAGTAGTAGTATTTGTGACATACGTCTCAATTATGGTATACATACACGCGTATACCACAATTTTCTGATAGCAAATTCGATATCCTCGGGTCAAAATTAGTCTGGTCGGCTAGATCCGAAAAATTACGTGTGTAAGTTTCCACAAATAATAATATTTATTGGTATCACACACTTTCAGAATTGTGGTAACCTAAAGTTCCCTGTATCGCAGCGCCATCTACATTTTTATACACACTCATATTTGTGGTAAATCCGGCGTTTAGATGCGTACATTCCCGAAACGTACCGATTCAGAATACACACCATATTTAATTTCTATTCTTTTATGTTTTCTGTTGCGTTCCAAATTTTTAAGAAATATTTGGGAATGTCTGTACATTCCCCCTGTGGTGGCGCCTCTCATACGCCGCGGAGGCTCTAAGGAGAACGACAGTTTGTATTGAAATGAAATTCTGTGAGCATATGTAGTTTAATTCAGAGCACTTTTTAAAAATATAGAGACTTCTACAGGGTGTCCCCAAAAAAAGTTACATATCAAAGTTGTATTTTTTGTAATGTATTATATATGTATGTACCCTATATATTAATCGATTTTCGGATTCTGGGAGAAAAATAAAGGTGAGTTTTATAAGAGAAGTATATGACTAAAATGTAAGGTTTTTAACATATTTAATATCTTCTAGAAATAATTTTTTTTTAAATTACAATAAAAGTTACCTAAATTGGAATTTACCTGGTATAGCCTAATATATAGTTAAATTAACTATTGTACTTTAAATCAAATTAAAACTTGATCCAAAAAGTTATACAGGGTGAGACAAAATTAATATTGAACACTGGTCACCTTTAAAAGAATGTTACTCTTTTATTTTAAATGGAAAACCCAATGTATTATTCAGATATTCAATGGAGAATTCATGTCTCTTCAAAATACTATTAAGGTTGCCTACCCCTCAAACAAAAGATTTTCCTAGATATTTTCATTTTACATGATTTGATCTAAAGTAGATCTTTATTATTTAGGTGTAAAATAGCCACCTAGATAAAATCTAGGTGGCTCTGATATAATCTGACGTTACTTCAACATAGCTGTCTAATTAATCAAACTTTAACAACTAGTTATCATTTTGTGTCAGTTAAAACAAAAAAATTTCTCAGAAATTTACCGAAAATGCAAACTTATCCTACATCAGAGAGAATTGATATCATTCTATTAGTTGGTGTTGTTAAGTTAGGTTGTATTTGCAGTGTGCATTCACCAATTAATATAATACTTAAATGTTTCTGATTTTATCAAGTCTGGTTTTTTTATAAGGGATATGTTAAAGACAGTGTTTACAAAACTCGACCGAACTATTGTCGACAACATGAGAGAAATCATTGTAGCTGCTCTTCTAGGCAGAACTCCACATATGCCTTTTTAAATGAAAAGATCCTTTTGGAAAGACAATTATTTTATGCAGTTAGTAGTATGCAAACAGGAAAGGAAGCATTTTGAGCATTTGATTTCATTTTTGTCACATAATTATAGGTTTATGTCTAGTTTTAATTCTGTCATAATTAAAATATGTTTTAAACGTGTATCTTTTTATTACCGTTGAGTATTTTACTCTACAATCTTTAATTTTTGTTAAATTAACAAAAGGTAGTATCACACAGCCACCCTAGATTTCTTCAAATAATAAAGATTTACTGATGTAAAATCATAAAAAATAAAATATCTAAGAAAATATTTGTCTAAGGGGTTGGCAACCTTAATAATATTTTGAAGATATACAAATTCCCAACTGAACACCGGGAAAATATGCTGGATGTTCCTTTTAAAATAAAGGAGTAACTTGCTTTTAAAAGTGGCTAATGTTCCATATTAATTTGGCTTCACTGTATAACTTTTCGAGTCAAATTTCAATTTGGTTTAAAATATCAGGCTATACAAGATCAACTAAAATTTAGGTAGCTGTTATCGAAATTTAAAATTCTTCGTTTTCAAAAAATGTGAAATATGTCAAAATCCTTAGATTCTTTAATAAAACTCACATTTATTTTTTATTTGCTAGAATCCAAAAATCAATTAATATATAGGGTGTTCCGTTAGAAAAAAATGTGAAATATGTCAAAATCCTTAGATTCTTTAATGAAACTCACATTTATTTTCTATTTGCTAGAATCCAAAAATCAATTAATATATAGGGTGTTCCGTTAGAAAAAACATAACTTTGATGCCAAAATCTCATTTCGATATAAACTACCGTTCTCCTACCGGCGTATGAGAGGAGCCATCCTGTATAAGGTAGATTTTCAATCATTTAGCTGCGCATGGACAAACACAAATGCATTTTTAAGTGGAGCACCCCGTATTTTGATATATTATGATTTTAATTAAAAATAAGTATTATTCATTTAACTTAATATTATGAATAATTGTACTCTTTTTAATTAATTACATTTGAAAATTGACATTTTCAGATTTTGAAAAGCAGTTCATGTCCTTGCCTTATGAAAGACTTTTAAATAATGATATAAGAACATAGACACAACCTGGTTTGGCTGTTAATATTTAATGGTATAGACAAATCTAAAAAATACTAAAAAAATATAATTTTCAAACATGAATAATTCAAAAGTAATTGAATCAGTGTATGGTACGTTAAATGAAAAATTACAAAAAAATTCGATTAGAATCAAATCAAAAATTTTTTTTATAATCAATATCTGCTATGAGTTTCTCCATTTAAAACAATTCAATTTTGATCGGTTTTATCTTGTCTTTCAGGTACTCCTTTGTATAAATATAAATGCGCAAAAAAAACTACATAGTAAATCCTAGAATATTTAATAAAAATATATATAGGGTGTTTCTTAATGATATAGTTGGGTTCGCGAGGAAAATTATTGGTTAATTTTAAGAAAAAAAACTTCACAGGAAACTAGTTCCTAAACCTATCAGCTTGATAACTGAGATACAGAGTGGACAAGGTTCCTAGAATCGTTTTGGCGGAAAATTAACTCAAGAGTCGCTTCTAAATCTCATTGAGGAACACCCTTATATCATAATATTTTGTTTTTGTAAGGATTGTCTTTACAAGAGGAGAAACTTTTTTATTATTGATATTTTGAGAAAAACGCATTCGTCATAAAAATTTTTGCTTGTTCTAAAATGGTTAATCCCGTTTATACTTTTCCAAATTTCCATACCGTTTTAGAGAAAATTAAAAAAAAAACTGAAAATATGGTTGAATTTTTTGAAAGTCTTAAAAATCAAATCGCGTTTCTATGGTTTTCGGTCTTTGTTGTTATTGATAGAATTTTAATTAACGTCATATTTTTTGCGTCTTAAAATGATAAAGAAACACAAAATTTATTTAGTTGAATGCTACGGAAAGGATGATAATGGTCATCGGAAAATGTGATACCTTAACAATAGCAAAACATATGTCATTAACCAAAATTAATAATACCCATCTATCAAAGAATGAAATCTAAATTATATTACCATAAAAACTCGGTTTCATTTTTAGGGCTTAGAAAAAATCAACGATATTTTCATGTTTATCATTTTCAAACGGGATTAACCATTTTAGAACAAGCAAAAATTTTTATTAAGAATGCATTTTTCTCAAAATATTAATAATAAATATGTTTTTCCTCTTGTAAAGACAATCCGGAGACATACTGTATATTAGTTATATATTATTACCATAACATATTAAAATGTACCGAGAGGAAAATCCCGAACATATTCTAAATGATATGATAGTCGGTCGCTTAGGGTTACCAAACCGGGTGCCCGGTGCATATTTATCCCCGAAATACCGATATTAAATCCCAGGATTCCGAAAATGTCGAAAAATTTTAATGCCCAATCTAAAATGATTCGAGTTAGTCTTTCAAATATCATATTTTATTTATACTAACAGCGCTTTTAGATGGAGCGGAGCGTCCGCGCGTACCGTCCGCGTGTTCCACTAGTTCAAATGAACAGTTTTACATGGGTCGCGCGTATGCTCCGTCCGGATGAGATCGTCGACGGCTATCTTATCTTGAAAAAATATCCGTGCGGACGCTCCGCGCGTACGGTCGCGCTGAGTCCTGAAAGCGCTGTTACAGCGTTTTCAGATAGAGCAAGCGTCCGCGCGTACCGTCCGCGAGTTCCATTACAGGGCTTTCAGATGGAGCGGAGCGTCCGCGCGGACCGTCCGCCAGGTCCATGAATTTAAATGAACATAATTTCACATGGGTCGCATATGCTCCGTCCGGATGAGCTATCTTGAAAAAACATCCGCGCGGACGGTCCGCTCCATCTGAAAGCGCTGTAAGCCGAACGTCAATATCTAAGTGTTATATTTCCGTGTTTGCTATATTTTTTTTTGCAACAAGAATTTTATTTTTTTTTACTAACTACATATGGAATATTACTTTGTTTATTCTATTTTAATAAAGCTCTTTCCTCATTTTCTTTTTGATATATTATGTAGCTGCATTTTTATTAAATATTTCTTTAGATTAAATTTCTCATTCTGATCCCCACGATTCCGAGATTATAGGTTCTTATTCCGAGATTTGAAATAATTGGAAACCCTACTTACACTGAGTGAAAGTTTTTTTTATATCGTTAGTTGTATTGGCTAAATATTTGTGCACAATGGGTTAGAAATACCGTTTGATCGAAAAAGAAACCGCGTCATAGACGCCTGGGGAATGACAATAGTTGCTAGTTTCGGCGAGGTCAATCTCAAGATGCCAGTTTCTAAAAATTGACATAAAACTTATCAAAAATTAATACTAATTTTCTAACATCTAAAAATGATTGAATGTTTCCAGACTCACAAATCTACTTCCAAAAAAATATTTTTTCTCGAATTTTAACTAACATTATTAAAAAAATAATTTTTACTAATATAGAAATAAATTACAACCTTCTTAAAGTCAATTGGCAGTAAGCGCCATGAAAAAATAAAGAATAGTACGGGCCAAGTAAATGGAGATCTAGGGCTTAACCTCGCTCATAATAATAATTATTGATTGTCATTCCCCAGCCGTCTTTGACACCGTTTTTTTTTCGATCGTATGGTACGTTACGATTTTTTTCGGTAAATATGCGATAATATAATATAGCTGCTTGAACGAAAACAATGATTCCAAATAGCAATATGTAGCATCCACAAACACTAATTCTGAATCAGCGTACCTACACGGAAATTACAAAAAATTTTATATTAAAAGGTTAATTCATAATTACTCACATTCGACAATAGTTGTGGAGTCCTTTTTACAGGAAGTTGAAATTTGTATATTTGTGGTATCTATATTACACACTTTTATGGTGCAAGGTATTTGTGGTAGCACAAATACACATTCTAAAATTATAATATTTGTGGAACAGGTTTCCACAATTAATAAATGCCAATAACTTTCTTACGGTGGAGTGTATAGA
This sequence comes from Sitophilus oryzae, assembly GCF_002938485.1. NCBI lineage: Eukaryota > Metazoa > Arthropoda > Insecta > Coleoptera > Curculionidae > Sitophilus > Sitophilus oryzae. The sequence goes on from NW_022147170.1 coordinate 881,076, forward strand.
CATATAAATTATATTTTTAGGTCGTGGACAGCGAGTTCGTATCATTTCGTACAAAAATAGAGATGCTACCACAAATGTCTTTACTGCACGGTTGTCACAAATATGGTCATACGTGTATAGGTGTGTGTGTGTGTGTGTGTGTGTGTGCAATATTAATGGTATACTTTTTTAATCGACTAGTGATTAAATATTTTATGAACATCTTCTAAAATTATAATTATTATGTACCTTTAAAAAATTTCGTTATAAAAGAAATAGCCCCAATTATGACCTCACAAGCAAAACCGGTGATTAAAACTATGCTCGTTACCGTAGTTGAACTCATCTAAAAAGTTTTTTAGCTGGAATAATAAATTATAATACAAGTTAGACTTTCTGAAGATATCAAAATTTACTTTTTTATTTTTATTTATAGAATTTTCACAAATTATACTCCCTAACAATTTTAGAATAATTATTTTAGAATAATTTTTTTATATACTCCCTATTTAAACCGGTGTATTTGTATATATACTAGTTGTTTACGATATTCTACGATGGTGGCAGCACCGGCGGAGAATACACCAAGCTTATAATAGTCATTCATTTCTCTATATAAATATAAAAAATTTTAGAACATATCATTATTTTTAGCTGTGAATATAAATTTTTCACCCAATCAAATCAAGTCGTTTAATCTTCTCAACGTACTCTCAAAAGAAGGAAAAAGTAAAGTTTTTTCCGCAGACAGAGATGGTTATGTAAAATCTGAAGCAGTGGTAATAATTTTATTGCAAAAGAAAAATGCATGTCGCAGATTATATGCTACAGTTCTGGGTAAGCTTAGTAAAAATATAAATTAAAATATATTTAGATAAACAAAAATGCATGGCAACTTAAGGTGCCGATGTAAACTGCGATGGATATAAGAGTGAAGGAATATCATTTCCATCTAAAGAATTTCAATCAAGCTTAATAAAATCAGTTTTTGAATGGAAGAATTTAAATGTAAACGATGTTGATTATGTTGAAATGCACGGAACAGGTACACTGATTGGAGACAGGGTAGAGTGTCAGACAGTTGTTGACTGCTTTCTTCAAAATAGAAATGTAAGTTTTAAATATATTCTTTTAAATTATATTTATTATTATTATTTTCTGTTTAGAAACCCTTACTTGTTGGATCTGTTAAATCTAATATGGGACATGCAGAAGTATCAGCTGGACTGTGTTCAATTTCAAAAGTTTTGATTGCTATGGAAACTGGAATGATACCTGCCAACATATATTGTGATAATTTAGATAACACCCTTCCTGGATTGAATAATGGGGGATTAAAGGTACTAAGCTTATGTTTGTAAAGACAAAATCGAGAACAAAATTCATATTATCCATATCACTTCCCAAAAACATCAAGGGCGCTATTCTCCACACGGCATCGACAATCTTCGGTATCGGTAAGTTACCGATAGCTATCGGTACGTACGGTCAATGAGCGTCGTGTTAATTGTTGTTGTCATAGTTTTAGCTGTCATTAATAGGGCATATAGCAAATTTGTATCGACGAGTATCGGTATCTCTACCGTGGGGTTAACAACGGTAGAGATACCGATTCTCGTCGGTACAAATTTGCGATATCTGCCCTATGACCGAACGATCACTTTGACAACAACAATTGTCACATTTTTACTATATAAAAAACTGTCGTAACTTACCGATACCGATGATTGTCGATGCCATATAAATAGCGCCCAAGGATCTATCTAGGAGGGAGAAGCGTAAATCGTACTGCTTTGCAAAAAGGTTTAAAAAACATATTTTTTGGACTGGGGGATTTTTAATATTGAGAATATTTAGTTAGATCTTTTCTACAGCTTATAATTTTTTTTTCAGATTTTTATTAGAACTATTTCAATAAAAATATCCATTTTTCAAATGCTTTGTAAATCGTATAATTCAGAAATCTGGTTTACAATGTCTTACCACTGGGCTTCCTATATCGTACCTACCATCTGAAATAGATATATAAGAGTATATCAGATAAATAAATAGCCATATCAAATCACTTACCATAAGTCATCGAAATATTAGAGTATAGATACAAAGAATCTCTGGATATGTATTTTGTCTACAAGCACTTGAGCTACTTGTAAAAGATCCTAGGTATTATTGGACATCTTATTCGGCTTACTAAACATACTACAAGGTGTCCCGGCATACTTTCCTCTTCATAGGCATACTCATTTTTCAAATAGTAATTCAATTGAAATTTATTTGAGTAATTCAATTGAAAAAAAAATTGAGTAATTCAATTGAAATTTCTTCTTCTTTTCTTCTTCTTATTCGTACGTTAGGGCTAGGTCCTGTGTTTTTTCAAGGGTTCTCTAGGACAATTTGCGATGATAAAGCTTTCTTTCGTCCAGGCGGTCAAGGTGTATTTGTTCGTTTCTCTTTAGAAATTTTTCCTAACCGGTCATTTGGCATCCTGTCCACATGGTCTGTCCACTCTTTTCTCCTGTTTCTTGCCCATCTTACTATGTCACATCCTATAATTGATTTAAGTATTTGCATTTCTATTACTCTTAGGAGTCGTTTTGGTATTTCTCTAAATTATGTTTAAAGATCCAGACATTAATGATGCTTTTGTTGTTGGAGCTTTTGCTTCCTCCTTGTAGATCGCGAGTTTGCATCTTCTATGCTCTCTAAATGCCGTAATGAATTTTGTTTTTGACGGATATTTGCATATTAAACAGTTTTTGTTGTCTAATATACAGGGTGATCCGAACTGTATTCCGGAAACTTCAGCAGTATATTTTACAGATAAAAATAAGTAAAAAAGTTCGTATAAATGTATGTCCTAAAATGTTTAGTTTCAGAGATACAGAATGTAGAATTTTCATTTTTATTTCGATTTTTTTCCAAATAATTTCTGAAGTAACGTCAATATTTGGATGAAAATTGGTGTCTAGAAGTTTTTTGACATGAGAAATTTGATTTTGATGTCAATATGACTCCTACTAGCAGAGGGCGCCACCTACATGTGTTTTAACTGTTTTGAAGCGTAATAACTTTTTGTCCGTACCTGTATAAAACTACCTAGGGAAAAAATATACATCTCTGTGACTTTTTACGTAAAAAATATTGTAAGAATCGCTACGAGCAACCGTTCTCAAGATATTTAGAATGGAAATAGTCAATACATGTTATTATTGACGAAAAATAAACACGTTGAGTAGATAGTTTTTTCACAGAAATAGTAGATTTAATAAATTTGGGAAATTTTTATTTTTTTTAAATTAATCACAAATTTTTCTGCTAAAAATGATGATAAAACAGTTTCTGTTGAACTTTTGGCACAAAAACATTTCAAATTTCTGATCTCAGTCTAATAGCTATTTAGTCAACATGTTTAATTTAGACAGGTATTGATAATTTCGTTTCCAAATATCTCGAAAACCATTCTTCGTAGCAATTTTTACCAAGAGACCTTTTTTACGTAAAAAATATCGTAAATGTATATTTTTTTACTCAGTAGTTTTATACAGGTACGGACGAAAAGATATTACTCTTCAAACCAGTTGAAAAATATGTAGGTGGCGCCCTCTACTACTAGGAGTCATATTGACATCAAAATCAAATTTCTATGCTGCCGAAGTTTCCGGAATACAATTCGGACCACCCTGTATAAATACCTTTAAATGATAATAATATAAACAGGTAGTAACGGAACATTTGCCATTGGACAGTAACATCGTGGCTCTGAATAATTATGGTTATGGTGGAGCCAACGGCCATGTTGTTTTGAGATCAAACTCTAAATCCAGAGCTAAACATTCACAACTAAATCATCGATTAGTACATGTTTCTGGACGCACTGAAGAAGCTGTAAACTATTATCTAGAAGAAATCGAAAAGAATCAAAACGATCATGACTTTTTAGCACTGATTGATGCCATACACAGAACAAATGTTGATGGACATCTTTATAGAGGGTGAGTGCACACTACTCAATAGTTATAATGAAATTTGATTTCTAATTTAATATTTTAAAATTATATAAGAGTTTCTTGCCTTGAACTGCTAATATAGAAATTAATTCCACGCTGTGTTCGACATAATGTGGATCAACCTGCTCTCACTACCGGTTTCGGGGCCCCACCCCATCATCAGGTGAGCTTGGGTCCATTTTGTGGAAACGAGCCAAGCTCGCCTGATGATAGGGTAGGACCCCGAAACCGGTAGTGAGAGCAGGTTGATCCACATTATGTCGAACACAGCGTGGAATTAATTTCTATATTAGCAGTTCAAGGCAAGAAACTCTTATATAATTTTATTATATACCTAAAAACTGCAAGAAATTTATTTTCCATTATTTAATATTTTTAGATATTCCGTGTTAGGAACTAATCCGTTAAAGGAAATACAAAAATATGATACAAAGAAACGACCGATTTGGTTTATATACAGTGGGATGGGAAGTCAGTGGTCAGGAATGGGGAAAGATTTAATGAAATTAGATGTTTTCAGAAAAACTTTCAAGAAGTGTGCTGATGCTCTTAAGCCTTATAATGTCGATTTAGAAAAAGTTATTCTCAGTGACGATCCAACTGTATTGGATGATATAGTTAATTGTTTTTCTTCAATAGCAGCTGTTTCGATTGCTTTGACGGATGTTTTGAAATCGTTTGGAATTGAAGCAGATTTTTTTGCTGGACATTCTTTGGGCGAAACAGGTTAGTAGTCGTGGGGTAATATTGTTGTATTATTAACCATAGACGACAAAACAAAATATGAGTATTAGATTAGATGAGATGTAAAAATGAAGCTTTAATGTTATGTATTCGCTCTTTCCCACTGAAGAACTAAAATTCAGTTGAGAGAGCATTGGAATCTCGGAAACGGTAAGCTATGCATGGTGACTTAAATTTTGGCAATGTTGCCTGTTGTGTTAAAATTCAAAAGTTGTAGTCATTTCCGGCGAAACAGGAAGTGATCGAAACGAATTGAATACGTCAATCAATCCTAAATTATATCACATGCTAACATACCAAATCTCGTTTTTTATCAGAAAAAATAAAAAATTTATATGGGTGAACCACTCTTGAAAAACACCCGGTATATTATGATCCTGGCCCTAGAAAATAGTACCTTCTCTATAAATAAATAAAATCAGAGAAAAAAATCAATTGCAGTTTACTATAAAATGCTTCAATGGACCACAAAATTACATTCACAAGAAAATCGCAAATCGCAACTCCTAAAAATTCAAACTCTCAAATAGAAGGTCATCACGGTCCTAGTTTACAAAATCACAATCGCAGGAAAATTGCACTAAAATCACAAATCACAAGTTTAGTAATATTGGCTTCCTAAATTAAAACTCGCAAATAGAAGAAATCGCAAATCGTAACTATAATAATATTGGTTGTCTAAATTGATACTAACAAATAGAAGAAATCGCAGTCTCGCAGTTTCCTATGAGAGCCAATCTATGCGATTGAATCGCTGTTTGCCATTTGTTGCTCATCTCTAGTTTCTAGTGACGACACCTACAATTATGCGTATTAGGTTCTTTTTATGTTCTAGTAGTTGTTTTGTTTTTTGCTATTTATCACTGCAACAGTCTTCGAGCTGTAGCGCAGTCCTCACGGTATTGCCACGTCTCTTGCTACTTGTCCTTGATGGTAGTCCTGTAGCTTACTGCAGTGTATTGATCGTCACAAGTAGTGGGTCATCTGCCATGGCCTCTCCTTTGGCATTCTCTTATCTTTCCTGTGTCTGGTTGCCCACCACATTGTTGTGGCCTGGCATCTAGCACAGTGACCCCGCCTTGATGCAGCCAGGACAGAACTTCTCGGCAGTCCATCATAGTTTTTGATCTCACCGATTGCATGGTGATGCTTTTTAAAGCGCCTAAGCTGCCAGAGTATATATCTTTATAGCGTAAACCTCTGCTTGTAGAACATTACAGCCGTCCGATAGCCTTAAAGATCGCCGTATGTCTAGTTCCTCTGAGACGATGCCTATACCTGTGCCTTCCTCCTGAAGTTACGAAAGCATCTGTGTAGACTGCTATGAACTCGTAAAAAATAAAAACCAAAACCGAAAATTTCAGTTTTTTCGCCATATTTTCGGAAGCGACAATGTACTTACATTCGCTAATCGCTTCGACAAAAAAAAATTCAATTACTAAACAAATTATCACTGGTCCCACTAACAAGCAACTTTGCCCCAAACTAAACCACTCTGTATCTCTCACTGTTTCCTAGATCCCAATGGTGAGAGTGGAATTTGAAACACCCTGTATAAATATGTTCAGGATGTGCGTATTATAATGGAGGCATAACAGCCGAACAAGCTACATTGATAGGCTTCGCTAGAGGTTACACCACCCTCCAGGCAAAGTGTAAACAAAATGGGCAAATGGCAGCTGTAGGTTTAGGAAAAGATGAATGTTTGTCTCTTTTACCAGAAGGAGTGTACATAGCCTGTGTCAATGGATTTAAAAACGTAACAGTCTCTGGAGAAAAAACAAAAGTTAAAGAGTTTGTCGAAGATCTTACAAATCACGGCATTTTTGCTCGTTTAGTACCAACCGCCAACTACGCTTTCCATTCCAAATATGTTAGCGAGGCAGTGCCGATTTTAAAGGATTTTGTCGATAAACTTATACCAAATCCCAAACCAAGATCCCCAAAATGGATTTCAAGCTCATGGGATGAAGATGATTCTGAGAATCCTTTATCCAAACTAAACTCCGGTGATTATCATGCTCACAATTACGGAAACACTGTATTCTTCGACCAGGTATTGAAACAAATTCCTAAAGACGCCATTTTGATTGAAGTGTCACCTCACGCGTTGCTCACTCCAATTTTAAGAAGAGAATTAGGATCTGACATTACTTATCTGAGTTTAGCAAACAGAAATAGTCAAGATAATGTTCAACATTTATTGTCGAACATTGGGCAGTAAGTATATTGTTTTTGTAATATTGTGAAGTAATAGCATTGTTGTTATCAGATTGTTTATTAATGGAGGACAGCCTGATTTAAGACAGTTTTATAATGAGGTTTCATTTCCTGTAGGAAGAGGAACAGCAAATATCGGCTCTTTAATAAAATGGGATCACAGAGATAAATGGTAAGGTTTTAAAATTTTGATAATTATTTTAGGCGAGATTTAGCCTAAACATTAAATAAAATACATAATTAACATTAATTAATTTGACTGTATTAGGTTGGTACCACTGTTTGATCCTCTCGGTAAATATGGAAAACAAGTTATAGTAAATAGTGAATTAGATACGTACAAGAGTTGGATTGGTCATAATATTGATGGTAGGATCTTGGTGCCAGCTGTAGGATATTTGGTAATTTCTTATTTATTATAATAATACTAGCTCACCCGACTAAAGGTACGTTCATAGTGCCACAGATAGTGCACTGGCTTTCCGATTTTCGGTGGCCAGCTTATGTCGCGGCAGATCTTATTGCTTTGTGAATCTGCGCTATTGAAGCAGGTAGTGACCATTAAAAACCGCTTGCAGGAAGCGGGAACATCATTTGGCATTGTGGACCTATCTCGTGGGGATCTATTTATCTTTTTATTGACTAGTGATAATGTTCATATTAAACTGATACAAAAGGTACTACTCGCGTTCCTTATAGTTATTTATAGTTTTAAAGCGTAATTTTTTCTTGATTTTATCTAGCTTCCTTTGATATTAAGTGTCAAACCATCAAGACAATTTATTTCCTTCTGTCAAAAAACTGAATCCGAATCCGAATCATCTGAATTCCGTATATTATAAATACTGCTGTTAAAACTTTACAAAGTGTTTATATAAAAACATATCTCATATTTTCGTCATATCTAATGGCAATATGACATGGCCAGATATAGTTTTACATCGCGTGACGTTTAAAACTTTAATAACTTAAAATCTTTAATAATTTAAAACGATTTATTTTAGGTACAGGAATATGTATAATAAAAAAGTAACGAATTAAGAAACCATTTTATTAGTGAAATAAAAAAAGTGGGTTTCGAGCGATTAAAAAATTTTATGTACCGTCAGTGAGTTAAGAAGCTCTTAACACGCAGAAAAAAATCGTTGGTGTTTGGGAAGGCTTGAAAAGAAACAATGTTTTTGCGACGTTTCGCGACTTTATTGTCGCTTCTTCAGGCACTATAGGAGAAGCAGTTTTTTTAAAAATATCAAAATAAAATTAACTGACCACTTACCCAAAACATATATTAATCCACATTATGCCTACAAACGTTCATGGCGACTCCAAGTGCCAACACTAAGACACATACAGAAGAATCGAACAGAAACTTAACGGGTATTTTTTGGCCCGATATACACCGATGCTTGGTTTGTGTCGTACTGACACCAGTTGAATTAATTTCGCTACCATAAAAAGGATTAATTTTTTGTCTCCTTTATCATTAATTTTTTTATCATTAATTTCTTTCCCCGTGTGCTCTTAAGAGCCCTAGTCAATTCTCTATATGTGCAGGCCGGTCGGCATCGCCATAAACACATATAGTCCTTCCCAAACACCCACGATGTTTTTCTGTGTATTAACTACTGGGAACTAACAATAATCATAATGAAGCTCTTAACAGTTTCACACATAGCATTTTCATTACCGCACTCCTTGCTTAGATGACTACTTAGTGCAAAATAAATATTTTGTAAAACATTTATTTTGCACTAAATAGCAACTAAATACAAACAAACTGTTCTATTGATAATAATTATAAAAACTTGACAGCTTATTTATTATAAATGTTAATGATATAGTTTGAACAATCTTTCAAGTAAATGCCTGATGCATAAGGCATATAATATATTCATTTTAATAGATACCATAATACGTATCATTGTATAGAAAGGCCAAAGAGACGAAGCCTTATAAGTAGTGGATAAATTGGAAAAACATGTTATGAGTACCTTTTCATTTCCATAGTTGTGTACTTTTTTTCGGTGCACCATTTTTCATACTTAGAGTATGTATATTCATACTTCTGTTTCGATCTTGCTGGAAGCAATCCAGAAATGGCTCTGAATGCCTCTTCTTCAATGTCAGGGGGAATACTTTCCGAATCGATCATTTTTTAAACTACTGACATCAATATTATTTACTGTCATATTCACATTGCCCTGCATGGTGTTATTTGAACAAAGGTATTAAGGTAATTGATTTTTAGTTACTTTTTTTAGATTACTGCCGTAATCCAAAATATCTGGGGTTACTCTAGATCGTTCGCTCACATTTAGAAAGCACTGTTTAAATACTAAACAGAAAGTATCTGCCCGCAATAATGTTGTTAGGAAGCTCACAAGTAACGGATGGGGTGCTCAACCAGCAGTACTCAGAACATCGGCGCTCGCATTATGCTATTCTGCTGCAGAATATGCCTGCCCTGTTTGGTACAGATCTGCTCATGCCAGTCATGTGGATTTTGCCTTGAACGAGACCTGTCGAATAACATCAGAGGGCTACGCTTGCCTTCAAACTCTACAGTTTGGTAGGGATAGCCCCGCCAGATATAAGAAGGGAAGCTGCCGCGAACACCGAGAGACATAAGATGGAAGTAAACGCCGCTCATCCGTTGCATAGACATCAACCTCGCCTAAATAGATTGAAATCTAGAAAGAGCTCCCTTAAAACCACTATCGATGACGGTGCACCTCCATCGATGGCGCGACAAAACTTGCGGACACTGAGAAATGCAGATATCGCATCATGGATCCCATCTTCTGAATCCCTTCCGCCAGGTGCAGACATTTAGTGGAAAACATGGAAGTCTCTCAACAGATTAAAAAGTGAGATTGGCAGAACAAAGGATAATATGGCCAAATGGAATTTTCTTACAGATCCATCAACATTATGCGAATGTGGTACAGAACAAACCACCAGATATCTATATAGCCCTCAGTGTCCAGTTTCTTGTACGTTTGACGACCTGTTGCAGGCCACAGGAAATGCCGTCGATGTTGCTAATTTTTGGTCTGATAATATTTAGTGTTTGTACAATGTTCATTTTTTTTCTTGTTTTTTTTTACAATTTTTATGTTTGTAACTGTCTTCAATTTTACCTTTGCAATTTTCTTCTGTTTGTCTTTATACACTTTGTATATATTTTTTTTGATTAGTATTTTTGTACATTTATATATTTTTTGTATATGCAACGCTTTTGACACGAATAAAAATATAGTTAGACGTAGATAAAATATTGTAAAACACGCGAGTTAACTTCATTAAGATACGCGTGTGAAAGTAGCACAACTAGTGCGTAGCACGAGTTGTGTGACCGCACAAGTGATGCTATTAACTCACTTGTATCATAAATATCTATTTTAATCGCTCAATTCTATGAGAGCTACGGCCAAAATTATATGACATTCAAACAACTTAATTTTTGAAATAGATAGCCACATGTCATCTCTTTATGCCACATTGGCAGTGGTAATTACTAAATTTGTCGTTTAGGCTATACAGATTTTTGTGACAGGCAGTTTTTTTTCTCCAAAAAGTTTAAATATTTTTTTTCTCAAAAACGGTTAATGTTAGATATAGTGTTTGTAAAAATTTATAGAATTTTACAGATAATTTAAGTATGTAATAAAAAATGGGGGTACCCATTTAAAATAAGAAAGTTACTGTTAACTTCCGGTATTTCTAGAAGAGCCGCCAGATTGAAAATATTTTCAATTGATAGATCTCGTTATGAAACAGTGATGTGCAAAAAATCTCCGATCAAGATATTGTAGTTCTCTAGAAGCTTCTACTGCACGATCAGCCTGGGACACCCTGTATGTCCAGCACTACGACATACTTTCTATTATTATTGTTATTAAAGTAGTAGTAATTAACTTGTTTGGTATTTCAGATGCTTGTTTGGTCCGTCATGGCAGAAATAAAGGCAACACATATCGAAAAATTACCAATCGTATTCGAATCTGTAAAATTTCTTCGAGCAACTGTACTACCCACCGACAAAGACATCACTTTTATTGTTAACATCATGAGGAAATCTGGCTACTTTGAGATTTTTGAAAGTGGTTCTATCTGTTGCACTGGCACAGTTCAAACTCCACAAAATATTTCGAAATACTTATCGGATGAAGATGAAGAACCGCCAATAGAAAATACCGATTTAGTCTTGGAAAAAGATGATATTTACAAATCTTTTTATCTAAGACGTTACTTGTATTCTGGAAACTTTCAAGGTATTGAAAGAACGGATTTGGATGGCAATTTTGCAGAGTTATCGTGGAACCAGGATTTTACAAGCTTTTTAGATACTTTGATTCAGTTACCTTTGGTGTCAAATTATAATACTGCGCTGTTATTACCAACAAGGTTGCAAAGTCTTTCAATAGATCCAGTAAAATTTCTTTCAAATTTAACTGAAATAAACAAGAGTAAGATAAATCCTCTTGATATCTTTAAAATTTTGTTCGATTTTCTTTATTAGTATTCTTTTAGGAATCTCGGCATACTATCTTAAAAATACGAATACAATAAAATGCCCAGGAGTTGAAATAGTTAACATTGAAATTTCGGTAGCACCTTCTAGAGACTATGCTCAATCAGATGCTATTCTACAGAACCAAGTTTTTGTTCCATACGGTCCAAATTCAAACATTACAAGCTTTAGTACTGCATTAAGTATTGCATTACAGATAATATTTGAGAATTGCAAAGGGATGAATTTAGTGGCTAAGAAATTTCTGACAGAAGAAAAAGAATTTTTAGAAAAAGCTTTAAAAGAGATTTTAGAAAAAGAACCTTGTATTACTGTTGATTTTGTTGGATCGTCTCAGAATTGTGATTTTGTTATAACAGATATTGTTGACTTTGAAGAAAATAGTCTTATTGAAAATGGCTTTGTTTTATTTGTTGGAAGCGATAAACATACAATACATTCGAACTACAAAATTATCTATTCGACGACTACTTGTGATAGTCAAGGTAACAAGTTAAGATAACTTATAAGTTTCATATTATTATTAATTACACTCACAGGCACGAAAAACGGGAACCTTAAAATTTTGATGTACTTCAAAATTTAATATATTTTGTTCTAGTGGGCCGATTTTGATGATTTCTTAAGCAATTTGTAGCTAAATTATATGACTTTTTAGTATCTCTTAAAAATGAAAGTTGCCATTTTTCAGTTATATGAGGTTTTCAGTTATACGTTTCCTCGTTGGTTCCCCAAACTTTTACTGAAAGTTTGAAACACCCTGTGAAATAATAATACAGAGCAAGGCATTTAAAAATCATTTTATCATATAGCTACGTCTTTCCTACTCAAATTGCCTTATATCTATCAAAAATAGTAGATAAAATAGTACTTTAACCGCAAGGGTAGATTAAATGAGGTTAAAAACTTCATTTCTTCTCGCACGATTTTTAATTGCTCCCATTTTTAGTTATTAATTAAATTATTAGTTATTCGGGATTTAAATGGAAGTAGTTTGGATCTGGCGTTAGTCGCCTCAGCCTGAATTTCTGTTGGTAATTTACTTATTTCGTTTTGAGCCATTTCTGGCTCCAATTCAATCAGCAATCGACACGAAAGAGAATTAAAAAATATTGGCTCAAAACTGACAACTAAAGAGACGGCTTTATATATTTGTCAAATTACATAGAAACCAACGCCAACCCAGCACAATATTTTTTCTACTCGTAATAAATTCTTTTCTACGTAATAAATTCCTTGAAATAATAATTTCTGAATATTTTTTAAAACGGTTTCATTATTCACCGCTTCTACGGATATCTCGATCCAAACTCCAAACAAGAGCTATTTGAAGTTTTTAATGTCACTTTAGGCATTCATCTCTGGGGTATTCCAAAAGTTGTGTTTCTTGTCATAAGATTTTTAAAATATATTTTCCTTTTTAAGTCTCTCATGTTATATCTCGACATGTAAACAAATTATTAAACACCATTACGAAGAAACAATGTTAACATTCCCTCATTTTCTACACTAACATTCGATTTAAAAATGTGAAGTTGTCAATGTTATTTTTTGCATTCATCTATGGGGGGTTTCAAAAGTTGTTTTTTAAAAATAAAAACTTATATTAATATTATCTAAATTTTTTTGATAGTCCTGGATAAAGTATAGTATTCTACTTGCATATAATGGCTGTTATTCACATTACATTACACCATTATATGCTCGTTGAATAATATACTATTTTCAAAGACAGTAACATTAGATAAATCATAGACATTACTTTATAGGTCTGTTAATTAGCACCAAAAGCAAAAGACTTGGTTTTAATGTAAAAAATACGAAAAAATATTAGAGTGTTCTTCAAAAGCGAATATCTCCAAAAAATAAAGCTATTAAGACGAATAAATAAAACTATTGAGAAAAGATACACCTAGGTGATAAAATTATTCAAAAATTCCTTGCTTTATTAACGTACTTCACAGGGTGTTTCAAACTTTCACCAAAATATTAACATTTTGTTTTCCCTCGTATAATTGACAGATGATAACTTTGATTTTTAATTCAGAAAGAGATACTAAAAAGTCAAATAACTTAACTACAAATTGATTAAAAAATCATCAAAATCGGTTTTATAGAACACAATAAAAACCAATATTAAACCAAACTAAAATACATGAAAATGTGCCCGATTTTCGTGCCGGTGAGTGTATAAGTGCAATTGTTACAAAATTTATATTTTTAGATGTATACTTATACAGATATCTAAGTCCCCCATCTTCACAAGTGCTTATAACAATAAATAACGAAGATTTTACATGGATAGAAGAAGTACAAAATGCTTTAAATAATGAAATTGAAGCAGTGTATTTAGTAAACAATGACCATGGTTTCAGTGGTGTTATGGGACTAGTACGATGCATAAATCTCGAACCAATAAAGAAAACAATTGTGAAGTGTATTTTTATTGAAGATGACAACATAAAGGACGTATTGTTAAGTAATCCTTACTTTGTAAAGCAATTAAGGAAAAATTTGGTGTTTAATGTTTTAAAAAATGGAGTCTGGGGCGGTTATCGGTATTTGCCATTTCAGAAACTGGAGAATAAAAAGGTATCTAATGCTTATAATGCTCCCCTGGTTGTTCGAGATTTATCGACATTAGCATGGATTGAGCAACCGGCTGAATATGATGTGTGAGTACATTTGTCATTAATTCAATTAAGAATCAGTATAGCCTTTTGTAACAAAATACTTAAAGGCCAAAACCAGTCGATTTTAATTAATTTAAGAAAAACTGCATCTATTTTTAAATTAAAACTGAACAGAAAACAATGCAAAATCAAATAAATGCCAATTACTTTAAGTTGCCAACCTATGATTTTATAAAAAGTGTCTATTCCTCTGTAGCGGATTCATCTCTTCAAAAAAAATTCTCGGGGTATTGCTATGACTTTATGATCATCAAAAGTAATTTGTTATGCTGCCTGCACTATTATGTTCCATTCAATTAAAGGATGCGATTCATAAAACTAGCGAAGCAGTACTGGGAAAGTCGAACAAAAAGAAACAACCCGACTGGTTTAACGAAAATCAACCGCATATACAGGCTTTGTTGGAACAAAAGCATAGAGCACATCAAGCAGTCACTGCAAATCTACATAATCCAAGACTGGTAGACAACTTTAAAGCAGCCAACAACACGCTTCGAAAAGAATTGCGCCAAGTAAAGGATAACTGGTGGTCACAAAAAGCGAATCAGATTCAAAAGTACGCCACGCATCACGATTATCGTAAATTCTTCAAGGCTATAAAAGAAGTATACGGCCCAACCAAGAAGAAGAAGCTGCCCAATCATGGCACAAAATAGCGAACTTCTAAAAGAGGAAGAACAAATCAGAAATCGCTGGAACGAACATTACAGCCATATCCTTAACCAAGAAAACAACCCCAATATGGAAGCACTAAACACAATACCTCAGTATAACAGCCTCGATGTATTAGACATCCCAATAACAGAACAGGAAATAAAGACCTCAATAAAACAGTTTAAAAACAACAAATCAGCTGGCTGTGACGCGATTCCGGCGGAAATCTATAAGTGTGCAAGTAAAGAACTTATATCTTAAGGCTCTCTTCGATGTCGTATGGGAAAGCGGAGAGGTACCTCAGGACTTTTGCAACGCGAAAATAGTGAATATATTTAAGAACAAAAGAAGTGCATCAGACTGCGGAAATTACCGGGGAATTTCACTATTGGCTATCGGCGGAAAAATTCTTGCTAAAATTATGCCAAACCGCCTGCACCCATATATAGAAAAAATCCTTCCAGAATCGCAAACGGGTTTTCGTACCGACCGCGGCACCGTCAATTCCATATTTTCCATCCGCCAACTACAGGAAAAAGTAAAAGAGCAGCAATCTAAACTTTATGTTGCATTCATCGATCTAACAAAATCCTTCGACTCTGTGAACAGAGATGCGCTTTGGGCAATTATGGAAAAATTCGGAGTACCTAACAAATATCTTACAGTGTGTAAAAGTCTCATCATGGAGCCACATCATAGATCACTGAGCGACCCATCCCTAACAAATACAGGAGTTAGGCAGGGATGTGTCTTAGCACCTCTCCTATTCAACATATTCATGGCAGCGCTCTCCATTATAGTGGACAGCAAACTGCAGGAGAGAGGATTGGGCATTAGATACATATACGACGGCGGTCTGTTCAACATAAAAACACTCAGGGCAAAAACACGTATAAAATTCATCATAGAACTTCAATACGCTGATGACTGCGCTGTAGTTGTAAACACAGTACAACAATTACAAGAAATGTTGAACACATATACCTGGGCATACGAGGCTTTGGGCCTTAAGCTAAACATCGACAAAACTAAAATCATGTGCACTCCCCCGGAAGATTACAACAATACTATAAAAATCGGAGAAAAACTATTGGAATATGTGGCGGAATTCAATTACCTCGGCAGTTTCATTTCGGAAAAGGCCAATATTGATTCTGAAATTCAGCACAGGATTAGCAGCGCCTCAAGAGCATTCTGGAAATTAAAAGACAGGATTTTCTACAATCATGACTTGTGTACAAAAACGAAACTTGCAGTGTACCGAGCATTTATAATCCCCACCATATTATATGGGAGTGAAACCTGGGTGCCGTACCGCCGACACATGAACGCATTAAACAAGTTGCAACAGAGACACCTTAGACAACTCTTAAGAATCCGGTGGTTCCATCATGTCTCAAACATATCGGTCCTTGAAAAAGCTAACTGCGAGAGTATTGAAGTCATGGTTACAAAATCCCGCTTAAGATGGGCTGGTCATATATGCAGAATGCAAGAAAACCCCATACCAAAATCTCTGCTTTACGGTGAGCTTGTAGACGGTAAGAGGAGGCCGGGTGGACAACTGAAAAGGTACAAGGACATTTTCCACGAAAACTTAAAGGGAATTAACATGCAGAATGAGTGGGAAGTAGCAGCTCACAATAGAACTTAATGGAGAAGAGTTGTAAACTCAGTTAACAGCGACGACCAAAAAGTAAAGAGGCAACAAAGCAATGAGATTTTTGAATGTCCGGAGTACGGTAGGCAGATAACATCACGTATCGGGCTTTTCAGTCACAGAAAAGCTCATGAAAGAAAACGCCTTGCGTGACTATCTTCTCTATTATCTTACGGTACTTGCGGCTATAATTTTATAATGCATTTTATAATTAACTATTTAAAATTTTACTATTAGTATTGATTAAATTAGTATATGCTTTGTTACTCACACATTGTTTACTCAGTTAGTTCGTCGAACTGCCTGAATCCATTTCTGCCTTTCATGAAATCGGTGTGATAAAGCTGAAAAGTTGTAAAATGTTGTTCCCGGGAGAGTTGTATTGAGCGTTATTGCACCCAACAACGCAATTATGCTCTCCGTTTCGTGTTGGCATTCTTTCGGCAATTCTATTATCATTTAAAATTGTCACAACATAACGCATCGTCCAGTTCATATCAAATAAACTTTTAGTCACGTGATTAAGTGATTAAGCTTGACCGGCACAGCGTAGCCCATTTTTACATATTTTCTTTTAATCAAAATATTTTTGGAAACAAAATTGAATTAATTATAAATATATAAATAGTTATTGTTTACATCAACAAAACTCGCCTTCTTAACAGCACTTAAAAGACATAAAGGGCCATTACTACCGTTTTCCCGTTCAACATATTCTAATAAAGTTGCGATGAGTTTTTTACAGTTATTAAGCTATCTTGTACACTTCGCACTAAAAGAGGTTCTAAAAAGAGACTGCAAGGTCTGCTACTAAAAATTTTTAAGCTTAAAATATCACAGGACAGTTAATTTAAACCAAAATATCGTAATACCAAACAAAAGTGTCGAAATGAATGACCATGTCAGGATATAAATAAATAAATGTGGCAACTTGATTTTTTTACAACAGAGCTACCACCTGAATCCCCAACGGGAAACTTAAATTCCAGTTAGTCAGCACGGTGCCGAATATGTCCATGGTTGGCAACAATGAATTTAATATTTGCGCCCTCGATTACGTAACTAAAAGTATAATTGGTATCAAATACAGAGAAGACCAGGCTACTAGTAACATAGCAAGTTGCCGGACGAATAGCGTATCCATTCTTATTAAGGACTCTTTTAACAGTGCTAGATGAAGAATCTGTTACCTCAGCAATTTGATTACTTGAAAACGTGGGATTTTGATCCGCGGTAGCACACCAAACCAAACTCCTGTTCTTCATTAATCACCACATCAGGCTTTTTGTGTTTTTGTGGGGACACGCACCCATGTGTGTCTTAGTAATAACTCTTGATATAGTAGGTAAAGATGGAATTGGCCTGTTTACAAAAGTTTGTGGAAAAATTGTTTGTATATCCCGATAAGACCTATTTTGGAAATACCATTTTATACAATTTGAATTTTCTCACGAACTTTGTAAACATCCATTATTTTACTTAAAAAATAAATTTTACACGAGAACTGTCGCGAGAATCTATGTATTCATTTTGGCTAATACACGCCAATAACACGAATAAATACAAATTCTGAAACATTCTTATCACATATCTACCTATTTTTATTTTATCGCATTTTTTCGCCTGCTTTTTATCCGGCGGAGGGGTATACGCTAATTCGTCCGGTTCTGCCTATGTTACTACTACGGTGGTCCGGTCTGTATATTTAATTTTTACTACTCGAAACAGCGTTACATCACACAAACCTCGTACCTGAGAATTTTATAGTTTCAGTAACTGCACTAGTAAAAACTAAAAGACTTCAATATATGATTAAGCCACGATTTTGATATTAGTTCAATGCATGAACGGCAACCGGGACTGCCTGAAATACAGAGCCGGAAAGTTCTGATTTCTGCCGTGTCGGGAGTTGCTGTCGAAATTTTAAAAATCAACTGAAATGCAGCAAGCCTATAGCATACTGTATCAACGCGTGTATTGTGAGCATGTTTACAGTGCCGATGTATTATCTATTTTATTTTGATTTCTGCCGTACCAGGAGTTGCTGTCGAAATTTTAAAAATCATCTGAAATGTGCACCTAGCCTATAGCACTGTGTGTCAGTGCGTGTATTGTGGGCAGGGGTGGATGGGCCTTATAGGAAAACGGGAAAATTCCCGGTGTGCCGGTGGACCGGTCCCGATCGGAGCTCAAAAAATATTGGATTAGCAAAAATTAAATGGTTAATATTCTAACGAAAGTGACGTAAGATCCTTAGTGACTCCATAACTAATCAATTTCCATCAGTATAATCGTCAGTTGCTTTTAAACATAAACACCAGTTTGTAAAATAACTATGACACTTATAATTTTAATAGTCATCTGATGTTTGTTCGGTTTGAAAATTTTTATTATACAAGGTGAGTCTATAAGTGCAAATATTTTGAGGGCTGGTAGATCTCAATAAAATAGACATAATATATTCTCTTTATTGAATTTCAAATAAATCCAATCGAGTTATTAAAGTTTGGAAATTAAAAAAAAATAGATTTATTTTTAAAAGAAATTGAGCCACCTCAATTTTTCGGTATTTGCTTTGGGTATTTGCATCTCTTTTATTAGTGCCGTAATATCAGAGATAAAGAAGCTATACCGTGGGAAAATTTGCGGCGAACAGGAAGTTCTAAAAAGTTTTTTAAAATATACAGGAAAATTTAAAAGAAAATGCTCGATTTTTAACATCTTTTTTTTTGCAAAAAAAACTCATAGACGTGTTCCTGGGGTCGAAATATACCACCCCGGAAAATACTTGCACTTATTTAAGACTCACCCTGTATAGTTTTACCCACTATTCTTTTATTAATAACTAATAAATATGACTGGCAGCAGAAAAAAGAACGAATAGTATTAGGTAAATTTAAATAGTCTCGATCTAAATGTATACTAAAAATACGGTAGCGTAGATTGACAACTGGGGGCCTCGATGCAATATTTTTGTTTGTAAAAAGGTAGATGAATTTGACGCGAACTCGGTTGGACGCGGTTGACAGAGAAAAACATATCTATGCTTAGCTAATTGGGGACGGACTAAAAGCCAAATCTGAGAACTAAAAACGAAGTCTAAATTGTTTAAAACTTTACTAAAATGAATTTGCTAAAAATTGCTGAGACATCAGAGAAGAGTTAAATAAGGTTTAAACTAGATTAGATAATAAAATATTAATATGTCTCGAAAATCCAAATATTCTTATTATGTACTGTAACATAGCATTAAATCTTCCTAGATATTGCCTAGGTTTTTTTCGTTTGAGTCATGGCATTATCATACAAGATGCCAAACGTAGAAAAGTATAGAGGAAAAAAGTTTCGTGATAAGAACTATATAATAACCTAAAAAATGCTGCAGTTTTAATGGCGACCGCGGTTCATTCAGTTAAAAGCACGTGTATATGAGGAGGCTGCTGCTGTAGCAGAAAAGAGAGAATTTCTTCCTACAATGTGGAAGAAAGTACAGGGTGGCGCCTCTCATACGCCGCGGAGGCTCCAAGGAGAACGACAGTTTGTATTAAAATGAAACTTTGTGAGCATATGTAGGTTAATTCAGAGCACTTTTTAAAAATATAGAGAGTTCTACAGGGTGTCCCCCAAAAAAGTTACATATCAAAGTTGTGTTTTTTGTAATGGAACACCCTATATATTATTTGATTTTCGGATTCTGGGAGAAAAATAAAGGAGAATTTTATAAGAGAAATATATGACTAAAATGTAAGGTTTTTGAGATATTTAACATTTTCTAGAAATAAAGAACACTTTTTAAATAACAATAAAACTTGTCTAAATTGGAATTTACCCAGTATAGCCTAATATCTAGTTAAATTAACTATTGTACTTTAAATCAAATTAAAACTTGATCTAAAAAGTTATACAGGGCGAGAAAAAATTAATATTGAACATTGGTCACCTTTAAATGCATGTTACTATCTTATTTTAAATGGAACACCCAGTATATTATTCCGATATTCAATTGAAAATTCATGATTCTTCAAAATACTATTAAGGTTGCCTACCACTCAAACAAATATTTTCATTTACATGATTTTATCTGAGTAGATCTTTATTATTTGATAAAATCTAGGCGGCTGTGATATGTCTGACGTTACTTCAACAGAGCTGTCTTATTAGTCCAACTTTAACAGCTAGTTATCATTTTATGTCAGTTAAAACAAAAAAAAAATTCTCAGAAATTTGCCGAAAATGCAAATTTATCCTACATCAGAGAGAATTGATATGATTCTATTAGTTGGTGAATGCAGTGTGCATTCACCAATTAATATAATAATAATAATATATAATAATAATATAATAAATAATAAAATACATCCAAAAATCAATTAATATATAGGGTGTTCCATTAGAAAAAATACAACTTTGATGTATAACTTTTTTTGGGAACACCCTGTAGAATTATCTATATTTTTAAAAAGTGCTCTGAATTAACCTACATATGCTCACAAAATTTAATTTCGATGTAAACTACCATTCTCCTTGGAGCTTTCGCGGCGTATGAGAGGCGTCACCCTGTATATATCCGA
The DNA here is from genome assembly GCF_002938485.1 of Sitophilus oryzae. Taxonomy (NCBI): domain Eukaryota; kingdom Metazoa; phylum Arthropoda; class Insecta; order Coleoptera; family Curculionidae; genus Sitophilus; species Sitophilus oryzae. The sequence goes on from NW_022147170.1 coordinate 902,138, forward strand.
AACACTAAAAGTAATGTATTTCACAGAGGATTAGGTCAGCTGAACTGAATAAATCAGGAAGTTTTAAAGTTTCTCAAAATCGTGACTCAAAATTGTAGCCTATTCAAGATCAAATTACCGTTATTGATAATGGAAATAAAGCAATAGAACCCTGTAAAACTGAGCCATTTTGTAGTAACAATTCAGATGTCCGACCCAATATTGGTCTTTACGAAGATGTTGATCAAGACAATTTAATTTTTTTTAAAACCGGAATCAAAAGAGCTTTTTCGCACGAGCTAAAAACACCCCTACTTATATATTAATAAATAAGATATGTTTCTTCGTTATGGTCATTTTGTTTTTGTGGATTTGGGCCGGTTGTCTGTTTTTCCCGGGCCGGTTTCCACTTCCCCATCCACCCCTGATTGTGGGCATGTTTACAGTGCGATGCATTACCTATTTTATCTCGTACTTTCATTTTATTGATGTTTCTAGACCTTGGAAGGGATCTGAAACCGTTTACGTATTTTACTCAGCCCTAAACTTTAAAGATGTCATGGTTTCAACTGGAAAGTTGATTAGCACATCAGCCAATGCGAAATATTTTAACACAACCGGAATAGAATATTCCGGAACGACCAAAGATGGCAAACGAGTTATGGGGTTGTCCATAAAAACGATAGCGTTACAAACAGTGACTGATCCGCTATTCACGTGGAACGTTCCTGACCATTGGAGTCTGGAACAAGCAGCTACTGTTCCTTCTGTTTACGCCACAGTAAGTTATAATTTTTAATTTCTAAAAGGAATATATGAAAATATCACAAATTAAGTAATTAAGTCACACACAGAAAGAGCAAAACTGTTTTAGTCAAAAACAATTTTGTCTTTTATAAAAATACTAGCTGATATAATACCTGCCCACTTCGCTGTGCATAAAAATTGGGAACAATATATTTCTTTATACATCGTGTAATGTTGGTATACAGTGTGTGACTTTAAAGTGGAATTAATTCATTATTTCGAATACAGAAAATTAAAAAATAATGTTTGAACATGTCAATTATTATTATTTTAAGTTTCTCATATTTTTACATAAAAAATATTTCTACAGAAAGCTGACATTTGTACACAAATGTTTCTAAAAAGATAATAGAGAAATAAAATTGCCAAATTTGGAATAAGCTCCTAAAACTCGCAAGTACGTCTAATCATAGAATCGTTGATTATCGTTCATGAATATTTGACTTATCATTTTGTCACCAATAATAATGCCCGCCCAAACGTTGACCATTTTCTCTGATATTGAGTATAGTCCTCCCTCATTCTGTGTATGTTTTCGTCTACAGACAGTTCTGTAAATTTACCAATTCCATTCAACGTGAAATTTCAGGAAAAAATATGTTCTTTGGATTCACTGTAATATTGTCAAGTAAATGCATCATTTGCTCACAAAACTGTAGTCTCCTATTTTGATCATCTTTATTTCATTCCTGTACAATCTGCAATTTATACGAATGAAATGTGGATGCCTAAGTATCCGTATTTGTAAATATTAAGTCATTTTATTTTCTATTGCACTTTGTGAGATCTGGTAGTCTGGTTATTAAGATTTTCTTGAACGTTATTCAACACAACATTGAGTTTAACATTTTTGCATAATGTAGTTCTTGCTTAGTTTTTTTGCAGATGAAATAACACAATATTGAAATTATTAGTTACTAGTGTAACGGTAGATCAATATTCGACAAAAGAGTTACTGCAAGACTTCAAACGGTGCAGATTCTTTCAGATAAAAAACTAAGGTTGTTTAACGTTCGATATTAATAATTTCGATGTTTTTTTCCCGACAAGCAACAAATATGAAATGTTAAAATGATTCTTTATTTGGCATATATCTAAAACGGTTATAGTAGTGGTATATAGAATAATCGAAATTTGGTAAATGTGTAAAACGCTCTTAAAAACCTCCAATAATAGCGCGTTCAGATGGAGCCGAGCATCCGCGACTTCGAGCAAGTACCACGAGTTTCTATGAACAATTTCACATGGGTCGCGTATGCTCTGTCCGGATGATTTTGCCCTATGATTTTGCCTGACAGCTATATTGAAAAAACACGTGGATGAACAGGCTATCTTGAACAAACACGCTCCGCTCCCTCTGAAAGCGCTGTAATAAGTTAAAGTTCCTATTAAAAAAATATCGATGTCGTTTTATTTCTTTTTTGATTACTGTAGAAATATTTTTTACTTAGAAATATGTGCTATTTCAAATAATAATTAAAGTGTTGAAATGTTTTTAACTGTGACATTAACTAGATATTTGTAAAAATGTATTTTTTATGACTTACCTTTATAAAACTATCTAATCAGACTAGCATTTTAGTTTATTAAACATACGCGTCTTTACGACTAAAACTTCTTGATCGAAAGATGTATAAAAATTCTATTTAGGTACTTATTATAAGATAATTTTGCTGCTAATTTGACTTGATTTGATGATGCTTTATATTTATCTCTATAATAAATATATTAATTACATATTTTAGTGTTATTATGCTCTATTTGAAAGAGGCAGACTGGATGAAGGAGAATCCATACTGATCCATGCCGGTGCAGGTGGAGTAGGCATAGCAGCAATAACTCTTGCTTTGAGTATGAACTGTGAAGTTTACACTACAGTAGGATCGGAAGAAAAAAGAAAATTTTTACTCGAGCTGTTTCCGAGGCTAAATCCTGAAAATATAGGTAAGAATGCAGTTTTACTAATATACATATTTTGTTTTCCGCAATAATCTATTTATGATTTAATTGTTTCACCGGAAATGACTACAACTTTTGATTTTTAAATAGGACCCAACCCAACTTTTTACATTTTCGAATATGGTTTATTTGAAATTGCAACATGCGATTCATAACGACAATTTGACTCGTAATACCCAGTATGTGGCACCAAATTATTCGTAAAAAATGCTTTTTCCAAATCTGCTAATGAGCCACACTCGTTCCATTTGAAAAAAATGGGATTTGATTAAAATTACGATTTAGGTATCTATTAACCGGCCAAGACACAAAAAACATTAGACGATCAAATCTATTTTTCCAAGGCTCTTTGATTAAAAATTAGTGTTTTTCACACAAAAGTTGATATATAATATGTCATTCTATTCAGAATGTCATTTTCTATCGAATAAAGTAAAAACATACCCAGGGTGCCATTTAAAAATCAAAAGTTGTGGTCATTTCCGGTGAAACAAGAAGTGACCGAAAACAATTGAATACCTTAATCAATCCTAATTTATGTCATATACTGACATACCAAATCTCGTTTTTTTATCTGAAAAAAATAAAAAAGTTATGGGGGTGAGTCACTTTTGAGACGCACCCGGTATAGAACTGTTAGTCTGGCGATATCAATACGCCACTTAATTATGAGCTCTCCCGATTTCCTAAAGTCATATTTAGGCCAAGTTTTCCTGGCTGTCTTGGTGTTTAAAGTTTTCCATCTACTGTTCGTCATTTTTCTGATGTATGTAACCTCAAGCCTTGGTCATTTTCCTCGATGTCCTGCAGTCTATAGGTAACCCAAAGAATAGTTCGACTGTATTGTAATTTCTTGGATTATATAAAAATGATCAAGACTTTTTTTTTTCTTTCTAGGACATTCAAGAAATGATTCTTTTGAGAAAATGATAATGAAACGTACTAATGGAAGAGGAGTAGACATTGTGTTAAATTCCTTGTCAGGAAACTTATACCAAGCATCGATTAGATGCGTGGCACAAGGTGGAAGGTTCCTGGAAATTGGCAAAGTTGATCTGTGGTCAGGTACACCTATCAGTTCAAGCTTGTTTGCGAAAAATACCACCTTCCATGGGGTTCATTTGGATGCTTTGTTCCTTGAAAATTCTAAAGTGAAAGAAAGAGTATCAAAAGGTCTGAGAGAAGGTAAATAGCAGTGAATAATTAAATAATAATTCTTCTGTTTTTAAACTTTATTGGACACAAATATAACTACAGTCTATCCCAGGATTGTCTTTACAAGAGGAAACACTTTTTTATTACTGACATTTTGAGAAAAATGCATTCTCCATAAAAAAATTGCTTGTGCTAAAATGGTTAATCCCGTTCAAACTTCCAAATTTCCAAGGCGTGTTAGAGAAAATTTGAAAAAAAACATGAAATTATGGTTGAATTTTTTCCTAAAAATCAAAAGTCGTTTCTCGCCATATTATATTAACGCCATATTTTTTGCTGTTCAAGTATCAAATTTTCCGATAACTATCATCACTCTTTCCGTAGCACTGAACTAAATAAATTCTGTACTTCTTTCTAAATAAATTCTTGTGCGTAATTCTGGCCAGTATTACACTGCTAAATTTCTTTATCAAAGAATTTGACAGTGTAATATCTGTGATTTTATAAAATGTTGTATATTAACACTGTCAAATTTTTCATCAAATATCTTTTATAAAAGATCTTTGACAAAGAAATTTGATAGTGTAATACTGGCCTCTAATGGTGCGTTTAGACTTGAGCACGCACGCACTGATCCTTCGCGAATGCTCAAGTGTAAACGACTGTGCGCGCACGCTCACTCTGAATCTGTCTGTGCGCGAGCAGCCGCGAACGTGAGCCGTCTGCTGTCGGCTTTTGGTCCGTGCTCAAAGGGATTTTATGTGTTCGCGAACGCTCAGATTGCACCGGCAATTTGTTTTGTCTGCACACTTGCGTGCGTCTGCGATTTTTTTTTGTTTTCTTTATTAAAATTATGGAGTGGACCAATGAATCTTCGTTATTATTAATTGAAGAATATGAAAAGTTGCCGATATTAAAAGGATGTTAAACATTCTTTGTATTATTCAAAATCCAAAAAATTACGCATGGCAAGACCTTGTAAATAAAATTAATATTTAACATAGCCCTCCTCAGACACTAAGTTGTTTAATAAATTATATCGACTTCTAAAAATGTGGGTTTGCCACCAGCGATGATGTTTTCGATTTTTCTTCTTTTTAATAATTAAGCTGTGCATAACAATGAATGCAGTCGCGACTATTTCTTGGTCGTCCATTATTTTCACCAACACAACTCTGCTGTGCGCGCACAAGTGGATCACTTCATTCGTCGAAAAATAAGTTTTTAGTTTAAACGGAGCCGAGAGCGCACATTTTAAAACAGCAAAAAATATGACGTTAATTAAAATTCTGTCAATAATAATCTATCAAAGAATGAAAACGAAATTCTATTACCATTACCATAGAAACGTGTTTTAATTTAAAAACTTCATTTTTAGGAAAAAATTCAACAACATTTTCATGTTTTTTTTAATTTCCTCTAAAACGGTATGGAAATTTGGAAAAGTAAAAACGGTTTTAACCATTTTAGGACAAGCAATATTTTTTTATGAAAAATGCATTTTTCTCAAAATTTCAATAATAAAAAAGTTTTTTCTCTTGTACAGACAATCCGGGGACATACTGTATATTATTAAAAAAAAAGAGGGTTCCAAACAAATTTGTAGGTATATATTTTAACAGTACATACATAAATAATATATAACTATTTTTCCAGGACTTCTAAAAGGTAATGTTCGCCCTCTACCAAGAGAGATATTTACAGATGACAAAATAGAAGAGGCATTTAGATTAATGTTAAGTGGAGAACACAAAGGCAAAATACTAATAAAAATCAGAGACGAAAACAAGGAGACAATACGCTCACCAGAGAAGTTTATAACTGCATCTCCTAGGCTATATTTCTCATCAGACTCAACATATATTCTTGTTGGTGGTCTAGGAGGCTTTGGTCTTGAACTCACCCAATTCCTCATAGATAGAGGTGCAAAAAAGATAATTTTGAATTCAAGGCGAAGTACTACAACGGGATACCAGTCGTACTGCTTAAGAAGATGGTCGTTCAATAAAGAACTTGTTATTAAAATTAGCAAAGACGATACGTCAACGTTAGATGGGGCTGAAGCTTTAGTAAAGTATGCTAAAAGCTTTGGAACTGTTAAAGGTAATTTTAGTTGGTTTATGCAGTTTAATTAATATACATATAGAACAAATTACGCTACTTTTTCACATTTTTACATATAACATCCTGAGACTAAAACAATTTATAGGCGTATAAGCAGTAAATACAAAAAAAATTAGTTTGTCACTACCTTATAAAACATTTTGGGTTAAATTATGTTAGAGTGATACTCAATTGAGAAAAGAAATAAAATTTTTCTTTAATAGATAAAAGTTAATTAAAGAAAAACAGTATTAAAAGATAATCTACAATGTTGTCCTAGTATTCCGTGGAAATGTAGAACTAGTACGTGATTTTGGAATCCAAGTTAATTGGATAAAATTTACTGTCTGCAGTGTCTGCTAAAGGGCAATATATTCCAATAAACTGAAATGATCATTACTTTAAATTTATGAAGTTTAGTGTCAAAAATCATTTGCGATACTGACTGAAATCATTTGTAACCAACTAGAATATTATTATCCACTTGATCTGAGCCCTTGATTTAACACAAAAAGTATGCAAGCTGGTGTTTTTCGCAAGAGATAAAAATGTAATAAATACTAGAAAGATCTACTCATTGGCATGAAAAACGACAACCATATAGTTTTGATGTATTTTGATGTTTAATATATTATATTCCAGTGGACCAATTCATCTTTTGAGCAATTTGTAGCTAAATTATTTGCCTTTGTAATATATTTTTCTGAATTAAAAATCAAAGTTGCCATCTGTCAATTATACGAGGGAACACAAAATGTTGTTCATTCATCATCATTTCATAATCTAAGTGCACCTTTTCTCGATAGTTTACTTTTAAGTTCATCCCAATAGTTTTATGGTTTTTGGAGATATTCGCTTTTGAAGAAGACACTAACATTTTTTCGTAATGTTTACCTTAAAACTATGCCTTTGCTTTTGATCCCAGTCAACAGACCTAAGAAATAGTGTTCATGATTTATGTAATGTCACTGGTATTGAAAAATCATATTATTATTGTCTGTTGGCTGGTGGGCAGTTACTGTAGCAGAGATGGTCTTAAGTCTAGAAGTTCTATCTGCTATAGTTGTGTTAATTGAAGATGATAGAGATCAAAATCATGTCGTTAATATATTTAGGTGTGCACCAAGTACAATGCAGTCACTCCCTCGAGATAAGTTCATATGCCAGACGTCCAGTAACCTTCGTATGGGAATTTCGAATTGAGACGATCGGCTTATTTTAAGTTTATCACTAAGACGCCACCGTTTGTCATCTTTTTAAATTTATAATGAATTGCAGCCAAGGAACGTACATGTACGTGAACGGACTATAATAAGGAGATTGAACGAAGCAAATATTATGTCAAGAAGGCCTGCTTCAAGATCACAACTTTCTAGGTCTGTTAGTCAACCAATCATCAGACCAAAAGCAAATCTTCAAAAGCGAATATCTTTCACAAAAATAAAGCTATTGAGATTATCCAAAATACAAACTATTGAGAAAGGATGTACTTAGATGATAAAATTATTTTTAAATGACTTGCTATCTTAACATATCCTACAGGGTGTTTCAAACTTTCTCCAAAATATCAACATTTTTTCCCTCGTATAATTGACAAATGGAAATTTTCATTTTTAATTTAGAAAAAAGTCTAAACTTAGCTACATATTGCTTAAAAATCATCAAAATCGGCCAACTAGAACAAAATATATTACATTTTAAAATACATAAAAATTTTAAGGTGCCCGTTTTTTTGAGCCGGACAGTGTATTTTACTGTATTTAACAAAAAAAAAAAAAGAAATCATTCTTCATTGATTTCAATATTTTTGCTAGCATTTATCTAAAGATGAGGATAGCTTTCACTCGATGAAGCACTCTAACGGACAAACGAAGCTGCTTTATATACAGGGTGGTCTGAACTGTATTCGTTTCGTTCCGTTTATTACGTAATAAAGATCTCTTGGTAAAAATCGCTACGAGCAATGGTTCTCGAGATATTTGGAATCTAAATTATCAATGCCTGTCACCATCGACATACAATTAAACATGTTGACTAAATAGTATTAAACTGAAATCATAAATTTGAAATTATTTTTGTGCCAAAAGTTCAACAGAAACTGTTTTATCATCGTTTTTTTCGCAGATAAATTTATGATTAATTGAAAAAAATAAAAATTTCCCAAATTTATTATTTCAGTCAAATAACTATCTACTCAACGCGCAACGTGTTTATTTTTTGTCAATAATGACATAGATTGACTATTTCAATTCTAAATATCTTGAGAACGGTTGCTCGTAGCGATTTTTAACAAGAGACATTTTTGAAGTAAAAATCACGGAAATACATATTTTTTTTAGCCAGTAGATTTATACAGGTACAGACGAAAACAGATTACTCTTCAAAACTGTTAAAACACATGTAGGTGGCGCTCCCTACAAATAGGAGTCATATTGACATAAAAATCAAATTTCTCATGTCAAGAAACTCCCAGATACCAATTTTCATCTAAATATTGACGTTAGTTCTGAAATTATTTGGAAAAAATCGGAATAAAAATGAAAATTCTACACCCTGTATCGAAACTAAGCAATTTAGGACATACATTTATACGAACTTTTTTACTTATTTTTATCTGCAGAATATGCTGCCGAAGTTTCCGGAATACAGTTCGGACCACCCTGTATAAAAGTTATATAAGGTTACTTTTATATACTAAATAAAAATAAACTGTGTTCAATTAATTCATTTTGATTCTAAAAACAGTTTCATACCGACGGAATATTGGGACATCCTGTATATTTTGATTTTTTCTCACACTTCAGGTATATTTAACATGGCCCTGGTCCTTGATGATGCTTTATTCAGAAATCAAACAGCTGACAAATACAAAAACGTCTTCAAACCTAAACTATATTCTGGCTCAAATATGGATATAGTTACAAGGTGATCAATAAAGCAGTTGTTATAAAGTAAATCCGTTTACTTTTATATGCTTTAATTTTACAGAAAATTATGTAAAGACCTCGACTACTTTGTAGTCTTTAGCACCATGACCAGTGGAAAGGGTAATCCGGGACAAAGTAACTATGGAATGTCTAATTCTGCATTAGAAAGGTTGTGTGAAAAGAGAAAAGAAGATAATTTACATGCACTGGCTATACAGTATGGGCCTGTAGCAGATGTTGGTTTTGTGTTCGAGGCTATGAAAACTAAGGTACTAATTTTAGGTTATGACATGTAGAATGTAGAATATTTGGGAGGGGAGTTAATCACCGCGACCTTACAGATCTATTGTGTGTCCCCCTTTCTTGAGTTATAACATCAGACAGTCTTAGGATTTTGACAAAAGCCAGTATCTGAGACGGCTTCACAGTGGCTAGTTTTCCATCTGCGATATCAGTCGTAGCAAAATTTATGGCACGAATGGTTGTCGTCTCGGCGCACTCAGTAATGTGGTGTTCTGGTGTTTCCCTATTTTCGCCACAGAATCTGCATTCGCCGTTGTTTCTTAGCTTCAATCTACTGAGGTGTTCGTATAGCAGGCTGTTAGAAACCCCGCGACAATCCAAAGGTTGTTCTTACTTAAGTCAAGAAATTTTTTTTATTTTTTTCGGTCGTAAGTTCTGAGAATTTTTTTGAGTCTTAGACCGTTCGTTGATGGATTCCCCAAACCAAACTTTCGGATAAGATGGCTCTTTCCTGTTTCTCGTCGTCGTCGTATCTTTTTTCGGTTTAGGTTTAAAAACCTGTTCCGCTTCACCATCTTAGTCTTGGTCGTCCAATACTTTGCCTTCCTGGATGTTGAAATCGTAGCATTTTTGTGGAATTCTCTCGTCTAACATTCTTTCTACATATTCCTTCCATTTGTTTTTACATACTCTCACTTTTTCTTCTAATGGTTGTATTTTTAGTTAATTTCTTATTGTGTCATAACTTCTTCTTTAACTCTTGTTCTTAACGTTCTTCTTTCTTCTTCTTCTTCTTTAACTTTAGTGGTAGTCCAGGCTTCACTTTCGTATAATACTATCGGTACCGCTAATGTATTATATAGTCTTACATGCGTTTCTAGTCGTGCTTTGTTTTTAAAAGTTTTTGCGATAGTTCCACACACTGACTGGATTTTTTTTTCATGTAGTCATTATCTCTATTATAGGTTATGTGGCAGCAGAAGCTGACTGCGATTTTTGCTGTAGTGGTTTATTTCTTAAAACTATTTAGGTGCAGATTCCGTCTATGCCCCAGTGTGCCATCACTTTTGTTTTTTCTGTAGATATTTTTCCATCATATTTTGTTATTAACTTGTCTAGGAGATGAACCTGCCTTTGTAAGGTATCCTCGTCTGGTGATCGTATCACTTGGTCGTCTGCAAACAGTAGTATATTCAGAAAATATTGTCGGTCTATTGGGATACCTCTTGGTGCTATTTCTTTCCATTCTCTTATAACCTGGTCCACATATATATGAAAAAGTGTAGGGGAAAGAGGACATCCTTGTCTTGTACCTCTATTAACTTCTATTGAATTATCCCCTTTTACAATCTTAATATAAGTTCTGTGATAATAGCTCTTTAATACATAAATTAAGTGCATGGGGGAATCCTTTCTTTATCATTATTTTACATAACTTGTCCCTATTTACATAATCAAAGGCTTTTTCTAGGTCTATAAAAGCTAAGTGGGTTTGTTGGTTAAATTCTTGTATTTTTTCTATTAGTTGCTTTAATGAGAAAACGTTATCAATAGCGACTTTTTCGAAATCCACTTTGTTCTTCGAGTAATATATTTTCTGATATTATTTGTACCTACTCGTTTACAGATCATCTTTGCGTAGATTTTATATTCTGAATTGGAGGAGACTGATACCTCCCTAATTACTGCAAATTTGTCTGTTTCCTTTTTTAAAGATAGGTTGAACGATACTAATTTGCCATTTAGACGATGTTTTTGCATAGCGCTAGCAAGTGTAGTACAAGTGTAGTAAACGGTGTTTAAGGAGAAGCCCACCACACTTGTAAAGTTCAATATTTAGACTATCTCAGCCTGTTGCTTTTCTATTTTTGCATCTCTCCAAAGCATCATTCAATTCTTCCAAGGTGAGGGGATCTACTCTGTTACTACTGTATCTCTCTTACTGTTACTACTGTATTACTACTGTATCTACAATTATACTAAATGTTTGAAATAATTATATTATTTGTCATTGTAAACTTAGTTGTTTATATTCTAAATTGAAGGAAAATGGAAATTGGACTTCATTTTTATAAGAGTTTATATTTTTGGGATAAATATGACATTTATTTTATTTCAGCCTGTCGAAATGCATCACCTTGTTCCTCAAAATATATACTCCTGCTTGAATGCTTTGGAATCATTTATGCTTCAGTCTTGTATAATCGTATCAACATATTGTGTGGCAGAGAAGAACAAAACAAGTTGTACTATTAAGAAAAGTTTGGTGGACACAGTTGCTCACATCATAGGCATTAAAAACATGGGTAAAACTTTACTTTTACATTTATTTTACACTGAACCATATAACATACCTTTACATACTTAATTTCAGTCCTGAATATAAGGTTTTACAATAGTAAGCCCCATACTATTTTTTACCCGACTGAAATACTTTTTGAATTATTTTTTCAAATCGTCTTGATGATTTTTTGAAGAGGCGTTAAAGTTGTACTTTCGTCTAGAATTTTGTTTTGTTTGGAATATGCATTTAAATGTTACTTGAAAAAATCTACGTTCAAAATACTAAAATTTTAGAATACGGCCTTCCTAACATCATTATTAGATACATTTTGTTTCTCTTAATGTAAATATAATGAAGGAAACGTTTTTAAACCGCCTCAATCTCGTTATTGTGCATGAGTGTAACAATTGGGAGACTAGCTGTTTGACGTATATTCAAGATGCGGTCTTACAAGAGAGGTATAAAGTCTTGTAGTTGATTGTATATCGAAATCTTTACTATTACGCATAACAAAACCAAGAATATGCTTTGTTAATCAGATAGTTGTAATGATTGTTAATTTAAAATTATCCTGAAAAACCACTTCCAGGTCTTTAACTTCCTTACACATCACAACCTTACAATTTCCAATGTGGTAGTCTTCAATAACTGGGAAAAAGAAACAACACAACACTTTCCAGTATTAAAAAGCATCTTGTTCTCCGTAAACCAATCCAGAGCTAAGTTCAAATAACTTTGAAGAGCCAAGTATCATCAATATTATTAATTGGTTTGGAAAAGTATTTTTTTGCAAATAACATTTAAATGCTGATTCCGAACGAAACTAAATTCTAGACGAAAATATAACTTTAACGCCTCTCCAAAAATGTCTAATACAACTTTTGCATAAAATTATCTGCAGAGATACCTACTATTTAACATTTTAAAATTTTCAATGGATTTCCTATATCGCGTGTTCCGATGCACCGCACGGTATAAATCTAGTTTTATTTTGTTACTTTTTAGATGCATTTGATAAAAACCAACAACTGCCACAACTTGGAATGGATTCCTTAATGGCTGCCGAAATAAAACAAGTCATGTACAGAACGTTTAATATTGACATGGAAGCAGAACAATTAAAAGACTTAACATTTACCAAACTGCAAGAACTATCGCAAAGTTGCAGTATTGATAATCCAAATTCATGTACAAACGGATTCAAATCTACTGAAGTCAAATTAAAAATAGCAAAGGAATCAGTCATCCCTATTATTAATGATCCTTCATATACAACCAAAATATTTCTCTTTCATCCGCTTGAAGGACATATTAAGGCTTTGATACCATTGGCTGAAGAATTGAAAGCGAACGTATACGGACTTCAATCGTTAGATGACAGAGATAGTGAGGATATGGAAGTTTTAACAACAAAATTTGTAGAAGAAATCAGAAGGATACAACCTGAAGGGCCTTATATTCTATGCGGATACTCCTTTGGAGGTATTTTAGGATTTGACGTTGGTGTGCAGTTGGAGAAGCAAGGTGAACGCGTGCGAATGTTTTTGATTGACGGGACACCGTTTTTGATGAAAATAATGTTGAATTTTATTTTGGATAAAAGTTCAAATGTCAAACAAGTGTCAAAAGCAAAGATTTTTAGACATTTCATTCCGAATATTGAGGAAAGGGATGATGAGGTAAGGTTATTATTTTTCTCCAGGGATGGGCTTGTAATATATGTATACTGTGTGACATAGAGATTGCAACACCCAGTAAATTTTAATATATTAACAATGCAGTAGTGAGTTGCATCTCCAAGTAAGTTTTGACATTCTTTAAATCTTCGTGGTAGGTCGGCGTCCAGTTGGCTGGGAAATGACGATCGATGACATTTCCCATATAAATTTACATATAAAATGACAGAGATCTCCATTTCATAGCCATCGCTAACGCAGTTTTTTTCGATCATACGATATATACACTGTGTGATCAGTTATAACTCGAGAAAAAGGGAAACAATAGATCTTTAAGGTCTCGGTGATTAACCCCCCTTCCACTGATTCTACATTCTTCTACACTTTATGCAAGCTATCAACCGACAAAACATGAGAAGTATAGCTTACCATGTACTGGGTATTTCAGTTTCTATATCACACAGTATAATTTAATTTTCACTTGTAAGCCAAAAAGCAAACTTTTTTTAAACCCAGTTAACTAGTTTTAACGTTTTTATTGGAAAAAAAATCACACCACGTGTATAGAACATATTACTTCCTGGTTTCACCACATCTGTTTGAAAATATACATTTATATTGTGTTGTAAATTTTTAGCTCACCACAATTTTCGATTCGTCAATGTCTCACCAGGAAAAAATAGAGCAAATAAGAAACAACATCTTAAGCAAATATGGCCACGATAGAGAAACAGCTCTTTATATTAATGGGTAAAATAAATAAAATATATAATAAAAAAATTGTCTTCTTTTTATTCAATAAGTTATATTAGTGACAATGCTTTACAATTTTTAGCCTGTTTCGAAGAGTACTAGCAGGATACTACTACGAAACGTCAAACATGTTCAAGGGAGATGTTACGCTGTTCAGGTCAACTAGTGAGAGCACCCCATATTTCTCAAATGATTACGACTTGCAACAGGTAGATTAGATTGACATTAATAGTTTTTAGTCATTTTGCCGGCGGAAGACAAAAATTGAGACCGGGCGAGTAACTTTTTTGCGTCCATATGTTTTTAAGCAGTTTCGTGTATATTGTCGCGACCTAGCTGGGGGTTGTTTGCTAGGGTCGCTATACCAGGTTCTCTCTCTCAATCAAAACAACCATTGAATAAAATATTCATTTATTTAATATAAAGTTCACAGTATAATACAATTTTGGGGAATGCCAAGACTTAATGGTTTAGTTAACTAAGTACTTACAGGAACATCTTCAGTCTGCGCTGTCTTCTGCTAACGGACTGATAACGCGAATTACTGACTGTATAATACGACTCACATCGATGGACTAACTAACTACCCCTGTCCTCAGCACACCATTTTATATTTTTCCGCTCGTCCCAATTATCGGCGGGTACGTGCTCAAAAATCTCCTTTGTATATTTCCAGCACCGATATTTAGTACGAGCTAGCCCTGAAACATCACGCTTACATCGACCTGATTTTAATTGTTTAATTAATAATGTTTATTATAAGAACATATTCAGGTCGACGTATACGCGAACGATTCCCTTGAATCTACATCAAATTGGTTTACTAGAATTATATTTTACATGATTTTTCCCAATCTGATGTAAACCCAAGTTGGCCTATATTTAAGTCTTGACAATATATTAGTATATATTCACACTGTATCGCCTAGAGATATATGATTGTTAATACGGACGTTCGCCGAACAATATACTGACTTGTAATATTACAATCAACGAGATTCGCGCTAAAAACCCGACAGTCGAGTGGTGCACCGTTGTTGATAGCGAACTGTTCGATTCGCCGATTATTTTCTGGCATTGACTAGCGAATGCTCGCATTATGCCGCGGTTTATACATGCGGCAGTCGGCGATTTCCGAGCGCTCGTCATCGGACTTCGCCTTTCCGTCCACACCGCCGAGCTCTGATAGCAACAACATAGAGACGAGCGCCAGGGTCGCCACAAGCTACACAATTGTGTACTTTGCTTCATATTTGCTTCAATGATTTCCCCGCTACACCACAATCGCCTGAGCTACGCATTTTGAGAATTTACATAATTCGTATAAAAAAATATTACCAGAACAGTAAATCAGCTCACAAAAGCCGATTTTTTTGCTTTTAAGTTATATAAGTTAGTACATCAAAAGAGGCCGCAAATGTACTGAAATGTAATTTTGAACTCAGTAAAATGTCAGAGTATGAACTGGGTCATGAGTCAAGGACCAATAGAAAAGAGCCAAAAAACGGTAAATATACAGGATTGCTCAATCCCTTCAATAACAGTTTACTTCGGGTTTTTCTTATTGCCGATTCTGAATCCTCCTAAAACTGTGATACGCATGCGCAGATGAAAATATAAAGCAATTATTTCATTTGCGCATGGGCTGCAGAATTCTAGAACGGTTCAGAATCGGTTAACAAGAGCCCGAACAAATCTAATACATAAACTTGGTTCTGCTTAAACAAAATTTTTATCTGTATACTTATAGAATACCTAATCTGTGGTCTGACTTCCACTCGTTTGCATACGTGAATATTATTCAATTCCTTTTTCACTTCCTTCCATATCAGCAAGGACTGCAGTTTCTATGGACAAATTTGGCCGATTAAACAGTTATGAATAGTTTACACTTTTATGAAGATATACCTAACATTTAAATATTTATTCCAAATAAAACGAAATTATACACAGAAGTACAGCTTTAACACTTTTTCAAAGAGATTTGAATTTTTAAACAGAATTAACCGGTCTAATTTGTCCATAATATCGTTGTTTCGCGGCATCAATTTTGACGTCACTCCAGTCCTTGCTGAAATGAGAGGAAATATAATAGGAAATGAATATATTGGCGTATACAAACGAGTGGAAGTGAGACTCGTAATCATGCTTTAAAATTTGGTGAATTTTCGTCTTATTGTATAGTTTACAGTTATTCGTCAGGGACACAATGCTACACATTTTTATGGTCAAGTTCTGCACAATCAAAAAGTTTCTTGTGGCAACCCTGACGAGCGCTCATTCTCGTCGTCGCGCGTCGCGCCGATCGAGTCGCCGAATTCCAACTTGCTCTTCCACACTGGTCGGTCCACAATCTTCATATTTAGATTTAGAATTAAAAAAATGAGCATTTGTTGTAAAATATTTTTAAATTTTTAACCGTTTTGCAAAAATTTGAGGTATTATATTTCACATATTATGACTCTTTCGTAAATTTTCATCACAGCCTAATCTAAGAAACCACCTTATGATTATGATTTTTGGCTAGTATTTTACCGTTGATAGCGTCATATATGTAATAATACATAAATAGTAAATTTAAAAAAAATAACATTTTGTTTGTGTATTTTCTAAAATATCTGTTTTTTTAGGTTTGCAAGCAAAGTATTGATTTGAAGCCTTTAAAAGGAAACCATAGAGAAATACTGTTTGGTGACAATTTATCTTATATTGCCAATGATATAAATTCTTATTTGTCTCGATCTCGATAAGTCAGATAAGCATAGATTGTCAAAAACTCTGTGATTATTAAAAAAATATGTTTAAAATTATGATAGAGTTTATTTGTCATATTGAAACTTCCCCCAAATTTTTATTTTTGAAAATAAAAATATTATATATAAGATTAAGCCTTAATACCAGATAATAAGCTGTAAATTTATTTGCATTAGTTTCAAGTCTATAACGAATCTTTTTTGGAATAAACAGAATTAATAAAAAAATGGCAAAACTTAAATTCGTTTTTTTCTCAACAAAAACATCACATTTGGGGGTTTACATGTGCACTTATTGGGGAACCACCAGAACAGTCCTACAAGTAAGCAGACGTCTTTTTTTCTTGGACCACCCTGTAGGAATATCAATAAAACACAATATTTACTGGATTTTTATTTTATTTTGTTTAAAGCTATAAGCATAAATTTTAAGGTGAATAAATTAACATTAGTCGTCAATAAAGAATTGCGAAAGTAGGTTTAGAGTACCAGCTACAATGATTAAGACATGCCAGAAGGCTTTACACGTTGTCAGTTCTCTTGATTTCCTTAAACTGGATAATTTAAGTAGATTCGGCAACATGAAGATATAAACCATTCCACTCAGTGCTCCAGTATATCTAAAAAATAGGAAAGACAATTTTTAAATGGGACATCTCTGTGTAGTAAGTATAAAACACATTTTTTCTGATTTTAAACATAAATACAGGGTGTTTCAAAAAATATGTGCCATCTGTCGTAGGGCGATTCCTCACGTAAAAATAAGATTTATTTTTCATATAGGTGCGATTTTGCTGTCTTTATACATTTATTATAATTTTCTTCCAACTGATTTTAGTGGTTGAAATGAAATTTCAAGGGGAAAAGTTACTACAAGTGCTACACATTTTAATGCTAAAAAGTGTCCACAGATTCATCAGGGACATGCTTATGGGTTATCACTGGAATATTTTTCGGAAAAAAAATGTGCACCACTGACTTTTTTCTTTTGATAACAAAATTGTGTAGGCCGTTTAATGCCAATTAAAACTTATATCTTGATATTTTGTCGATTTCGATCTCCTTGATGAGATTAACGCAAGTTTATTAATCACAAATTAATAAAACAAAAAATATTAAGACTATTTTACAATTAACAAATTAACACCCTGTAGCCACGAAATAAAGCAGAATCGGACCTATGTTGATAACAATTTACAAGTTTTTCAATGTCTACAATAATTGCTAAAATTTAAATAAATGGCTATGTTTTACATAATTACTCATAATATGACATCCAAATTATATTTTTCCTCATGTTACTCATCAAAATGTAATTAAGATATAATACCTCTCGTAAGTAGTTACATAGAAAAAAAGGTTCCCTCTATACCAAATAAATATTAAACAAAATTAGTATCTACCTAATCAGGGTTCCGATTTTAGGAAGGAAGCATGCAAACATTACACATATAAACAACAGTACGGTGTTCAATATCATCACTCTTCCATATGTGAAATCTCCAAAACGATAATTCTTGAATATTTGATTGATATTTCCTAAAATATCATTCCTTAACATGAAGGAAATCAGGGGAAAAACTGTAAAGAGTTGGAACAGGAGCAATATCCTTGCGATTATGGTCAATGTATCGTTTTTGCTGAAGTTATTTAGAATATTCTGAAAGAGAAAAATATAAATATTAATTTTCTGTCCAAAAAATTGGCTGTTTAATTAAAAAAAATATTTAAAAGCTTTTAGTTGTTGAAAAAAAAAAATAATGCAAAGTTTTGAGGCAAACCATTTTAAAGAAACTAAGAACGAAAAACTTTATATCATTGAGCAAACACCATATGCAGTGACTGTGCATCACTTGATGCTAAATTAAATCATATTAAAATGAATCTGCTTCAGAATGGATACTTTCAGAAGTTTCTGGACAAATTTATATCGAATTGTAAAACTAGACTGGTGCAACAGACCAGTCTAAGGAAGATTCTCCCTCTATCTCTGACTATTCCATATTTAAAAGGAATATCAGAAAAGATATAACATTAAAACTTTCTTCAAATCTGGAACGATTCTAAGTAAAACTAGGAGTAACTAGTACTCTAGTAAAGTCTAACAAAAATAAGACCAGAACATAAAGATAAAAGAAAGAGCAAATTTATAGGCACCTTGTGAATGCGGTGAGCCGTATATTGGAGAGACAGAACGCCCTCTAAATGCACTGAACACAAAACACGTTTATAGAGAGGTGAAACAACAAAGTCAGATATTGCATATGACAATATAAAGTGGCTGGAAGCTTGGGTTGTCCACAAGGAACGTCACTGGAAAAATTGTAAATTTGAAGAAGCCGTTTTATCAAACAACAATAAGATCTTTAGAAATCCAACTATGAAAATCTCAACAATATGATAACCATTTATAAAATGCACCAGTGCCGTCAGTCTCAGCGAACAACCTCACCCTTGACTACACTCAACTTTGTCTACCACTACCAAAGAAATCATTGCATAGTATTAATTGTAATAAAAATGTTACTTACATCTTCTATACAGGATTTTGCAAGCGGGAAGCTTATATAAAACAATATTCCTATAAATAAGTATGTAAATGTTACCAAGCCAAAAGCTATAGTCAAGTCTCTGCCCTAAAAATAAATAAGATTAGTATTATTTATTAACTAACAAGTAATAATTCTTAAATATTTTTCGCGAAAAAAAAAATCAAAAATTTGGAATGTTGTAAAAAGCTTTTTGGAATATTTATTAGTTTTTAGTTAAAAACCGTAATTTCTTAATAATTTGTCAACGTAGATAATAGATTAAATTTACAAGAAAGAAAACCCAGAAAAGATCCAGTGGTTCTCAAAATTTAAGGAAATTAAAGAGAAAATATGTCTCTTTTATCGAGATCTACAAGCCCTGAAAATATTTGCACTTATTTAAGACCTCGCCCTGTATAAAATACGTTACGTGTAGTAAACCAATGAATTATCAAAATCACTTGGAATTAACTAATTATACGAACCGTACTTCTTCAATTTTTGCTTTTATCTTTTACAACTTTTCAAAAATAATAATTAGGATACTCCATTTTGACTTAAGTATTTGAGTAGCGTATCTGATATTTTTGTTAATAAACAATTTACTTTATCCAAAAAAATCCTTATGGGTTTTTCGCCACTGCACTGCAAGATAAATCTACAAAATAAAATAGTTATTTTAACACTTCTGCGTTAAACCTAAACGGACGCTGCTTGTCAGAAGTTGTGTTTACAGTAATAAAAATTTGCCTAACAAAGAAAAAAATGCTTAACGTTTCGGAAAGTTTTCTCTTTCCGTCGTCGGAAGCAAAAAAAAATATAAAGAATCAAGAAAAAAACTATTTAAAATATTTAAATTGAACTATTCGAGAACACTTTACTTTTTAAAACAGATACGTCTACAAGAAATCGTTGACGTTCTGTTAAAATGACATTATATTAAGTTAAACTTCAAAACTAACAATTACTACCTGATAATTACTTAATAAGGTAAAACCAAAAAGCCCAAACTTTCTGTATGATTATTTTTAAATTTCACGTATGTTATGTTTATTTATGTAATGTTCTTTAAAATCAAAGAAGCGATTGCCATACATTACTAACATCTACAGATGCATGAGCAATACATTTATTTTTATTAGATTAAATTAAAAAAGCCTCTTTTATTTTTCTTTATCGCTTCTTTCATTATAATTTTGGCGTTATTAAAATTTATTCTGTGCCCTGTGTCCCATGAATGCTGACAAATCTTAGATTTGAAAATCTCCCTTTCTTAAATAATATTTATGTTCTTTAATTCTAACATTTAAGGGTCTAGATGTTTCACCAATGTAAAATTTATCGCATTCACAGGGTATTTGGTATATTACATTTTTTTTTAATAACGCCAAAATTATAATGAAAGAAGCGATAGCCTCTAAAAGAAAAATAAAAGAGGCTTTTTTAATTCAATCTAATAAAAATAAATGTATTGCTCATGCATCTGTAGATGTTAGTAATGTATGACAATCGCTTCTTTGATTTTAAAGAACATTACATAAATAAACATACGTAAAATTTAAAAACAATCATACAGAAAGTTTGGGCTTTTTGGTTTTACCTTATTAAGTAATTATCAGGTAGTAATTGTTAATTTTGAAGTTTAACTTAATATAATGTCATTTTAACAGAACGTCAACGATTTCTTGTAGATGTATCTGTTTTAAAAAGTAAAGTGTTCTCGAATAGTTCAATTTAAATATTTTAAATAGTTTTTTTCTTGATTCTTTATATTTTTTTGCTTCCGACGACGGAAAGAGAAAACTTTCCGAAACGTTAAGCATCTTTTTCTTTGTTAGGCAAAATTTTTATTACTGTAAACACAACTTCTGACAAGCAGCGTCCGTTTAAGTTTAACGCAAAAGTGTTTACAAAAAATAACTATTTTATTTTGTAGATTTTTCTTGCAGTGCAGTGGCGAAAAACCCATAAGGATTTTTTTGGATAGATGAATCCGCCACATAGGTATAGACATTTTTTACAATTTACTTTGTTGATATGCTGCTTTCTTAATCTTTTTATCTAAAGGTTAAATAATTTACTATTTTCTACGTACGTTATTCTCCTGGCATTTATTATTTCTCATTATGGAAATAATAATATTATGAATGAAATAGCTCAATGACAACATTCCACTTAGAGCGGTAAAAGTTGGTTTTAAATATAACTCCGAAGTCCAGTCAGGAATGTTGATACCCCAATTAGAAGCCTTCACAGCCACAAATATAATTAAATATAATACACTAATTGTACCTAAAATTAAAAAGTAAAAATAACGTTTTCTTGAATTAAGTTCCAATCTGATAAAAAAACAGCGTCAGCGATGGCTATGAAATGCAGATCATGATCGTCATTTCCAACCAAATAGACGCTCACTTAAGTACAAGAGTCCCTTGTTTTACACGGGAGTTACGTTCCTTGAAATGCCGCGTATATTAAAACAAGCATTTTATTACATAGCAAATAGGATTGATTGATGCATTTACTTAGTTTCGGTCACTTACTGTTTCACAGGTAATTACTACAACTGTTGATTTTTAAATGGCATCACCTTGTTTGTTACTTTATTGAGTAGAATGACCTATCATAAATATGTCAACTTTTGACATTTTCGCTTAAGAAAATTAGCTTTAATTTCAATATAAAGTACCATGACAAAAAATGTAACGACAATTTGATTTGAAATACCAAGTATTTGTTACCAAATTATTTATAAAAAAGCAAACATCGACAATCAAGTCTATTTTTTCAAGGCTCCTTCATGAAATATTAGTGGTTTTAAGACAGCCATGGCATTCTCGACTGAAATTTAAAATACTTTTTTTTTAAATTTAAAATGCCAAATCCAAATGTGATCCTATTCAGAATGTTATTTTCTGCGAAATGACCGAACCTAATTGAATACATCAGTCAGTCCCTATTTATGTTATATACATTAGGCGAAATCTTGTTTATTATCTAGAAAAATAAATAATAAGTAATAGGGATTTTGCTACTTTTGAAAAATACCCGGTATATGAACATAAATAAATTTAAACAAAAAAAATGGTGCCAATGCCACAAAGACCTCCTGTTTAGTTTTCAAACTTTTTTCTTCAATTTTCAGAGAGATCATGTGTTATGGTAAGACATTTGTGTAGAGTTTTCAGTGTTAACTCCTTTGGTGTCAAGACTACATTCTCATATCTTTCATTAGTTTCAGTTGTATGCCCCAATTGTCTGAATTCTTCTTCAGTAAGTCCAATCTTTCTGATGCATCATTAAATTCATCTCCAGATCCCCAATCATTAAATACCTCCCCAATTATTGAATTCCTCCCCAGATAACGACCTTCTTACATCATCAATTTCTGACGTTATGCAGCCAATATATGTATATGTTACGGTTAAGGTCCGATGTCCGGTTAATGTTGACATTACCCGGTTAATCTCGAGAATAACACACAATAAAACAACCAAAAACATAACCTAACCCAAACATTAACATGTTAGAGTAAACGCCACAAATGTTTGGGAGTGATTCATCCCTTGATGAAGTTAGAATCGACACGCGCGCTATCATTTTTACATTAAAAACGTAAATTTTTACCGCAGACGTAGGTTTTTGAAGGCCCGGTCTAATCATCTGCCTGCGCTCCTCCTACTTAAATGCTAGCGTGATTGACAAAGACGTTTCTTTGATTGATTCGTTTTTGTGCGTCAGTCCATTGGTGTGCTTGCAGTGCCACGAATGGGGCATTCCATTTTATATTTATAACCAAATATATGTTTTGACAAGACTTTGACAGTTAAAACAACAAATTACAACAGATTATATATTGATTATTATATGACTTGAAAGACCACGGCACTGGAATTAAGTTTTATGTGACGTTGAACAGATTAGTTCACAATGGTGTCGACATTAACCGGACATCGGACTTTAACCGTAACATATGTGTACCTATATTACGTTTCCCATCATATGTTAGAACTCGATAACTTGTTTATTTATTATCGTATTGAGTTATACAAAACCTTTTCTATCTAATATGGAATTAATAAAACCGCGTAAAATATGTCAATAGTGTCAAAAATTCAGGCGCGTATAAGCGAATGCTTATATGCCGCGTAAGACGAGGAACTCTTTTACTGACAAAGATGCTTACCTAAACTATTAAATTTAGTAAAAAACGTTGGCGACTTAAAGTTTAAAACTCCAAACATTATCACAGACAAATAAATGGGAACGGTACTGTTTAAGTCCCAAATTCTATCAAAGAGAGTTTCAACTTGTACAGGTACCACAGTTAAGTTCGTATCGTTAAGTTGAAATGTCACGTTACTTTCCTTTGGACACAGAACAGCTTTTGGTGTTGACGTGATCTCCGGATCAACCAGAAACCCTAAAAATACAATCAAGAATAATCAAACATTACAAATATATAATACTTAGCATCTATAGTGGAGAAGACCAAGCGGGTATTTTGGGATTTACTCAAGCTCGGCAAAATAATATACGGGGAGAAACATTGCACCCTTTTAAGTACACCTACTATACAGGAATCTTTTATACAGGGAGGTGCGTGTAGGGCAGCCGAACAGTTAGTTCTTGTAACATAATTCATTTTTTTTTGATTATGTTACAAGAACTTTATGTGCAAAATTCATAACAAATTCTTAGGTAGTACAAAATTTACTCACCGTAAAGAAAATATACGAAATTATAGAGAAAATTAGACATAAGTATCATGTAAACTATGTTCGCTCCTAGAAGTACAACTATAGAAAAAATCTTGGCTAGTATTTCAGCCCACCTGCCTAACAAGTCTTTACAGAGGTGATGGACCTCGATGTCTTTACCCGGCATACCTAAAAAATAAATCCATATTAGAAAAATTAATGACTAAAGAAATTATATTAAGAACCAGTTCATATACAGTATGTCCCAGGATTGTCTTTACAAGAGGAACAACTATTTTATTATTGACATTTTGAGAAAAATTCATTCTTTTGCAAAACCATTTTAAAACAAGCAAAAATTTTTGCTTGTTTTAAAATGGTTAATCCTGTAATCCGTATACTTATATTCAAATTTCCATACTGTTTTAAAGGAAGTTAAAAAAAAACATAAAAATAATTTAGCTATTAAAAAAAAAATTAAAAATAAAAACGCGTTTCTATGGTGATATAATTTCATTTTCATTCTTTGATTGATTGTTATTGATAGAATTTTAATTAACATCATATTTCATTGCTGTTTTATAATGTTAAAGAAGTACAAAATTTATATATAAGTTCGATGTTACGGAAAGGGTGATAATAGTTTTCGGAAAATATGATACTTTAACAACAGCAAAAAATATGACGTTAATCAAAATTAATAATAAACATCTATCAAAAAATGTAATCGTAATTGTATTACTATATAGGAAACGCCTTTCGATTTTTAGGACTTTCAACCATATTATCATGATTTTTTTTTCGTTTTTCTAAAACCATTTTAGAAGAAGCAAAATTTTTTTATGAAGAATGCATTTTTCTCAAAATGTCAATAATAAAAAAGTTTTTCCTCTTGTAAAGACAACCCGGAGACATGCTGTAAATATAAATAAAATATTAACTAACCCTCGTATATAAATAATTCGGTATTACTGATTGAACATTCCCTGTAAATATTTTCTCTACTTATACAAAAATCAATAAAACTTGATTCAGTTTAAGAAATTGACTTAGTGAAGTAATTCCTTAAACTGTGTTTTTGATGTAGAATCTAATACCAAATAACAATTCGTTTGAAACTTAGAACACACTTATTCCATTTTCTTATAATCTTATAAACAGGTTAAAATAAAACAGCATGCTGTCGCATCAAGTAAATGAATTATTGGTCGATAAAAAAGGCTTTATGTTGGAAGTCATGACAAGTATTGCGGTTGTCATAATATCTTTCCTTGAAAATCTGATATGAATAATTTTTTTTAAAGTTTTCTTTGACAAATTTGAAATTAAATCTGAGTTTTGTTTAGTTAAAACTGCGATGTTCGTTGCAAAAAGTGCAAAACTATTAAATAGTCGGAATAAGCAACTTGTCTCGTCTCTACTCAATTATTTTGAGGAGGAAAAAGACCCTGGCGAGACAGTTTTGTCGTCAAACTGCGTTAGAGAGGTAAAAATTTATATTTTACTTAAGTTTCGCGGCTTTTATTGGAAATACATAGATCTTTCAGCGTGTTTCAGCTGCATGTGGTTGTGTTGACTTACCGTGCCTTTCGTTAATTGAGAGTAGCATGTAGCAAGTATAAAGACATAAAGCTGCCACCATAATGTTGATTATAATACTTGGAAGTAAACCTGCCATTTGAATTCCCCACGACATGGCTAGCAATGAAGATCCCATTGTTGTATTCCATATTGCAAATCTACAAATATTTATTACTTCATAATAATTGGTTGTGGTATTTAATCGAATACTAATACAAATATACAGGTAAATCTGGCAAATGTTTTCGGTGTTAGAGAGATGGGAAAACAAGGATACAATAATTGCCGATGAAGAAAAAAGGTAAACACTTGTATCTCTTGAGTTTAAATATCTTTGTGTAGGAACTAAGGAAACTAGAAAATATAATATATTATTGATATTTTCGAAATATATGACTTTATCCTGGCTATTTTTGTAAAGTAGATATAATAAAATTTATTGACAACAAAATTTTTTGGAAAATTCCAATTTTGAAAAATACAGCAGCATTATCGATAAATAATAATAATAAACAAATGATATGCATATCTGATGTAATAACGTGTAAGAATTGAATCAGCTGATGTAAAAATGTAAATAAACAGATAAACAGGGTCATGTCATAAAAATATGTCGATTTTTTAAATCAGGTTAATGCAAGTTCAAGAATAATGGATGCATTATTATCACCACTATCAACATTTATCAGGAAATTAAATTATTTATTCCGTCTACACGGTATTGTTTTTTTAATTTATTTGCAATTATTGAACAATAATTACAATCGTTCAGAAATTAAATTAACAAAGCCAATGGTTTTAAAAATCCATGCAGTTTTCATAAATCATGCAACATTTTCATAAATTTAAGCGAAAAAAAAAATGTTTCAATATTTATATGAAATAGTGCCTAATGACTCAAAAACCACAAAAATATGTCTATTTAATCATACATACATAATATGATGGAAGAAAACAGTCCTGAAGAACTACAAGCACAAATTAACAAACTAAATACAGCCAGCAATAAAGTAGGTCTCAAAATGAATTTAGCAAAAACTAAAGTGATGTAGAAGGAACTAATAGACAAAAAATACATTCTAATGAATAACACAACACTGAAAGTATAGTAGTGAAATATATACATATATTTGGGACAACTATTAACACAGCTCGGGATCTCTACTACCAGAAATCAACAGAAGAGTGAAGTTAGCATGGAATACTACTTATGGACGAAATTCAATCATATTCAAATCTAGAACGCCACTCTATCAATAAAAAAACATTCGATCAATGTGTACTACCAGTCATGACCTATGCATGCGAAACCTGGACACATAGGGCTCGAACTCACTGACGACCAGATCGCAGCGACCTGATCGTCGGCTGGCCGGATGTTTTGCGTTTTTAGCTGCGGCCAGATGAACGACCAGTTTCAACAGAGTTGTCAAATCTAACGATTTTTTACGTTTTACCAATTAGAAAATATTGTTTCAGAAATGTTAAAATATCCGAGTTAACTAAAAAGCGAAGTTGCTATTAACAACAAACAAAAAGCATTGTGTACGCGCGACCGACAAATAGGGAGATATTCTGTTTCTTTTTTCTACTGATATGGCGCTCTTATCGACTTTAGAAGTAAACATATTAGGGCCATCGTAAAAAAAGATCGTGAGACACTAGCTCTAAATATAAGCAGGTAGAAAGTTTAGCTTCCAGTTATTTCAATGTTTACAATATAACGAAGAATCTACAACAGTAATTACTTCTATTTTTATGAATGTTTAAGTTACTTTCTTAATTTTTTTTCAAAATAATGTACCTAGTAGAAATATAGTCTAATGAACCCTATTTGAAAAACGTTAAATTAAATATCATATTTAAAATACAGTTGTCCTCCTTGTACATGACTACAATACAACTAAAAAACTAATTTAATAAAAAAAAAACAAGTGGTTGTAGAAAAACTTTAAATATTATTTTTTTTTATTTTTTAAACATCGAAACTCAAAGGTATAATAACAGGTATCATACCAACCATAAATACAGTAGGTATGTCATATAAAAATGTTTTGAGTTTTTACTAGAATCGACCCTTCATAAAAAAAAGGGATTAGATTTAAGTTTACCTTTGATCCAGTCTGTATATTTTATCTTTGGATTTTCTGCACGTGTGCAATAACTACACTAAAACACTATATCTTATAGAAAATAAAATATTGTGCCTTGAATTTGAGGGATTTCATCTGAAAAATTATTAATTTGGAAGAAAACCGGCAACAAGCGGCAGAAAATAATAATATTTCCGCGCAGTCTTCTGGTCGCAACGACCAACGGACGGCCAGGACGTTAGTGTGCGCTATATCATTTGATTTAATGGTTTTAGAGGTAGCTGCGGCCTGGCCGGTGCGACCTGGTCGTCAGTGTGTTCGAGCCCTTAAAACGGACATCATAAGGAAACTGCAATATGCTGGAAATAACCAAGAGAGACCGTAAAAGAATAGAATGGATACGACAAAACATCCAGATCTAGACAAAACATCCATATCCAGATAATAGATCTCATCCACAGAGTCATATCCATCAAATGGCAATGGGCAGGACACCTGGCAAGAAGAACGGCCAATATACTATGGATCACAAGAATTAGAGCATGATACCTACGAGGAATTGAGAGACCCAGAAGAAGACCAAGCCTGAGATGGAATCTTATTCACTTTGGATGGGACCATGATATTAGGAAATTAGCAGGGAGAACTTGGGACCGCATAGCCAACAATAGGCAACATTGGGCCCAACTGCCATACTGTCTTTGTACAGTATCTCAATATGTGAGGGACGCTATACCATAGTTCTAAATGGCTGAATAACATTGAGACGAATGCCGACAACTTTTCAAATCATTATTTAATAATCTTTATGCCCTCTAGTTTAATTAACATTGTAAAATTGTAACTATTGCAAGATCCAGTTTGTTTGAAAATATTAAAATTAAGTTTAAAAATAATAAAAAATCATTGAGGCCCAAGAAGAACTAAAAAAATTGAATCAAAATATTTAAAAATATTATTGAAATTGATATTGAAATATACATAAAATTGTGTTTATATATCATAATAACAAATATTGATTACTTCTTCAAGTGCATTGCGTAAATTCTTGTTGTTCTTTGATAACATGTACTAATTCTTGGAAATTCATTAAACTTTGTATGCTAACGTAATCGTGACGTACGATTGTTTCGATCTTCTCCGAAATGCATTTTTAATTGTTATTTTTAGATAATCGATTTGAAAACAGGATTATAAAATTATTTTATATAAAAATTAATATTTATTTCTGCGAGTAGTTTTATTATATTTCGTTTATGTCCAACTTGTCAGTGAAGATTAGATAACAATTTATAACAAAAGTCGTGTGCACAATTTTTGTTATAAAAGTTGTTTCACCTGTGCTGTCAATTTGCGCATATGAAACGTTTTTAATCATATAGTACATCTGCGCGCAGATGGTTCGTAGATGTAAAAGCTCGACGGATAACGCCAGCTCATGTGAGAATGAAACTCATGGCCCATGGTACTTGTTCAACCAACGGACGGAAGATTCGCTCCATGTGAAACAACACAATCAGTGACGTAACTACCGGTGTTCAAACGTGCTCGATGGAATACGAGCCCGGGTCCGTAGGGGGCCCGCGAGAGGCCTGTTGCAAACCCTACAAATTCTGATTGAACAATATATTTACTGTAAAATACACACTACAACCAAAGAGTAGAGATCAACTACATAATATATTACTATTGGATTATAAAACTGTATTTTTGTTTCTTTTCCTTACTTCTTACCACATAAAAAAATCGTGCTGCTCAGAATCTTAATTTGGTTCCAAATGGCACCGTACAAAATGTCTGAAAACTTTTATGATTTTTGGAACAAATTTACGTAATTTTTGTTCAGAGTACGAGTAGATGGAGAATACTTGAAACAAAATATTCAAAACCTAGGTCTAGATTAACATTTTGACTGCCATGCCGAATTCAGTAGAAGGGTCCCGCGCGCCACTTGTATTTTTTTATAGAAAATTATTTTAAATGCTTTTTTACCCTGTGCACAAACATTTTAAAATCTGTCATTGTGACTTTTAGACTAGTGTATAAAAAATATACACGTGGAGTAGGAGCATAAATATGACATAAATAACCTAACCGAACATGAATATTTTGTACTTTTGTTCGTTTAATTTGTTGTTACACAATAAGTTTAAAGTTTGTTTTATTTCAAATAATGTTTTTTTTAAAGTTATTTTAAGTTTTCTAGGACAAAACTACAAACTGTTAATTATGTCACAATAAATATAGTACCTAAATAAAAAATGAACTATAAAAAAAATATTTTTCATTGAAACTCGGCGCTAAAATTATTTTATCATTGTTCCACGCCACGCCAAACCATATTCCTTAAGAAATGCACGTCAAGCATGCTACTGTAGTCTACACACAGCGGATTATTACTGATTGTATGTGTATACTAGAATATACACGTGGCGAACTGGGACATGCTATTGTGTATACTCAGAGATACACATGGCAATCAAAGTGTTAAGAACAAAAAAAATATTACTTAGTATCTTATTAGTAAAACATAAATCTTTGAAAATAAATCCGGAGGCCAAATCTATTAAAACAACATTATAAATGTACGAAATATAATTTTTTTAATATTTTTAGAATATACTATTATCGTTGACCGAAGGAAATAATTAAAAGCTACTTTAAAGCGTCTCGAACCTTAAGAAATCAGTTCAATCAAAATTGAAAAATGAAACTGATAATTTTGCAACTGAGTGAAACATTACAGCACGATTTAGTAGTAAAAGAATAAAACGATCAAAACTATATTTTGATGAAAAAAAATAATCAAAATGCCCTCGAAACAAAGATTTCTTCGAATTTATGTATTTTACAAAAATTTTGATATTATATTAAGTCAAATTAACAGCATCCGGTCTATAGGAAGTGGAAAATAACTATTCCCATGTAGAATTGGAACAGGAAGCAAAGATGCTTTAGAACAAATAAATATCTTGAAGACATATCAAAAAATTTTCCAAAATATGTTTATTTTTAGTATGTACTATGTCATTTTTTAAATATGCTAACCTATTTATACCTCTATGTTAGCTATACATATATTTTATGTCAGAAATATAGAGATTGCGTTTCGTTTAGAAAAATATATATTAGTATAATATAAAAAGTGTTCTCTTTTTATTAAAAAATTAGAACAAAATTATTATTTGTTGAGGGCGTAAGAGGCCCAAAAAATATTTGAACACGGGCCCGCGACTTCCTCGCTATGTCACTGGGCACAATAGGGACGATCGTAGCCGATGGTCCGCTCCATGCGAAACAGCACATTGATATTAATAAAACTTTTAGTTACGTAATCGAGGACGCGATTTTTAAATTCATTGTTGCTAACCATGGAGGATTCAGGTGATAGCTCTGCTGTAAAAAATGTCAAGTTGCCACATTTATTTATTTATTTCCTGACATTGTTATTTGTTTTGACACTTTAGTTTTGTATTACCATATTGTATTACGAGTTTTTGTCTTAAATAAATAGTGTTGTGATACTTAAAGCTAAATTGTTCTTTTTAAAACCCCTTTTAGTGCGAATTGTACAAGATAGCTTAATAGCCGTAAAAAAACTCATCGCAACTTTATTAGAATATTTTGAACGGGAAAGCGGTAATAATGGCCCTTAAGTGCTGTTAAGAAGGTGAGTTTTATATAATTAAAAATTAAATTAAAAATAAAATTAAATTAATTTATTTTTTTCCTAAAATATTTTAATTAAAAGAAAATATATAAAAGTGGGCAACGCTGTGTCGGTCAAGCTTAATCACGTGACTAAATGTTTATTTGGTATAAACTATAGGTAAATTGATTAGAAAAACAATTTATAACAAAGTTAGTAAATACAGTATCATCGAAAAAAATCGCGTCCAGTTGGCTGCGAAATCACAATCGATGACATTTCTCATATAAATTTACATATAAAATGACAGCGATCTACATTGCATAGCCATCGCTGACGCCATTTTTTTTCGATCATACGGTACGTACTGACTTGGTTTTACATCTCGTAATATTTTTGTTGTGAATGTATTTGCATGCCAGACATGAATGTGAATGTATTTGCATGCTTCATAGACCATCGTAAGGCGTTCGACTGTGTTAATCATCAGAAGATGATCAACATTCTAAGAACAACCGGAGTTGACGAACAAGACCTACGTTTCATATCAGAACTTTATTGGCATCAAACGGCGGTAGTTGAGATGAAGCAGTCAACATCGGAAGATATACAAATCAGACGGGGTGTTCGGCAGGGTTGCGTCTTGTCTCCGCTCCTGTTTAACCTGTACTCGGAGACTATATTTAGAGAAGCACTGGATCGAATCCAGGGCGGAATCAAGTTCAATGGAATCCCAATAAACAATATCAGATATGCCGATGATACGGTTATAATAGCCAACGATATACAAGAACTGCAAAGCATTATAGATTCCGTAGTCCACTATAGTGAGATGTTTGGACTGCATCTCAATGTCTCCAAGACCAAACTATTGGTCTTTTCTAAGACTCCAATAAATGCACACCTGCGTGTCAAGGGACAAACAATCGAACAAGTGACCTCAATAAAGTATTTAGGAGCTAACATCAATAGTCAGTGCGACCCGAAAAGAGAAATATTTTCAAGAATTGAGCAAGCGAGAAAAATCTTCGTGAGAATGAAATCATTTTTTACAAGAAGAGACCTCAGTGCGGATCTCAGAACTCGAATAGCCAGATGCTACGTCTTCTCTGTGTTACTCTATGGATGTGAGAGCTGGACACTGGATTCACAGACCGAGAAGAGAATAGAAACCTTCGAATTGTATATATACAGACGGATGCTGCGAATCTCATGGGTACAAAGGATCACCAACAATGAAGTACTGCAGCGCATGCAGAAACAAAAAGAGATACTGAACACCATCAAGGAAAGAAAAATGCAATACCTGGGTCATGTCATGAGAGGTGGTAGATACGAAATACTGCGCCTCATAATAGAGGGCAAAGTGCAAGGGAAAAGATCAGTAGGAAAACGCCAGAACTCATGGCTAAAAGATTTGAGGAGATGGTTTGAACGCTCGTCTGCGGAAATCTTCCGGGCTGCAGTTTCCAGAGCCACAATTGCCATTTGGATCACCAACCTTCGGCAGGAGAAGACGTGATAAGAAGAAGAATATTTTTGTGGTGGAAGAACTACGAAACTTATAGGGTACGTTTATGTTGGAGCTGCGATAAACGATAAAAGCAGTGAATTAGCGCTGCTCTTATCGTTGCTCAACTGCCAAGCGTGTCTCGACGCGTTGCTCCAATATAAACACCTACATATAAATTAATATAATAATATTCTTTGCTTCGCGACTATCGCTGCTCTTATCGTTTATCGCCGCTCCGACATAAACGCACCCTTATGAATAGAATTTTTTTTACATTTTATGTTTTGATCGGATATTTATAGACACGAAGATATTCATAGCGCCAAAATTAAAAAAAAAACAGTTTGATAAAATTAAATTTATAGTCAACATAATACGTAACTAGGATCAAGGTTTAGGGGTTAGGTTTTTGAATTTTAAAACTCTTTTCACAAGTTTGTTAATATAAATAAACTATATATATTATCTTAGTTTGGGTCAAGTAATCTAACCTATTTAACGCAAATAGTTTGAATTTGGTGGTGCAACATAGCAATAAATATATTTTAGCATCTTATTTACCATAATCTCTAAGAATTATTTAATTACGACTCCTATAATGTGTTATGCACCGGCTCAGAACATATAGAAAGTCCTATGTAAATTTTAATGGTGTCAATTAAATAAAAAAATAATTAATTTTTTAAAGTACTTCATTAGGTCCGGCTACTTATCAACTTTGAAACTCTTCTGCTGAGCTGTTTTTAAATTATTTGCAAAATTAGGCCCTTAAAAAAAGTAATTCTTAAAACGATAAAATACTTCGGCCAGTAATTTATCAAAATGTATAACACTGACGTTGAGGCAATTTTGAAGTTTAAAACATTTTTTGTGCCAAGAAAGACAGAGACAAGAGAGACAGATGACATAAAAAAATGTTAGAAAGAACAATTTGCCTGTGAATTAAAATGACAGATACAACTGTCACTGTTGATTGTCGCGTTGGACAGAATAAAATAGGTTGTAGAGACAATAACTTTTGAAGTAAACGTAAAGATAAAGACAAAAAAATATATAAAAATTTTTAAAAAAATATATAAAAAATACATAAATGTGATTATTCTAAGGAGTATCTTTACATATAATGTATTTTTTGATTTATTTTAAAAATGTAAATCCAAATACGAGTTTCTAAAGCTATAATTTTCAATAATTAGATGCATCTAAAGAAATTTTATTTTTTAAAAGTTATATTCCAAAAATCTGTAAGCATAACATTCATATGGTACTTACATGGTTACCAACGAGTTGTGGGTATGCTTTTTCGGTTCAATATAATCCATAAAAGTTATATGTTCACTTGTAATAGAGGTAATTAGGTTATTCAAGTCCTTTTTTGGAAGTTTCTGGAAATTAATAACTAAATCAAAATCTGATTTGTAACTATTACTGAGGTTTAAATCCAATATAAAATAAAAGTATATATGTATGTTGGTAAATAGATTTCTTATTACTGTAAAATGCTTGAAATGCTTTATTGTTCATATCGGAATATTGTTTTGTAGGCTCAGCTATTATAAATTGTTAC
Source organism: Sitophilus oryzae (assembly GCF_002938485.1). NCBI lineage: Eukaryota > Metazoa > Arthropoda > Insecta > Coleoptera > Curculionidae > Sitophilus > Sitophilus oryzae. Next base: position 936,411 of record NW_022147170.1, read on the forward strand.
CGTGGATGCATTAAGGTATATCAATGGTATTGTTATTGTGCAAAACTGCATGATCTAATTTAAATAATTTTTGTTATGCGCTTCCTTTTATAGTGAATTTAATATCTTATAAAACTTAATTTTAATAAACAGTAATAATAAAAATACTTATTAAAGAAATTCTAAATAAATTCGATAATAATAAAAATATAAATAAAAAAACATATTACCTGTGATATTATACGAGTATATAAAATTTGTAAAATAAACACACAAAATTTTGATTTTGGTTTTAGCCTCTATGGCTTTTTTTACACAGTAAACTTTGAATGTACTTTTAAGCTTATACAGGGTAAGTCTTAAATAAGTGCTAGAATTTTTAGGAGTTGTATATTATATGCATATTTCGACCCCAGAAACAGAATTATGTTCTTTTTTTCAAAAAAAAAAAAATAAAATTTAGAATTTTTTGAAAATATTTTTGGAAATTTTTTTAGTTTTTAGTTAAAAAACATAATTTATTGATAATATGGCAATATAGGTAGTAGATTAAATTTACAAAAGAGAAAATCTAGTGGTTCTCAAACTTTTAGCAAAAAATCATTTTTTTTGGAAATTTTCAAAGTAAAATAACTCGGTTATTTTGGATTTATTTGAAAAACGGCAAAGAGAAAGCATGTTTCTTTTATCGAGATCTACCAGCCCTGGAATTATTTGCACTTAATTAAGACTCTCTCTGTATTTCAGTTAATAACTGAATTATAAAGATACGGAATAGAAATATGTATACACTGTTGATACGTTGATATCTACCAACCTCTTTGTTTATTACCAACATCTATAACGACATAATATATATTATTTCGAAATTAATAGAAATTATATAAAACACAACAAAAATTCATAATATCTTACCTTACTATCGTTCATGTAATTAGGCACTTTTGCATAACTGGGCTTATTATAAAGGTATTCCTGAACAGTGTACAAGCTCAGATCTGGATTATCGAAGTTATGGGCTAATATATCACTCCTAAAATTAAAAGGTTATAATTTTTATCTCCTAATAATTTTACTTGATTCGTTTTGACTGGACAGGTAAAACTGACAGGTAAAATTTTAAGTGTAGATATAGCTTTAAAGGAAAAAAATACAAGGTAAATACTTACGTGTATTTTTCTATTTCTGATTTTGAGTACAAACGATCAAATTTTGAGTTAACCTGCTGACCATCTGATTTATGTGTAGTATTTCCTACTGTTTCATTATCTTCATCAGAATCACTTGTTGGTGTGGGTGGACTAAAGAATGTCCTAAAGAATAATTAAACATCAACAACTGAACCTTTTAGTATATTTAGCAAATAATTATAAAATAATATTTCTGTTAAGTAAACTTATTCTTTGTGAAGTTATCGACTCAATAAATGGATAATATGTAGTGACATTGCATGTCTAAGGAATACTACCGGACATCGTGATATGTAACAATTAAGTTATTAGACGGGTTGGACTGAAAGTGAAGTTAAATGAAGCTCCCAATTGAATTCAGTAAAATGTTTTATTGGATAATGTCCAAAAGAGTATTAAATTTCGTATGGGAACGCAACGAAGCTTGTTAGAGAAGCTTATTCTTTAGAAATTTGCAGTAATTGGTGCAATTTTGAACATACTGTTTGGGCACGTGATGGTAATAATGTCGTAAGCCGTAATTTTGGACAGGTGTATTACGTATATTTGATAGAAGGTAGGAGGAATGATAAATTCCGTATATTATTTTTTTATTTCATCATTATTAATTTTTTAAGGTATCAATCATGTACCAATAGTATCAGATTTCAGTTTTTATCAGTTATGTAATAAGTACTTTAAGAATCGGACAAAAATATCTTTTGAGCTTTTATAGATATAGGTACCGGTGTTATTTCTCAAAAGTGGCTCACCCCTATAACATTTTTATTTTTTCATATAAAGATTTGGTATGTTAGTATTATGTAGTGAAGTAAATGGTAATATTACCGCGGTAATATTACTATGTAACATTGGAAATATTGCTTTTTAGCTCTCTACTCTTTCTCAGTATTTGTCCAGCACTAAAATAAAAAATAAAAGTATGTTGGCTGTAGACATTTTAAATTTACTATCCGAAACAGCCGCAACCCCAAAGAACCTTTAGTACCTATGGATTTGTTCATAGGCCAAGAAGAAACAGACATCCCATGGAAAGGATCGGAAAACTTACTTATATTGTTCATAATTATAATTTACTAAATAAAGAAGAATATCCAAGAATGGTAGAAACTGTTGAGAAAGAAATGGGAGAAGAAGAAGATATCGATTTCGAAGTAATAGACTTTACTCAATTAACACAAGCGAAAGAAGAACCGATGACTAAATTGGAGATGATTTACCATTATCCACTCTATTACGTACTCGATTACGTACTATAACATAGGCCGTTCTGACTCTGACTCATTTAAAAAACGTACTTGTCTTTATTTTAATTGTTTTTACAGTTTTGAAATACAAAAATAATATTATTTAAAAAGCTGTTTTTTTATAAATTACCAATGTTACCGTAATATTACGTACAATTATCGGTAATATTACCGATTTATAAATTACCGGTAAGTTTAGATCACTAAGTACATAACATAAATAAGGATTGATTGACGTATCGAAGTGTCTTTGATCAGTTCCTATTTCACCGGAAATCACTACAACTTTTGATTTTTAAATGGCACCCTGGGTGTTTTTTTACTTTATTCGATACAGAATGACCTTCTGAATAGAATGACATATCATTTATCAACTTTTTACATTTTCGCTTAAAGAAATCGAATTTTAAATTTCAATCTAGAGCGCCATGGCTGTGTTAAAAACGCTAATTTTTAATCAAGTAGCCTTGGATCCAATAGATTTGATTGTCTAAAGTTTTTCGTGTCTTGTTCTGGTCGGTTAAAATATGCCCAAATCGTATTTTTAATCATTTCACAATTTTTTTTTAAATGGAACCGCATGTTCACAATTTCTAATAAACCATATGCGAAAATGTCACAAGTTGGCATATGTGATGTCATTCTATGCAGAGTGTCATTTTCTATCGAATAAAAAAAATATGAAAAAAATACCGAGGGTGTCATTCAAAAATCAAAAGTTGTAGTCATTTCCGGTGAAACAGTGACCGAAAGCAATTAGTAAGCAAATCAATCTTGATTTATGTCATATATCAAATCTCTTTTTTTATCTGAAAAAATAAAAAAGTTATAGGGGGTGAGCCACTTTTAAATAACACCCGGTATGTAGATATGGGTTTTAATCGTTTTTATTTGAAAACTTACCCAAAACTACTGGAAGAAGTATAGCTGGAGCTAGCCAGAGGCTGAGATTCGCCATCTGAATCGGAATCTCTGTTTCCTCCGGCTAAAATTTTCTTATAATTTCTTATAAGATCTGCAAACAAAAATAGTACATTAAATTAATGGTAATGGTAAGCAAAGGTAAAATATTAAAATTAGTGAAATTAAATTTGTAATATTTTAGATATACATTTTCGTACGTCCCATCCTGTTTTTTTTACTAAAATATCACCCCATTAATATAGGTCTTAGTAAACAACAAAATATACGAAACTTGCTTTTGTTTTAACTCGTTATACAGGGTGAGTCTGAAATAAGTGCAAATATTTTAAGAGGTATTTCGACTCCGGAAACACGTCTATGAGGTTTTCTCCGCAAAAAAATGAAAATTTGAAATTTTTTGAAAAATTCTTTGATTTTTTTTTTAATTTTTATTTAAAAAACATAATTTCTTCATAATATGGCAACATAGATAGTAGACAGTGATGCCAACTCGTGGGAAATTTCCTGATTAGTGGAAAAGAACGTGATTCAGAGGGAAACTCTAAAATTATGTATAGTACAGTTACAGTGTCCGCATTTCTGAGCAAAGTGGGAAAATTCAAGCTAGCATTACCGCAACTAAATACACATTTTCGGTGTGGCACCAGACAGTATTCTTGTACCCCCTCCCCTCGAAAAGATGGTAAATTTTAAATAAGTGCAAATATTTCTGCACTATACAGGGTGGTCCGAATGGTAATCAGGAAACTTCGGCAGCATATTCTGCAGATAAAAATAGGTAAAAAAGTTCGTATAAATGTATGTCCTAAAATTCTGAGTAAATGTATGTCCTAAAATGCTTAGGTTTTTGTAGGAATTTCATTTTTATTTCGATTTTTTCCAAATAATTTCTAAAGTAATGTCAATATTTAGATGAAAATTTGTGTCTGGGAGTTTTTTGACATGAGAAATTTGATGTTGATGTCAATATGATACCTGTATAAAACTACCGAGGGAAAAAATGTACATCTCTATGATTTTTTACGTAAAAAATATCTCTTTGTAAAAATCGCTACGAGCAACCGTTCTCAAGATATTTAGAATGAAAATAGTCAATACATGCCATTATTGACGAAAAATAAACACGTTGAGTAGATAGTTATCACTGAAATAATAAATTTGGGAAATTTTTATTTTTTTTAATTAATGATAAATTTTTCTGCAAAAAATGATGATAAAACCGTTTCTATTGAACTTTTGGCATAAAAACATTTCAAATTTATAATTTCAGTCTAATAACTATTTAGTCAACATGTTTAATTTATGTCAGTGATGACAGGTATTGATAATTTCGATTCCAAATATCTCAAAAACCATTACTCGTAGCGAGACCTTTTTTACGTAAAAAGCGTTGTAAATGTATATTTTTTTACTCAGTAGTTTTATACAGGTACGGACAAAAAGTTATTACTCTTCAAACCAGTTAAAAAATATGTAGGTGGCGCTCTCTACTAGTAGAAGTCATATTGATATCAAAATCAAATTTCTCATGTCAAAAAACTCCCAGACACCAATTTTAATCCAAATATTGACGTTACTGCAGAAATTATTTGGAAAAAATCGAAATAAAAATGGAACTTCTACACCCTGTATCTCCGAAACTAAGCATTTTAGGACATACATTTATACGAACTTTTTTACCTATTTTTATCTGCAGAATATGCTGCCGAAGTTTCCGAAATACAGTTCGGACCACCCTGTATATATTTCTATACACGTATACAGGGTGGCGCACCTCATTCGCCTCGGTTGATTATACGAAAACGGAAAGATGTAGAAACAAAATATTTTATGGGTATATGTGGGGAGGTAATGTCCACAATTTAAAATTATTTTGAAATGTACAGGGTGTTTCAGAACTAAGATCCATACCAAAGTTATGTTTTTTCTTATGAAACAACCGGTCTTTTATTTCATTTTTGGATTCTCGGGCCCAAAAAAAGGTATTTATTATAAGGATTAAATATGTTTAAAGTCTTTGGTTTTTGAGTTATTTAAAGATATTTAAAAATGCATACTAAAATAAAATAGATTATTAACGCCCTGTAGATTACTTTTCAGAATTAATTCTTGTGCTGACTTTAAAGCCAGAGAAATGAACTTTACTGAAAAATTGAATTGCTTCGTTTAACATATACAGGGGTATCAAAAATTGCTGGTCTATTTTAAATATTTATTTTACAAAAAAAAATTGTTATTTCAAATGCAACGCCCTGTATTTTTTAAAATAAATCGCAGCAGATTCAAAAGCTTTTTCAAACTATATTAGGGTTTCCTATACCTATCTAGCTGAGATTTTGAATAAAGAGCCATTTTTCAATAAAATGGCAACCAAGATGGCTGATGTCGTCATGGCAAGTTTCTAGTGACAGTTAGTAGCTATTTTCAAAATCGAAATTACTTTATGGACTTTATTTAAATTTATAGCAGTTTACTTTTATTTAATTTACCTACAATAGTTTAATAAAGAATATTTATTAAATATGTATTTATTATTCTATCAAGAAAACCGAAGAAGTAGTTCTTTGATTTATTTTAAGATGACCTGTATATATATGGATTTTCTATAAAAGAGCCAATTACGGCAAATTTATTTTCTTTACTTCCAACGACAGGTATCTGCCTAATTGTTTTATTTACTACAAGTAGTTTTTCAAGGAACGCTAATCAGGAAGATTCCTATTTGGATATCTTTGAGCATAAGCCCTTGAGGCCAAGAAGCAATTTTCCTCACAAAATAACATCACTAGTAACATATCCATTCGTTCCGCCAGTAGATACTGCTCTATTTTTTTTGATAAAATAATGAATACTTACTTATTAAGCTATTGGAGCTAAATTTAAGTAAACTGTCATAAATCTAAATAATAATGTCCACAAACTAATGTCGATTTTGAAAAGTGTTACTGTAACTAGAAAATTGCCATGGCCACACCAGCCACCTTTTTTGCCATTTTATTGAAAAATCGATTTTTATTCAAAATCTGAGCTAGATAGGTATAGGAAACCCTAATATAGTTTAAAAGAGCATTTGAATCTGCATCGATTTATTTTAGAAAATATAAGGTGTTGTATTTGAAATAACGAAGTTTTTATGTAAAATAAATATTTAAAATAGACCAGCAATTTTTGATACCCCTGTATACATTAAACGAAGCAATCAAATTTTTCAGTAAAGCTTATTTCTCTGACTTAAAAGTCAGAACAAGAATTAGTTCTAAACAGCAATGTACAGGTTGTTAATAATCTATTCTATTGTAGCATGCATTTTTAAATATATTTAAATATCCCAAAAACCAAAAATTTTAAACATATTTAACCCTTATAATAAATACCTTTTTTGGGCCCAGGAATCCAAAAATGAAATAAAATACCGGGTGTGTTAAGAAAAAATATGGACATGGTATGGACATTAGTTCTGAAACACCCTGTACATTTCAAAATAATTTTAAATTGTGCACATTGCCTCCCCACATATACCCATAAAATATTTTCTTTCTACTTCGTTGCGTTTTTGTATAATCAACCGAGGTGAATGAGGTGCGCCACCCTGTATATATATATATATTATCTGCAGAATATGCTGCCGAAGTTTCCGGAATACAGTTCGGACCACCCTGTATACGGAGTGAACCTTAAATAGGTAAGTGC